>NC_026002.2:30890331-31246581 GCF_000442705.2 Elaeis guineensis
CTCTATGATTGAGAATTAGGATTCTCTAATCATGAGTTCCACACATTTTGGGTACCGGGGTCAAAATTTTGAATTTCAAATTTGAATTTGAATTTGAAATTTGAACTCTTTGATCAGGGTTTCATATCGATGGTCTCTGATGCCTGATTGCCCATCATTTGGACTCAATATTTATGAGAGGTTTAATTAGTGATTTAATCACTAATTAACTCAATTTGATTGAGTAATTATTTTTGGATCAAGTCCAATTGAATTGGATTCAGTTTGGATTGACCCGATTAGGTTAAATGTTGACCTAATCGCTAAGGTGGTTTAGTCCCTGGTTTGATCAGGGGTTAGGTTTAGTTAATTTCTGATTTGATTAGGATTTTATTAAGCCTAATTAAGCCTAATTATGTTGGGTTTAATTTGGTCTAATTGTGCTCAACCTATTTTAAACTAGGTTGGCTCAATTTGAATCAAACCACCTTGTTTTAAATTCCCTGCGTCACCCAACTTCCTTGCACCCATTTGAATTCACGAGAAGAAACTTCTCGTGAAATTTTTCTCACGCAAAACCCTTCCCCACATCCTCATTTGTGCGCCATATGGATGGATAAAATAATTAGTTAGCCATTCAAATTCAAAGCATGTTTGAATTTGAATGGATAACTTATCACTTGCCCTTTCATCCTTATCCATTTTGTGTGCCACATTACTTACACGAGAAAAGGTTTCTCGTGAAAATTTTTCCACGCACAAAGAGCCACGCCCCTTCTCTTCTCACGCCCAAAAGGATAGGGATAAGTTGGTTTTCGTTTGAATTCAAATTTGATTTGAATTCAAATGTGTAACCTCTTGTCTTTATCCTCTCACGCGGATAAGACACGTTCGACGTTGTTTTAAAAAGAGGAGAAAGGTGGGACGTGCGTAGAAAAATTAGGAGAGAAACTTTGGGGCGTGAGGAAGGCTTCTGCACAAGGTGAAGGTCCAAAACCTTCCGAGAAAAAAGAAAAAAAGAGAGAAAATTGGGCGCAGGGTTTTTGGTGTGTACCCTAGGGTTTCTACCTAGGGTTCGGGAAGTGAGATTGGTGTGCCACGAGGTCGTGAGTCCACCAAATTTCAGAGAGAGATCCATCAGCCTCTCAAGTAACTGTGCAGATGATCCAGAGCATCCGAGAAGTCGCACACATCGATCGAAGGAGTTCGATCAACATCTGCCATCAAAGGGTGAAATCACGAACTAGCATTCGTGAGGAGCTGATCAGACGGGAGCTTCGTGTGGATGATCCGCAGAGGCCAGACAGTTGGGTGGCTGCGACGTGACGATCAGAGCCCTCCGACGGTGATCAGATTGCGGTGATCGACTACCCGCAAAAGGTGATGTGTTCTGAACACAATACTGTAAAACGTTTACTGATTCAAATTTGAATTTCAAATTTAAATGCATGCTGTTGTATCATATTTAGATCCTAGTGTAGGGTTAATTAATATTAATTAATGAGATTAATTAATAATCTGCTGTAAAATAGTAATTTTGAAAAAAGTTTTAAAATTACCATTTTGCCCCTGCACTAAATTTTCGCTTCAATTGGTATCAGAGCAGGTTCTAGAATATGATATACATATGCATGCATAGATTAAGGTGTAATCTATAAGTTTAAATTTGAAATTCAAAATTCAAAATTCAAATTCAAAAAGATTTGAAATTTGAAATTTGAAATTTGTTAGAAGTTTCAAATTTGAAATTCAAAATTTGAAATTTGAAATTTGGTTAAATCTCAAATTTGAAATTTGAAATTTGAAATTCAAATTTGAAATTTGAAATTTGAAATTCAAAATTTGAAATTTGAAATCAATTCAAATTTGAAATTTGGTTGAAATCTCAAATTTGAAATTTGAAATTTGAAATTTGAAATTTGAAATTCAAATTCAAAATTTAAAATTCAAAGATTGAAAATTCGAAATTTAAATTTGGTTGAAATCTCAAATTTGAAATTTAAAATTTGAAATTTTGAAATTCAAAATTTAAATTTTGAAATTTGTATATTTAGATATACATGATCCAAGTAGCAAGTAATCTAATTGGGTTGGTTGCCATGGCCGTCCGGTCATAGGAGAAAAGTAGGGTTTAAAGGCCCTCTCTTCCCATTCGATGGGGTCTCCTATGGCGGTAGGGGTGCCGATGCAATTATATCCCATGCCGATGAAGCAGCGAAAGACTTAATTAAGAAATTTATCATGAATGTGTTAGATTAGATCTAAAAAAAATTTATGATTTATTTTGAGTTATTTTCTGTTATGAAATGAGCAATAGAATTGCTGTTTATGAAATGTGCTGACCCGTTTGTGAAATGAGTTAACACATTTGGTGAACAGAAAATAAAATCTTTCAAATTTGAAAATTATTTTCGAAATGCCAAACCCTGACCCATCAGCTCAAGTACTTAATTAAAAGAATTAAGTGTTGTCTAGTAGGTCTAGAATTGTGAATTAAGACCTAAGACAATTGCATAAACTTTTGGGTCAATGGGTTAGATGAATTAGGTCCATAATTGGGTTAGACCTATGGTTAGTTTAAAAAATGGATGAATTGGAGTGATTGGTCAAATCTAATCAAAAGTTGAATTAGATTAGGTCAAGGATACTCTAGACTCAACTTCAATAGTTGTAGTTGAATGGGTCCATATCTTTAACTAGACCAAGATGGACTTAATTCATGGCTACACGGTGGAGCTCTATTTACTAAGTTGATCAAAATTAAAACTAATGAACCGGTTGGTGTCTAAGGTAAGTTCGGCAGTTTTGACCAGTGGTTCTTAAGCGGGAGCTACTCGCATTGATTCGATCATTGACGAGTTAATGGCAAATCCCCACCACTGATCTCACTTACCTGGCCAATCTGGTAAGTTAGATTTTGATTAGATCACTTGGTGATTAGAGCTCACCCATGTCATTAGGTAAATCAGTATGACTGATTTAGGTGCTCCTAATGCCAGCTTTAATTAAATCTTTTTTAATCTGACTTGGTGAAGTCAGTGGGAGGATTGAAATTGGCTGGATGATTTCTTCTCTACTATTCTTTAATAAAATCCTCAAAATTATTAGGTCCCTAAAATGATTAAGTTATAATGATAACTAAGTCATAGCCTCCCATTAAGTGAATGATAATGAGTCCATTAGTTCAATGATCATTGGAGGCCCAAAGCCTGGTGCTCATTGGCTAATGGAATTATTATTCATAATATGATAATTTATTGAGTCTTTCTGATGGTGGTTAGGTTGGCCGGCCAAAGTCGGGCCTGATCATTTATTGGTCTGATTCACTAAATTAAGTCATGTTAATGGTTGGACCTAACCAGATCTTTTCAGTGGAGGCCAAAGCCTACTGATTAGGTTCTGGGGCAAAATAAATTACTAAAAGTTGTTTAGAGAAACAACTGGTTAAGAACCTACCCATAGATGCACATGGGTTGACCAACCAAAGTTGGGCTCGTGTGTAGTCTGTGTGGATTCTAGTACCCATTAAGGAATTAAAGTAATTTCTCGAATTGGAGGATGAGGCTACCAGTTCGTAAAAATATTGAGAAAAACTTTAGACTAAAGTCCAAGTCTTTAGTATTAATTTATGTACTAATAGAGGTCTCGTTTTCCTTTAAGCAGCTATGGCCACTACCCTGTCGCTCCGGTCATTATTAGATAATGACAAGCTCATGGGGCCCAATTTCGATAGCTGGTATCGAAAATTGAAAATCATCCTTGAGCATGAACGGATCCTTTATGTAGTAACGGATCCAGCACCTGAGGAGCCAGCTCCGAACGCTAGTAAAGCGATCCGAGACACTTACTTGAAGTGGCTCAATGACCGCACCACCGTTCGATGTATTATGCTTGCAGCAATGAATGACGAGTTCAGCCGAAGGTTTGAGAACGCCCAGCCACAGGAGATGCTTCAAATGTTGAACGACTCCTTTGGCACGCCTGATGACGTTGAAAGGCACAAAACTAGTTGTGCTATTTTCAATGCTCGGATGAGGGATGGGGCCTCAGTCACTGATCATGTACTGTATATGATCGAGATGATTGAGCGCCTAAGCAAATTGGGCTTTCCTCTGCACGAGCAGCTCGGTAAGGATGCGATCCTTAATTCCTTGCCCAAGTCCTTCCTCCCATTCCTTACTCATTTTCGAATGACAAAGCCTGCAGTAAACTACCACGGATTGTTGGGGTTGCTGCAGAACTTTGAGAAGGATCACCAACTCCATAAGGAGTCGGTGAATGTAGTGGGAGGGTCTTCTTCTCGTCGTCAACCCTTTGGGAAGGGGAAGAAGAACAAGAAGAAGAAAAATAAGAAGGTGCAATCTCATGCTGGGACAGTAGCACGGGGTCAGACCAAAAAGCGCAAGCATGACCAGAGCCAGGCGGAGTTCTTCTTTTGCAAGAAGCACGGGCATTGGAAGATGAACTGTCCTCAATACATTGCCTCCCTGGACCCGAACAGGCCAAAGAAGAAGCAAGGTAATTATATGATAACTCCTTGCAACTTTTCGATTTGTGATACTACTGCCTGGGTATTGGATACCGGAAGCCCTTATCATATTTGTAATTCGATGCAGGGTCTGCAGGTCAGTAGAAGATTTTATGAAGGCGAGAGGTTCCTGAATGTTGGAGATGGAAGCAAAGTTCCAGTTCTAGCTTTAGGAATCATGAGTGTTGTAATCAATTCTCGTAATGTAATTCTGAGTGAATGTCACTATTGTCCAAGTTTTTTATTAAATATTATTTCTGTAGGCCTTTTGGCCATGTATGGTTATGATTTTTTAATAAAAGAAAATATTTGCAATATCATTTTGAATGGTGTTACAATATTTGTTGGACAATTAAATAATGGAATTTACTTACTATCACAGCCTGTTAATGTGGTTCAAAAATTCGGTAAACGCTCTAGAATAGATAATGTGTCAGAAGTCTACCTTTGGCACTGTAGGCTAGGTCATATCAATAAGAACGGGATAAACAGGTTGGCTCAAGAAGGAATTCTTGAAGTTAGTGATTGTGAATTACTTCCAACCTGTGAGTCCTGTCTTCTTGGAAAGATGACCAAGTCACCTTTTATTGGAAAAGGTGAGCGAGCCAGTGAACTCTTAGGTCTGGTACATTTTGATGTATGTGGACCCATGAGCTCAAGTGCAAGAGGTGGATTTTTCTACTTCATAACCTTCACAGATGACCTATCTAGGTATGGGTATGTCTATTTAATGAAGCATAAGTCGGAATCATTTGAAATGTTCAAACTATTCCGAAATGAGGTAGAAAAATAAACTGGAAAGTGTATTAAAACTCTTCGATCTGATCGAGGAGGTGAATACCTTTCCAATGAGTTTCTGACGTATCTAGGGGAGAATGGGATTCTCTCTCAGTGAACTCCTCCTGGAACACCACAGCATAATGGTGTGTCTGAAAGGAGGAATCGGACTCTGTTAGACATGGTTCGATCCATGATGGGGTTTGCTGGTCTGCCGATCTCCCTCTGGGGATATGCGCTCGAATCGGCTTGTTACCTTCTAAATAGAGTTCCGAGTAAGTCTGTAGCCAAAACGCCATATGAGATATGGATAGGACGTAAGCCAGTACTCTCGCACCTTAGGGTTTGGGGGTGTCCGGCTTATGTTAAACGTTTAATTACAGACAAGCTTGGACCTAGGTCTGACAAGTGTAATTTTATAGGGTACCCAAAAGAGACCAAAGGGTATTATTTCTACCTTGCTGATGAGCAAAAGGTGTTTGTCAGCCTTAAGGCAATCTTTTTAGAAAAGGAGTTCCTTAGTGAAGGAACTGTTGCCTCTAAAGTCGAACTTGACGAAGTTCGACAGGTGGAAAAACCGACACATGTTACTGAACCTGAATCGGATTTGATTAGATCAGATCCGGAGCCCATTGATTATGCACCCTTAAGACGGTCTGGTAGAGTACCACATCAACCGGACAGATATTATGGTTTCTTGGTCCGGGATGGTGATCCTATCGAACTTGATGAAAATGATGAGGATCCGATCACCTACATGGATGCAATGCAGAGACCTGACTCTGAGAAATGGCTAGAGGCCATGAAATCCGAAATGGAGTCCATGAAGGTCAACGATGTGTGGACATTGGTTGACCCACCCGAAGGAGTAAAACCCATAGGGTGTAAGTGGGTCTTCAAAAGGAAGAGGGGCGCAGACGGAAAGGTGGAGACCTATAAAGTCCGTCTGGTTGCCAAGGGATATCGTCAACGTTATGGTATAGACTATGACGAGACGTTTTCTCCTGTGGCAATGCTCAAATCCATTCGGATTATGCTTGCGATAGCTGCCCATCTGGACTATGAAATCTGGCAGATGGATGTGAAGACAGCTTTCCTAAATGGAGAGCTGGACGAAGAGGTGTATATGATACAACCTGAAGGGTTCACATCCACAGATGAGTCTAAGGTGTGCAAGCTACAGAGGTCCATTTATGGACTTAAGCAGGCATCTCGGAGTTGGAACATACGTTTTGATAGGACGATCAAAACGTATGGCTTCGTTAAGAACGGAGAAGAACCCTGCATTTATAAGTGGGCTAATGGTCCAGCAGTAGTATTTCTTGTATTGTATGTGGATGACATTCTCTTAATCGGGAACGATGTCCCTGCATTACAGGGAATAAAGATTTGGCTATCGTCACAGTTCTCCATGAAGGATCTGGGAGAAGCTTCCTACATCCTAGGGATGAGGATCTATAGGGATAGATCCAAAAAGTTGCTTGGCTTATCCCAGTCCACGTACATTGATACTATGCTGAAAAGGTTCAGCATGGAAAATTCCAAGAAAGGCTATCTACCGATAGGCCATGGAATTTCTCTCTCGAAGAGGGATTGTCCGACAACACCTCAAGAGAGAGAGCGTATGGGTAGGATTCCATATGCTTCAGCAGTGGGATCTATCATGTACGCCATGACATGTACACGACCAGATGTGGCATACTCACTAGGGATAGTGAGTAGATACCAATCTGATCCAGGAGAGAATCACTGGAAGGTTGTTAAAACCATCCTGAAGTATTTGAGAAATACTAAGGACCAGTGGCTTATATATGGTGAATCGGACTTGAGACTTATAGGGTTTACAGACTCTAGTTTCCAGTCTGATCGAGATGATAGCAAGAGTGTGTCAGGATTTATTTTTACCCTTAATGGTGGGGCTGTCTGCTGGAAGAGTTTCAAGCAGCACACTGTGGCTGATTCAGTATGCGAGGCGGAGTATATTGCTGCATCAGATGCTGCCAAAGAAGCGGTGTGGCTGAGAAAATTCATCACCGAGCTCGGAGTAGCACCCTCCCTTGTTGGTCCGGTTCTGCTCTACTGCGACAGCTCTGGAGCCATTGCTCAGGCGAAGGAACCAAAGGCACACCAGCGGACGAAGCATATTCTGCGCCGCTACCATCTCATCCGGGAGATCGTGGATCGAGGTGACGTCGACCTTCAGAAGATCGACGGGAAGGAGAACCTGACCGACCCATTCACTAAAGCCATTGCGGTGAAGGAGTTCAACGACTACAAGTCGAAGATGGGTATTAGATACTGCACCGATAGGCTTTAGGCCAAGTGGGAGATTGTTGGGAATAGTGTCCCAAAGCCAATCGTCAGCCTGTTGACGGTTGTGCTCCTTTTGTATTAGTACATGAATTATAAATAAATAAAAGTTATTTTGGTATTTTTTCATCACAAATGTTTCATCTTGTAATGAACTCCTGTGTTGTGGTGAAGTCCTTAGGACTATTTAGACTCGACAAAGGAGGATTTATCGTTTAGTCCTTAAACATGTTCGCGACCAAATGATACGTTGTTACCAAGGACGACAATATTTATCGAGCATAGGTCGTTGTGTGCCATATGGGTTGGTTGTCCTCATAACCAAAGAGTGTGGAGACACTGGTATGGCATACAGGT
Source organism: Elaeis guineensis (assembly GCF_000442705.2). NCBI lineage: Eukaryota > Viridiplantae > Streptophyta > Magnoliopsida > Arecales > Arecaceae > Elaeis > Elaeis guineensis. The sequence continues at coordinate 30,898,283 of NC_026002.2, forward strand.
GAGATGTAATGGTACATCTGCACTGAACGTGACCAACTCCGGAGTTATTTCTGCTGTCAAGATTTGCTCCGATGGGATATGGGTATAAATGTCCCTCCGACCTGAGACCGCCACGGTGACTTGCAAGCAACTCACTGCACTTAGGCACTGGACTACCTGAATTTCTAATTCAGTGACGGAAGGTTGCTAGGTGTAGTCAAGTACTTGACTTGTCGGTGCGTGTGTCAAGATGGGATTGACCACTCCAGTTTAGGAGCTGTATACAGTCGTGTTTCAATTTAGCAAAACCTTGGCCAGGGTAGTCCTAGTGAGGAGTCACAGGACTAATTGAGTTGAGCACGATTCGGATGATATCATCAGGGTTGACAGTTTAACCCTGAGTCATCCTAAACACAGGGGTCAAAAGGGATGAATTATACGGTAACCATATTCACGTAGGTTCTGAATGTTGCAATTGCGATTATTCGACCTATCCGATCGTCGGGTACCATTGCTAGATGGTCACTTCGATTAGTACAGAAATTGGTTCCTGTGCTACCGGCTTAGGTTCGAACCTGCGGGGTCACACACATTAGAGGTTCCTTTCTGATCTGATGGCTGATTATGAGTCTTATCTATCTGGAACTCTATGATTGAGAATTAGTATTCTCTAATCATAAGTTCCACACATTTTGGGTACCGGGGTCAAAATTTTGAATTTCGAATTTTGAATTTGAAATTTGAACTCTTTGATCAGGGTTTCATATCGATGGTCTCTGATGCCTGATTGCCCATCAGATTTGGACTCAATATTTATGAGAGGTTTAATTAGTGATTTAATCACTAATTAACTCAATTTGATTGAGTAATTATTTTTGGATCAAGTCCAATTGAATTGGATTCAGTTTGGATTGACCCGATTAGGTTAAATGTTGACCTAATCGCTAAGGTGGTTTAGTCCCTGATTTGATCAGGGGTTAGGTTTAGTTAATTCCTGATTTGATTAAGATTTTATTAAACCTAATTAAGCCTAATTATGTTGGATTTAATTTGGTCTAATTGTGCTCAACCTATTTTAAACTAGGTTGGCTCAATTTGAATCAAACCACCTTGTTTTAAATTCCCTGCGTCACCCAACTTCCTTGCACCCATTTGAATTCACGAGAAGAAACTTCTCATGAAATTTTTCTCACGCAAAACCCTTCCCCACGTCCTCATTTGTGCGCCATATGGATGGATAAATTAATTAGTTAGCGATTCAAATTCAAAGCATGTTTGAATTTGAATGGATAACTTATCACTTGCCCTTTCATCCTTATCCATTTTGTGCGCCACATTACTTACACGAGAAAAGGTTTCTCGTGAAAATTTTCCACGTACAAAGAGCCACACCCCTTCTCTTCTCACGCCCAAAAGGATAGGGATAAGTTGGTTTTCGTTTGAATTCAAATTTGATTTGAATTCAAATGTGTAACCTCTTGTCTTTATCCTCTCACGCGGATAAGATACGTTCGACGTTGTTTTAAAAAGAGGAGAAAGGTGGGACGTGCGTAGAAAAATTAGGAGAGAAACTTTGGGGTGTGAGGAAGGCTTCTGTGCAAGGTGAAGGTCCAAAACCTTCCGAGAGAAAAAGAAAGAAAAGAGAGAAAATTGGGCGCAGGGTTTTTGGTGTGTACCCTAGGGTTTCTACCTAGGGTTCGGGATGTGAGATTGGTGTGCCACGAGTGTCGTGAGTCCACCAAATTTTAGAGAGAGATCCATCAGCCTCTCAAGTAACTGTGCAGACGATTCGGAGCATCCGAGAAGTCAGCACACATCGATCGAAGGAGTTCGATCAACATCTGCCATCAAAAGGGTGAAATCATGAACTAGCATTCGTGAGGAGCTGATCAGACGGGAGCTTCGTGTGGACGATCCGCAGAGGCCAGACAGTTGGGTGGCTGCGACGTGACGATCAGAGCCCTCCGACGGTGATCAGATTGCGGTGATCGACTACCCGCAAAAGGTGATGTGTTCTGAACACAGTACTGTAAAACATTTACTGATTCAAATTTGAATTTCAAATTTAAATGCATGCTGTTGTATCATATTTAGATCCTAGTATAGGGTTAATTAGTATTAATTAATGAGATTAATTAATAATTTCGCTGTAAAATAGTAATTTTGAAAAAATTTTAAAATTACCATTTTGCCCCTGCACTAAATTTTCGCTTCACTCGGGATGTTCCTCCGACTCGAAAAACTCCTCCAGACGTCAACAACTTGGTCACTTGATAACCGACCAATCCACATCTTCGTCAGTTGGTACCCGATGAGATGTTATTCAGCTAATGCCCTTTTAACGGAGTCGTGGAGTTCGGCAACTGTTAGCGTGCTTGCTCTGGCTGAAGGGCCACTGGAGTATAAGCTATAGTTTGCGGCTTAGATCCAGAAGAAATTCAATGTTATTTGGCTAATATCCGTATAATGGAGCCATGGAGTTCGGCAACTACTAGTATCCTAGCTCTAGCCGAAGAGCCGTTGGAGTATAAGCTATAGTTCACGGCATAGACTTAGATGAAATCCAACATTATTCAGCAAACACTCATTTAATAGAGCCGTGGAGTCCGACAACTATTAGTGCGCCAGCTATGATCGAAGGGCCACTAGAGTATAAGCTACAGTTCGCAGCGCAGATCCAGATGAAAAAAGATATACTTAGTCGGCTTATCCCTGATTGACCAAGGATCAATTGATCCAAAATGAAGTGAAAATACGACCATGCTCCGTCTCAACTACCATGCTTCGAACTTGACGAGATGCTCTGCAGAACAACGATACTCACGTCGAAACAATAAGCCCACTGCATGCGGCTTCCAATAATGGTCGTCAAAAAATACTACTTGAATCTGCACATCGGTTAACTCTTTTCACCCGATGAATACTATGTAATCAGACTTAGGAGTTGGGGGACAAGTGTTGGGATAGATCTTCATCATTTAACTAACCTCATCCAACCGACCTCAACCATAGACCTACCTCGATAAAAGCCGACCTCATCAGAAGATCGTGGACCCTAAGAAGCCAGTCTTAGTAGGAGGCCAATCTTGTCTGAAAACTGAGGTCGATAAAAGTACGACCTCAACATCACCTGAGCATGACGACATTGTTCGAATTAAAGACTACATCAGCCAACGATCGATTTGTTTCTCCATTGGCTTCGATGAGAAACTGACATACTTGCCTGTCACAACAGTCTTGATTCGAGGATGGATCCTTCAGCCGCCTATGGTGCCTGATATTTTAGATTAGTCATCTACTGATTTGACTTTCCAACCCTACTTGATGAGCCCGAGACTGCTGGCACATGGGATACTCACCTCGAACCACTTTCAATCCCTTTCATCTTGCCTTAGCTATTGGCCGACCTGAATATCGACATCGACTGAACTACCAGAGGTCAGGTGAGGCTGTATGCAATCACATCGAGTCACATCAAGCCGCATCATCCTGAGATCATACCCTAAGCGGTCCACTCCATACCGTGATAGGACACCATAAAGTTATTATTATGTCATGCACGCATGATGAGGCCCACCGTCGCGACCAGTGATGCATCGGACAAAAGGTATGCCCACTGACAGGGCCATTTAAAGATGCCCTTATGCGGTTCTCTATGACAGGATGTTATCGGAATATATTTTCGTCCTTTCATCCTTCATCCTGCTCTCTCTATAAATGAAGATAAGAGAAGACCCTCAGGAGGTACGCACATTCCAATTCTCAGAGCCCAACACTCTGCCTCACTCGCTCTTCCATCTGTTGAGCTAAAAACTGACTTGAGCATCGAAGGGTCTTCGTCGGAGCCATCTCCGATACGAATTTTTCTTGCAGATCTCTCTGCTGCCATCGGATGCCGTCGGCTGTCCTTTCCATCTTGCTCGAGTTGATCCTGTTTCTATTCAGCACACCGTGAGCCCTCGCTCTCATTCTCGGCCCTCTCGACTGTGCCTTCTCTCCGACGAGCGGTCCTTCTCCATCAGTTTCCTACCATTCGATACTCGGACTTGACGATCTAACTACCCTACTGGAGACGAGCCACAACACAGAGTATTTAGATGAACCATCTCTTAGGATGTAGCAGATTGGTTACTTTATAATCACTCCAAATCTTGTTGAACTCCATTTCTGAAAAATTATTATTATTATTATTTTGATACAAATAATACAAAAAATTATTCTGTTAGGATGATTTATTTTGATAATATTCATTATTATTATTATTATCAAAAATATATATTCATGCCAATAATGAATAACTACTACAAATTTTAGACATCAAATTATCTATGATAAGAAAAAAATCATCATAAATTGATAACTTTGGCGACAACAATATCATTAATCATCATGAAAGATGGACATTAATTGTAGTTCATTAAGCTAGATAAAATTATGGAGGGATGATGAAACTCAATTTATGATGAAAATTTAATTGTTGCTACTAAATATTTTCTATGATGAGAGGTGTCACGAAAGCCTTTAAGATTTTTATAATGATATTCACATTAACATTAATAAATTTTTTTATGATAAATTTTAGTTGATACAAAAATCTTTAAATTTTATTATCACATAACAAAATTTTCATGAAAAAATTTTTATTTTGTGATGAATTCCTAATTTTACTAACCTATCCCTTTTAGTCTTCGCTCACTCAAACTTCACTTTATATATGGCTTTTGTATAATTATTGCATGCACTGCATGTACAACTATATTGGTGCATGCCATCAATCATCAAGGATATTGCGATAGACCCAACATAGAGATGAGTGCAAGATGAATGGAATCTGTGCTAACGCATTTCGATGATTGGTGGATGCATTGGTTTAGCCGTGCATACAATAATTTCTCTTTGCATAGAGTTGGCAATGGGCCAAGACAGTAAGAGGCTCATATGGCCAGATCGACTTTCGGAATAGATCTTGGGATAGGTCCAAGATGGTTGGGATTGAACTCAAGTCTCAAAAGAGCTAGAATAAATTTTGGACAGGGCACAATCAATTCTTGGTTCGATAGGATTTAGCCTGAAGCTCAAAGCCACTAATGGATCTAGTCCAAACCCTCGATCTAGTCTGAACATGAAAACATACTCATGTCTATTCTCTTCTGTGGTAATTTGTGATCCAACCCATCACTTGACCCACAAACAACCAATTTTAAGTAGGTTTGAGTTTGACAGAAATAAATTTGGATCGTAAATGGATTAACATGTCTAGATCAGGATAATTTCAGATTTAGGCCTTTGCTTTATTAATTCAACTCGTGATGGAAATTTAGTTGTTGCTACTGAATGTTTTCTATGATGAGAAGCATCATGAAAGTCTTTAAGACTTTTATGATGATATTCACATCATCATTAATAAATAATTTTTATGATAAATTTTAGTCTGAGTAAGAAAATTTTCATGAAAATAATGTTTTGGTTGTGATGAAATCCTACTTTCCTATCCCTTTTAGTCCTCGTTCACTCAAACTTCGCTTTGTATATGACTTTTGCATAGGAAAAATTATTGCATGCATTGCATGCATGACCATACTGGTGTATGCTATCAATTATCGAGATGTTTTGCGGTGGGCCTAACAGAGAGATGAGTGCAGGATGAATAAAACCCAGGCTAACACATCTCGATGATAGATGGCATGCACTAACATGGCTATGCATGCAATAATTTCTCCTTACATAGGATTGGAAATGGGCCAAGATAGTATGAGGTTCATATGGCCAAACTAGCTTTTGGAACAGATATTGGGATGTCTAAGATAGTTGGGATTGAACTCATCTCAAAAGAGCTTGAATAAATTTTGTGTCGGCCTTGGTCGATGCTTGGTTTGACAAAGTTTACCCCAAAGCTCAAACCCAACAATGGATCTGGTGCAAACCCTTGATCTAGTCCAAATCCGAAAATAACCCACGTCTATTCTCTTCCCAGCTCTCTCTCTCTCTAGGGGTGATAATTTATGACCCAACCCATTAATTTGACCTATAAATAGGGATGCAAATGGGTCGGATCAGATTAGGTCATAAGTGACCCGGAGCCAATCCGATTCTTAGATTGGGTCTTAATGTTGGACCCAGACCTAATCCAATAAAAGATTGGGTTGAGTCCATAGTTAGAATTTTTGATCCAATGGATTATTCATATTCGGTCGGGTCTGTACATAACCCGATCCCAAACCCAAAAATTCGGGTCTAGATTGGGTTTAGGTCAAACATAACCAACTATTATTTACCACACAAAATATATAATAAATAATATTACTCTCAAAATAAATCAAGATATAAAAATAATTTTAAATCTATTTTTATATTAAAGATATTGTTCATATAAATCTCAAATCACAACTTAGAAAATCAAACAAGTTCGGATTCTAACAATATGCAAGTTCAGATAGGGTCGGGTTGGGTCCCAATCTAATAAATCCAGGAGAAATTCTTTGTGCACCGAAGGCAATGGAGAAAATTTGAGGTGGAGCACACCACAGAAGTCGATTGGGCCACATAGTGCAATTTATAATGGGGTTGATATTTAATGCCACTTAGATTTTTTTTTAAAATTTTTTCTGATGAAAATATCTTTTTCCTCCGTAGAATAAAGAAAGAATAGTATTATTACTTTTTGATGACTTATATATTTTTATGTGAATATATATGATATTTTGAATAATATATATAACTTTTTATGTCTTTATATGATATCTTGTTGGTTATTATGATTTTTTGATGTCCATGACTTTCTGATATCTTATATGACTTCTTGAACAATATATATGACTTCTTATGAATATATATAACATTATGAATAATATATATGACTTTCTATGTCTTTATGTGATATTCTATTGGTTATTATATATAACCAACAGAAAGTCTATATATTATTTAGAATGTCATATATATTCATAAAAAGATAATATATATTATTCAAGATAACATATATATTATCAGAAAGTCATATAAAGCAATAAAAAGCAGTATATATTGTTCAGGATGTCATATATATTCATAGGAAGTCATATATATTATTCAGAATATCATATATATTCACAAGAAGTCATATATATTGTTCAAAATGTCATATATATTTACAGAAAGTCATATATATTGTTCAGATGTTATAGGAAGTTATGTAAGGTACCAAGAAGCTATATATATTATTCAGGATATCATATATATTTATAAGAAGTCATGTATATTATTCAAAATATCATATATATTTACAGAAAGCTATATAAGATATCAAAAAATCATAATAACTAATAGAGTATTATATAAAGATACAAGAAGTCATATATATTATTCAGGATGTCATATATATTCACAAAAAGTTATATAAGATACCAGAAAGGAATATATATCATTCATTCTTTATTCTACGAAAGAAAAGGGCATTTTCATTAGAAAAAAATTGAGAAAAAAACTAAGCAGCATCAAATATTTGCTACATTATTAATTACGCAACGTTGTCTCATGTGATTGGATGGTGCATGTTTTCTATATCGGGAGGTGGTGCACCAAGAATTTCTCATAGATCTAGATCCGATCCAGAAATGTATCCACTTTTAGAATGTGATCTGGCCCTATGGATCCTTTAAAATGGGCTGGATCGGGTCTAAGTTGGTTATTCTGGGTTAGATCATGTGTCAACCTGATTCATTTACAACCTTACTTATAAATAGGTCTAGAAGTTGTCCAGGCCGAACTGGGCCACACCCCTACTTGAGTCCAATCTGAAAGTTTTTTTTTTAGGTTTTAGGTTAGGCTTAGATCCAAAAATTTTTAAAAAACTCAGGTCTGAGCCCAACCTAAACCTGATTAGGCCAACCCAATCAGATTTTCAGCCATTTCGACTCTCTTCCCTCTCTTAAAAAAATTATTAAAAAACCTTTGAGCTCCTAATCCTTACCCATTTGGCCATCTCCCTCCCCAAGGCTGCCATCGCCCCATTCTCTAGCCTCCGCTCTGGTACTCCCCCTCTGGTGGATAACTTTGCTCGGGCCTACTGGGTCTACGACAACGGCAACAACTATGGTTAGTGGTAAAGTTAGAGGACAGCAAGGCTGAAGCAATCACGCTTGCACGGTGGCGAACTCGGAGGACTCATCGATTATATGTTGCAATGGACCATCGACGAGGTGCAAGTCTTCTTCCGATGAATGGGATGGGGGCAGCGATCCCGATCTTTTGAAACTTCTTGAAGATGAGAGGAGGACGAACATTGGTGGTGCCGATATCCTCACCCACTCCTATCGAATAAAATCGGAGAATGAAGCAGCAGCAATGACTCCATCATCTGAGGCCCTTGAGCCCTCTCTTAGCTATTTGATAAAAAGAGTAGAGTGAAAGAATTGAGGAGGTAAAGAAGGATTTCACCCAGATAAATCGAAGAGTCGAGTCGAATTAAACAAGCCTGAGTCCGAGGCTCTAGCCAAGCTAAAGGTATATTTGAATCTGGCTTGAAAGACAAACGGATCCTATAATTGAGCTCAAGCTCGATCTGAACTATTTTAGGTCTAATTTGATCCAAAATCAGATCAGCCCGAGCCTAATCCTGCCCTGCACACAAACAAACTGCTTTAATCTGGATTTGATGAAAATAGATTTAGATCATAAATGGATCAATATGTCTAGAGTTTGTTTATTAAATGGGATATGCTGAGATTTTGACTTTTGATCTATTTAACCCATTTTGACTCAATAACTGAATTGGATCCTAGCCAGGTCTAGTTAACCCACTAAAGTCTATTTAAAATATGCTAAACATTTTTGTACTTGTTTAATCTAACTTAATCTTTTTAACCCGGACCAGATGAAATGGATAAGCTGGGTCAACGTAGATGAAACACAGACCAGACCGAGGGTCCTAGACTCGGTTTTGTTTTGCTGTTCGAGAATGATATTTATGATGCACTACTTCTGAAGCCTCGCTCTACTACCAGGTAGATAACCAACGAGGTACCAGCAGGCCAAATCGCCTTTTGCACCAGATTAATCACGTAACTGGTTCACAAATTTGCTCAAAATTGTATACAAGCACGACAAAGACAAATACTAAGAGTGGCTACCGTAGCCTTCATACATTGCCACGTGAATGCACCATTGATTGGCTTTAAGCAGACGGTACCTCAAACAAAAACGGCGCCCATGCGTTCCACAGAAACCAATCAGTACCAGAACCATGCAGCTTTCCGGCAAAATGTACTCTCGTGGTATCATGTGATAGCAATGTTGTGGTGGGAAACCAAAAGGCAAAACACCACCCCCTCCCCCACCCCCCCACCCCCCCCCCCCCCAAAAAAAAGGAAAGAAGCGGAAGAATGATAACATAAACGAGGATGAGATTTAGAAAAAATATATCAACGAAACTCTAGAAGTGCATTGGTTTTAAAAAAAATCAACAACATAAAATAGGATTGCATTTATACAAGTAAAAGTAGCTCAAAAACCTTGGACATAGGAAGAGTAGAACGGCTGTAGAAGGTTAACGGCGTGAGAAAATCAAGATGGGACTTCAAATGACAATTTAGAGGATGTGCTTGACAAGGAAACTCTTGTTGCTGATCGGGATAGATAAAGAAATTATGAGCAAGCCAGTGCAAGAAAATGGGTTGGCCGCATAATGCTTACGGCATCATAGCTCCATAATTTCCTCACACTGTTATCATCAGAAAGTAATAAAAGCTTGGCCACAGAATAGATGAACATCATGCTCTAAGCCGTGTATTAAGCTGTATATCTTTCAGATAATTTGGGGTCATCTCCTGCGTACCACTGCTGTGTGCTGATATTTTTAACATTCAACAGTAAACAAACAACCTGATACCAAAAACTCACCTATATATAAAGCAGGAAAAGAAGGTTATAGTTGTAGTAACATACGTCTATGTTATTATAGTGCATGACATTGCAAGGCATGCAATTATTATATACTACGATATTTCATCACATACACGGATGAGTAGTAGCTGAAGTTATCACACACATTGACAACCAGTTCCAAGGACATTCTTTATTATGATCATGCCTCCAGCTCCTTGAGGAAATCTGCGTGGTCAACTAAAACCTGAGAAGCAGCAGGTCAAAATTAGCCACATATTGCCTGTCTCTGATTATACATTTACTCTCATCATAATTTAAGAAGATAGCAACCACAAATAATGGTATATTATTCTCATGATATCAATCAATAGGCATTAGTAATAGCGATCTTTAATGCTCTTACATTCTCAACCAGATAATAAAGAAGCACTATATTTCTTTGTACATCATCACATGAATGGAACGCACCCTCATTTGTGTTGCACCTCTTCATTGGAGCAAAACCACGAAGAAATTGAAAGAGAGCCAGTCTCGGCTCAAGCTAGGCAAATACACTGAGCCAAGCTCGAGCTAGGCTTGAATAATGGAGCCAAGCCTAAGTTGACTCTGGGCAGTTCTTATGTCCGATTGACCAAGAGTCCATATATATGCTTTGAGCTAATCTCGGTAGTTGGATATCAATATGATTGCAGAGATATTTACTAGGTAATAAGCACTTGATCCACTAGATTGATTTATAAAGTAATTGAATCATATATGTGTGTAGAGGTAGGCTATGCTAAACTCGACCAGTTTCTGCTCATTTACCAGTTGTGAGCTCTTATCACGCTAAATAATGATTTTCGTACATTTGATTTGCAATCAGCTTGCACAGCTGCCAGCCCTACTTCTCACCAATCGTCTTATCTGACAGAACTGACTGGAACATATCTAATATGCATGACATGAGAGTGCAATATTGCACCAAAATTTAAAGTAGCTGACAGCCCTACTTTCATTACTGTCTTGCCTCCATTGTTTAGACTTGACCGAACATCAGATTTAACATGGATGACATATCAAAAGGACCAAAGGGTAGTGCTATGTTGTAGCACCTCACTTTAAAGTAGTTCAGAGGCATCTAAATATTGGATGTTTCTGAAGTTGATAACATTCATTCAGAATTGTATCCACTGGGTAAGTTTACGAAGTTCAGAAACATGCGACAAGTTAATACAGTGGGTAATCTTCCAGCTAGGGTCATGCAACCGCTTCGGTGTCTTCCCATAATCTTACACCCATGCTAGCTTCCTAAGCTCTTCCTTACTATTGTTTCTAAATCATCCCCTTCCTCACACCCACACCTACTAACACACTCGCACTTGCACCTGTTCCTAATTCTTGGTATGTGTTGGGTATAAAATACCCCCGGCCGAAGTTCGCAAAAGGCCGACCCTCTCGGGGCTCTTCCGGCTTCCGACCTTGTGCGGCGTCTTTCTAAACTCCTCCGACTGTCCGACCTTCCATAATACCATCCGGACTTCTTCAATAATGAGCTCCTCTATTCATCTACCGGACTGTTCCAAACGCTCTCTGAGCTTCGCTATCAGCCGATTTTTTACAGTGATCGGCCATTCTCTGAATCTCTTTCAGATTTCTTCCAGCCACGATCGACTCTACTCCGAATTTCTAATTGCAAGCGAATTCCATCTGAGCTCCTACAAGAGCCGGACTCCATCCGAACTTCTACAGTGGATGGATCCTAGACGAACATCTACAACGGATGGGCTCTACCAGCCGGATCTCTACCCCGAACTTCTTTCGGACTTCGTCAATGACCGAGCTTCTCCAGCAGCGGGACTTCTACAGTAACCAGACTCCATCCAAGCTTCTACGGTGATCGACCGCCAACCGGTCTTCGTCCGAGCTTCTACAATAAGCGGCCTCCTTTCAGACTCCTACAAGAGTCGGACTCCGTCCGAACTTCTACAACAGAATTGAATCCCGGACTCCTCCAACGTTCGACCTTCCACAGTGTCCTCAAGACTCCTCCAGCGGACAAACCTCCACAATGCCATCCGAACTCCCCTGTTGGTCGACCCTCTGCCGGATTCTTCATGAAACCGGACTTCTTCGGCGGACAATCTTCAGGCGAGCTTCCACATTAAGAAAATTTCAGACGGACTTCTCTAGCAATCGGACTCCTACCGGACTTCTCCGATAGAAAGTTCCCATCTGAGCTTCTACGGCAGATGACTTCCGCTTGCAGCATCAGCGCCTAAGGCACTCCACAATTGTGGACTCGTCAGCAACCTCGAAAACATCCGAGCTTCTCTTAGATTGCTGAGACAGAGAGCCGTTCCGCTCCACCAAACATCTCAGCCGAGCTTCAGCCGTCCAACCCAAACTCTTCGGCAAGTCGCGACAACGAACACCACTCCACTCTCTGTAACAGATTCCACGTGGCTCCACCACCCTCTGGCAAGTCGCGACAACGAACACCACTCCACTCTCTGTAACAGATTCCACGTGGCCCCACCACCCTCTGACAAGTCGCGACAACGGACACCACTCCACTCTCCATAACAAACTTCACGTGACCCTGAACGGCCCACTGACGCCACTACTCTCCGTAACAAACTCCGCGTGACCCCGAACGGCCCACTACCAGACAATTACAGACGTCGCTGTCAATCAGTTACGCTCTCCTATCTATAAAAGAGACCTCCAGATACGTTTTTCTCTAAGATTTAAACTCTATCTAGAAACTCTGCTAAAATCCCATTCAAGTGCTCCATTTCTGTTGAGACAGAGTACTGACTTGAGCGTCGGAGGGTCTTGCCGGAGCACCTCCAACTCCGGTTTAGACTTCCCTTGCAGGTTTCAGTGGTGGCCGCGATCCCCTCAACTCCAGCTTCTCCGGCGTCGGCGGAATTCTGCACCAACAGTATGCTAAAGGTCTGACGTTTGGGCTGAAATTGAGCCTTGAAAATCAATTCCAGTCAATCTTGGCAGCTATAGAGAGTTTCCCTCCAATGCCAATCGTAAACTGTCTTATTTCAGCCTAGAATCTGTTATTTCAGCAAGTTTCAGCTGAAAGTGACTTATTTTGGTGTCTACTACTATACAAAGGACGTCTATTTGTTCCTTTAAGTGCATAGGCTATATTGTCAATCTTGGGCAGTTTATCCTTATTTTTCTTGAGTTAAAGAGGAAATATATGATAAACATATCCTTTGATGGGCCAGATACTCTTGTAAAATGCTCACAAGAGAAAAGGACTAATGTGAACAACTAAAAATCAAACACTGTCACTTACAGCAATTACTATCTTTTTATGAATGACATAAACATAAAACATCCTCTTCTCCCGGCCTCTCTCTCTCCCTGCTCCCCCTTGTCATTTCCCTTTTCATCCTTGAGTCCTCTACTTTTTACTCCCCTTCATCTCCTTATTTTCTTCTATTCTTTATGTTTCATCCATTTTCCTTTCACAATTCTTCATCATCATCATCATTATTCATTCCTCCTGTCCAATCTTTCATTCTCATCTTTCTCTTTTGTATTTGCAGCGGACACAATATCAAACTGAAACAGAATGGCAAAACTGTTTCACTTCCTCTCTTCTTTCCTATTCATGTTTCTTTGTTCCGGCCTGACATTAGACGACAGACATATGACTCTCTGCATTTCTGATTCAATTTTGCACTACCTTTACAACCTTTTCCTAAGACACATCAATTACACATCAAGAACCCTAAGACTCAATCTAAAATATTTAGATTTCTATTCTAAGCCCCATGCCTTCAAGGAACCCATTAATTTGGTACGATTGGCTCCCCATTCTACAATACCTATGTTGAAATGTCCAGAGAAAGATAACAGAGTTAGCTAAATACAGTATATCATAAACCATCATTGTCTGATTGCATACATTAGATGGTCAATATTTAGTGTTTAGACAAGAGGATTCTATTTTTCTACCTATCGATGATAACAAGACTATCATCGCTTTCCTTAAAAAAAAAAAAAAAGAATGAAAGACAAAGATTATTATCCCCACATGAAGGTGATGGTTATAAGTTACACAGACTGGAGTACATCACCAACTGAAAAGTTTTTTATGTGATGCTGATGATTTCTAATGACTCGATATCATGTCCATGAGCAAGAACCCATAATGTATAATGCTGTTGTCATGGTACTCAAAAGCACTATGAGAAAGATGTTATTCTTTGCTGTAAAGTGGAAGGGAAATTTTCACAAAAGGAAAAGGTGAAATTAAAATGACAAGCATTTTAAATTATTGATAGAATCTGAAAAGTGATAATAGAACTTTAGAACATCATTGCCTATGTAGCAGCTAGGAATTGTAGATAAATTGTAGAAAGTTGTCAAATCAAGGCTATCAGCATTAAATTATATTTTTTTTCTTTCAAACATGAGGCATTCCTTTAAATCTTCATAGCTGGGTCAACAAGAATGCACATCTTAGATATGCCAACTAAGCAAAGATGCTTGCTTCTCCATGAATTTTCCAGTTCTGTGTCGTTGGTCATTCTTCGGAACAAAAAGCGGGAGAATGATTAGAATTATGAGCTCAAACAGATCAAAATAAGTTCATCTATGGCCCAGAGGTACAGGTTTTAAACATACAAACTGGGATTTGCATCATGTCAAGAAAATTTTTGCATAACTATTTTCAGACACTAAGAGCAATGATGTGTTGAATTCATCTGCTCAAAACACTGAACATAAAATAAAGGATCTCAAACTCAATACGGTAGTCCTATAGTATATTTCATATTGAACCACAACACAACCAACGCTAAAAACACATCAGCTCTGTGCATTAGATATAGAACTACTGAAAGCATACAGAGGAATGACATACCACTTTCCAGCCATCTGGATCAAGAAAAGAGGTGATTTTGGTGTTTATTCCTGGAATTGGTCCCGGTTGTCGTGTGATTTTTCCTCCTAGCTCTTTGGAGACCAGATCAACAACCTCAGCACTTTTATAAACATCTTCAGTGCTAATAGCAACCTAGTAATGGAAGAGTTATGACAAACATTAGGAAAAGTAATGGCAAATATACAAATTTACCAGTCAGAATAATGTGACAGAACCTGCGCATATGCGTTGCCTTTGGTATACTCTGTCACACCATAGTTGTACGTCAACTCCAGAACTGTTGTCTCATATTCAGCAGCGTAACCCATCATGGCAATACTATACTGCACAGGTCATGTGATAAAAAGTAAACTATAAGTGCTATTAGGAACTATGATAAACTATGAGAAAAATGAATCAACATAATTTCATGATATACATAGGTTTATCATCCAATATATAACCAGTAAAATTAATTTCAGATAAAAAACTACCTTATACTGAGGAACATCTTTTTGCCTCAATAACTTCATTCCACATGCCTGCAAGAAGGTAAAAGTTACCCAAATTTAACAACAGATTATCGCCTGAATCAAATAACCGACCAAAGGGGCATCCAAAAGAAAAGGATACTGAATACACACTTTCCGTGTATCATAAATTAATAAGCTACCGGACAGCCCACAACTGCCTGTGAATTGCAACCAGGATGATAAGAATAGAGTTCAGATTTCAAAAAATGATTGACATCATGCATTTTAGCTTTTGTGTCTCTTTTGAACCTCCTTCCTATGATCACTGCAGGTCCTTGGTTGGCAATGTGTAGCACTAGCTGCCAGCATTCAGGTCTCTTGTCAGCTGTTCATCCATATATCTTCATTAACATGGCAGGGTACCCACTTGACTTATTCCTCTCATGTACATGTGATGGTTAATTGATCCAGTATACTACCAGAAGCCACGAAGGAACTGTTCTCCATAGTCTGGAGAACACACAAAGTGTGTCCCAGCCAACAGGCAGGGCACTGCCATGGAGAGAAAGAACAGAACACACTTGCTGGAAGTTGATGATCAGGATCATAACAGAACTTTGAATAGCAAGGAACTTAAATTGCATGGTTAAGCGCATACCCAAAATCTGAGGTCACCTTATTTTTACCATAAATAATCTTAGCAAATTTCATATAATTGAGAAGAAGCCAGCACACATTCTTTACATATACAGATCCACCAGATTAATGCAACTGCTTCCTTGTAATATTGTTTTTTCATATCATCATGCAATACCAATGGTTATCAACTCATTGGTGCAATAGTTTGCAACTCAACAAAGGAGGAGTCTCAGAGAACATAAATTAAGATGGTAAATGTGTTCCTTGGTATACAACATGTAGTGCCAATTTAGATGAAACTCGAATTTCTGAAAAAAACTTTATCCATCTTGGCCTTCTCTTTGAAGACAATACTGGTCAGTCATTCTTAGGTTTCTCCCAACATGGATGACAAGTGAATTGGGATGCATGCGAGACAGTATTATGGATAAGGACAATAAAGAAAATTTATTTTTTCCATGCTCACTCCTCCTATAGAATTTCCAACCTAGCCCCACCTCCTAGGAAATTTTCGTTTAGTATCAGGTAGCTTTTGAACTTTTGTCGATGATAGGAAGAAAACTGAATAATTATTCAATGGAACTTGTTTGATTGTGATCACTTGATTTTCTTTTTCTTTTCTAATGTATCACTGGAATATGAAATGATCTTACTATTTAAACTCAATCCAGCATGTTCTATAATTAAGAGTTTGGGTTAAACCTTGATTGTGAATATGACAGCTTTTGCCATGAAAATATTATAAGGTAATATTCATGTTATACTTGAAGAAGCGGATAGCGTATTAAAAAAATCTAGCAATTAAAGACTGGAACGGTAACAAACAGTAGCTATGTTCAGCTAGTACTTTAACTGTACAGTATTTTTGTGTGTGTAAGGTAAACACCTAGCTAATTGGATATGCTGATTATCAAATGAACACATCATGAAAAGAAGAAGATGATGATAACAAAGAAGAAGAAGAAGAAGAAATAACAGCATTCATGAAACAAAACATGCCATCTTTACATTTCTCAGTATTAATATCTATCTTCTGTCCTATAAATGGGTAACAAAGATAGAAAATGCTTCAAAATATTTTCAAATAATGAGCTTGCAGGGATTCAAGGCTTACATTTTAACAAGTTAGTATTAGCTTCTGCCAATATCCTTATGACTGGTAATAGCTAATTTTGTATACAAGGAAAGAGAGTTAATAGTACTTGTAGCCTACTAGAATCACAAATTGTGTGCAAATGTGAACAACATATACACTATGGTGTTAACACTATAATACCTTTTCATAAAACTTGATAGAGCGTTCCAGATCACCCACACGAAGCATAACTTGGCAAAGAGGCTCGGGTGTCGGGCCTCTCTGAATCAGCTCAAAAAGGTAACCATCAGGGTCTTGCACAAAAGCGATTACAGTCGTTCCTCCTTTAACAGGACCAGGTTCACGTGTGACCTTGCCGCCCTTTTCCCTGATGTTTTCAACCAACTTATAGACCTGCAACCCCGTCAAGATTTTCTCTTTTCAGAGTAAGCCAGTAGCATATAAGTGTAACTATGAAAATTAATTTTAAGCAAGTTAAAGATACCCACATCTTCTGTTGCAATAGCAAAATGCCCAAAGCCTGTGCCAATATCATACTTATCAACTCCATAATCTGCCCACAGTACAGGAAAGGAATCATAATAAGTATATAGTATGGTAGGAAAAACTCAACTTCATGAATCAACATATGTGTATTCCCATGACTGCCATGCATCACTTGCAAAAGTTTGTGGTTTAAGCTAACCTGGCAGTGGACTACAAATAAGAATAAGCAAAAAATTCAAAAGAAAAACAAAACATTTATATGATGATAAAAAGGAAGTTTTTCAATGATGAGATACGTACTATATGTCAATTCTACCACAAAATGAGAGTCTTCTGGCCCAAACCCAAGGAATGCATTTGAATATTTCTCTTCTGGAATGTCTCTTTTCCGTAGTAGTTGCATCCCAAAGCATTCCGTGTAAAATCTCATGACATTAAAAAAATTAAATCAGAATGAAAACAATAATTCCATGATGTTATAGAAAATTGATAAATTACTTAAACAAATGTAATTTTAGACAGCATACTTTATGGTACGGTCCAGATCCCCAACACGATAAACAGCATGTAAAAATCGCCGCTTGTCTTTCTGTGCCCATTCAAGTACATTCTCGCTTGGAACTGTCTCAGCTTCTGTTCCAGATGCCATATCTAGATGGAAACTATATTTGCTTCTGTGTATGTTATGCAGATAAATTAATCATAACTAAGCTATTAAACAATATTAGCATAAAGTGAACTAATGAGGTTCACAAAGATAATTTCCGTTAGGATCTATACATGCAACTTTGAGGCAACTTACCAGAATTCATAGTGCATTGGAAACTTACTGTCCAAATTGTAGCAGAGGGAATGATGGTAGGAGATCAGTTAAGGATGCATGATAATAAAAAAAGGCAATAAGCTAAGAAGCACAAAAGCAACAGAGTTTTAGAAATGCCATTCCTGGGAGCAGGACCTACAGAATTATTGTCTCAAAATCTGCTTTTAAACCAAAACACTGCTCCTGCTCCATAAGACACTATGAAATATAAGAAGCATAAAACCTATGGTTCCCTCTAAAAAAAAAAAAAAAATCACATGTTTTCTCACTCCCATTCTAACCCCAAGCTTTGAAGACCCCTAGGATGTCACATCAATGACAAGGAAAATTCGCATGTAAATAGAAGGAATTACCTAAAATACAATTATAACTATAGAAGCAACATTATGGTAAATTTGACAAAATCACTTCAATTTGTTTCAAAGCAATGTAACAATGATGGGCACTTTACAAAATGATTTCGAACCATTTTCCCCTTTCTTTTAAAAAGCAAAAATAGAGCAATGCCCAGAATATTGGGCTTGTATGTTGGATTAAAAGCTGATGTGGCTTGAAGGGCAGCCTAGCAGCAAGCTGAAAGGTTGGTGGGATTGATCAGCAGAAGAAGGAATCTAGCAAGTTGATCAACTACAATTCAAACCAATAGGTGAGGAACAACAATGGAAAGTCTTTCATATATGATGTACCATTCAAAGGCTTAGATGGAATATTCAAAGGCAAAGAGTTTAAGCAAGAGGTATAAGAGACACCAGTTTGAATCTTTACATGAGAACTTAATCAAATTTGGCAACAGGCATCTTTTCTTCTTCTTCTTCAATATCTCCTCATATTCCTTCTATTATTCTTTATTCTTCTTCAATGTCCTCTCAATTTATCACGGTCATCCTTGCTGTGTTAAACACAACCCCATCGGATCAACTTAATGTTATAATTAGATATGAGAATAAGTCCGAAGTCAATCTACAGCTATATTTATTCTCCACATCACACCAGTGACTGGTTCCATACGTGTTCTAATAATTGCTTAGAAAAGAGGCTAAATATTGCACAAAATAATAGAGCTCAAAATCCAGATCTGCATTTAATTTGAAGCTGTCAAATAACTACTATTCCTTGATAGTCATTAGGATTGCATAATTTTTTATTAAAATGACTTGATGCAGACAATATCCTAAATGATCCTTCCTGCTGAATTCTTGAGGGCAACGCTTCTCACTTCCACAACCAAATCTGCATATGCCCATACTCCAAATCCAGAAACTTTTGCTAGAAAGCTTTTCTGAGTTTATTAGAGTGATCTACAGTTTGCATGGGAACAATTGCACAAGATCCATCTCTATATAGAAGGAAAAGAGCCAGATTTGACCATCCATTAATCAAAAACTCAATCTGTGCATTTGAAGTATTGTTCATGGAACTGATGCCCACAAGTAGACACACTAACACCAAGGAACTAGGTAAGGCCCAAATTTTCTGTTTGTTTAAGGCCATCACAAAGTGCCTTCAACCACCATGGCATGACACAGCTGATCTGGTTCGTCAAGCTATGGATTGACCCTACCCCCAATCAAGAGTCGCTTAATATTAAGCAATTCCCTAAAGCATTTCCAGTCATACAATCTGATGAACTGAAACGGGATCTATGTCCACCTGGAACGAGCGAGAGGGGAAAAAACATCTCCTTATCATCAAATACTGAATGGGATTATTTAAATGCCTCCAAAGTAAGATTCAAAAAGTTGATTCAGAGAAAAGAACACATTAACATGACAAAATTTATCAAGAAAAAAAAAACTACATCTTCCAAGAATTAACCTTGTTTGGCGTAAATTCCCACAGCATAAACACAACAGTACAAAACATCATGCCATAAAGAATGATATATTGAGAAAAAAACATTCTACAACTTTCTCCACTGGTGAGTTTAGGAGTATCATAGAGTTTCGCTTTTGAAACCCTACTTCTGATCATTTCTTGGAAACATAACGATTGACTGAACCATAAACGAAAATTCCAAACCATAATCGAACAACAGCTAACTTTAATTTTTGATCATCGTAGTAAAAATAAGAAGAAAGAAGGAGACGATTAGAACAAAGGGGCAGTCTTCCCACCGGATGAGGAGGCTTTAGGTTCGACGCAGTCGACTGCCGGCTTCCCTCGGTCCGGGATGTGCGGGGGAAGGAAAGAGAATTATTAAGGGGAGGGCGTGGGCCGCGGGGGACACCGGGCGCTGCTTGCCAGTTAAGGCCGGACGATTGACACGTAGAACGAAAGTTGCTCACGATAAAATGGCTTTTCGTACCAAAATGAAGATTTCCTAATTTTGTTACTAGAAAACTTAATACCTTATCAAATCTAACTAAATAACACCATTAAATTGATATAAAAATTAATAATATTATTAATCACCATATTTACTTAATCTATATTGATTTTAATAAAAAAAATATTTTTCATTAGTATTATATCTTATCCATATCTCATACGTGGTTTATTACATTGTATAAATATTTTTTTAATTTTTTAGATTTTTTTATAATTATAATCTTGCTTAACAGTGAAAGGACAATTACTGATAACTATGCTATATTATATTTAAATATTTCTTATATGTAATACTTTTTTTTTTCTTATAATATGCAAGTTGGATCATAATTTTATTATATTATAGTAATATTTTATTTTACTATACCAATGACATATATATACTATTAGAATTTTTCATAATAATTATACATAATAATATTAACATAAAGAAACTATTTTAAAAAATAATTAATTTTTTATATCTATTATATTTTATTTTATTTTTATTAGCTATTTTATTTTATCTATCGCATCTCAAAAATAATTGGGAAAAGAAGAAAAAATTATGCTCCAGCCATCTCGTAAGTTTTATGCTAGTGAGAAATGCAAAAGCTCAACCATGCCTCATATACAATTATATTTAAAAGTTGGCATTATACAATATAGTATAATAAATATATAATACTTCCCTTTAAAGTCCTCTAAAGGTTTTCACTTTTATGTTTCATCATTAGCTGCGAATAAAACATGTCAACCCATAGTCTGACCTAGTTACGTCTGGTACATCCTGATATCTTAGACTCGTGAACCAAGTCTAGATCAAATTGTTGTTTTATTTAGAGAATTATGTCACGTTTGTATTAGATGTTTTCATATATAATCTAATACATACATTAATTGAATCAAAAATGGATAAAATGTTAAATAATTGATTCGTTTCGTTTACTTAACCGAAGAACGTACATAACTATCTCTTGCCCTAAACTCTTCATCCATTCACCTCTTTGTCATATTCTAGATTAGTAGGTTTGTATTGCAGGTAATTGCTTTCTAAGTTGCAGGAGTTCAAGTTAACATTTCCTTAGATTTTGTTTCACTTATTACTCATTTTATAATAATTTTTGCTTCTAGACTCAACTTGACCTAGATCTTGATGTATTGAGTTGTATTTAAGTCAGGCTTTGTCCAACTTAGCTCAAATAATCTGATAAATCCAAGATGTTTCCCATCAACCTAATACAACCCAACTCAATTAGTCAATGAGCTGAACCCAAGTCTAAAGTTGGAACCCAAAGAAAATAGGGTCAAGTTCAAGCCATGCTTGCATTCGCTTGGTTCCAGGCCCATATGCCAAGAAATTTGTCATACAGGTAAGTCACAAGTGGGTAAATTTTAGTTTGTTCCGACTAAGATAAAAAATTTAAAAAAATCTAAAACCCAATTAATATAAAGGAATTGAAATACTTATTTGAAGTAATATTAAGACTGATAACTATTTTTATGCTATAAAAAAAAGGATAACAGCATAATAACAAAAAAGTGAACATTGAAATAATAAATGACTTAACATATAAAAATAAAAATCAAATATAGTAAATGAATTAGAATTAGAATATCAAAAAATGATAAAACAAAATAAGAATTTGCAAATTTTGATAAAAAGTTGGACACTGTATTTTTTTTGATTAAAAAAAAAAGTTGGACACTGTAAATGGAGGATTTAGCAAGAGATGTGAAAAAATTTTGGAAAGAAAAGAAAGATTCAGAGCATTTAAAAAGATTCCTTTTTATTATGTCGATGCTTCCTCTCTATTCTACATGGTTTCCTTCCATTTGTTTCCCATCCTTTTTCGTATCTTTAAAATATGTGCCTCCCTAAATGGCCATCCTAATCAGCAAGAGGAAATGGAAGGGGGTCTGTAGTTGAGAGGAATTTGAGTTGGGAGATTGTGATGGAGAGAGACATCTAGATAGATTCCCCTTTCCCTTTATTCTACTAAATAAAAGATTATTATGAGAAAAATGCTAAAATAAAATGAAAGTCTTCTAAATTCAGACTTTCCTTTTTATATTATAAATTTATCAAAAATCTCATTTAACATAGTAAAGAAAAATATATTAAAAAAGATCAATTGATAGAGATGTAGTGTCAACCATTATCCTAAAATACATCAGTTTGCACTGGCCAAAAATAATAAATAAAATTTTAGATATATTATATAGAGGAATAGAGGAATACCTATTGTTAATACAAAATAATTTTGGTTAAAATTGAGATAAAAAGATTGTCAAGTATATCAATCACTTTAAAATAGGGGTTAACAACCATAATCTAAGCCTATTTATCTGCCTTAACCAACTTGATTTTAACCCACCTAACTTGGTTTGTTGGTTTCATTGGTAGGATAGAGGTTAGCAAACTTCATCTGTTAGCAAGTGAAATCAAAGTGAATTGGATCAAAACTCCTAAACCAATCATATCATGAGAATATAAATATCAATTTGAAAAAATATTATATATAAAATATAATCTTCTTAAAAATAAAATAGAACTTTAAAAAAAAAGCACGATAAGCAAGTGGATTGATGAAATTGCTCATGCTTAAAATAAAAGAATAGAGATTGAGAACTGATTTCATATCTTGTCATTTTCTTTTTTTTTTATTTTCCTTTTCTCTTTTTTGCTTCTTGTATTCTTCTCCCTTCTCCTCTTTCTCATTTTATTTTTAGATGAAATATATGATTACTTGCTACAATTTTTCTAAAAAACAAATCTGCGTACTAAAGAATTATTCGAAGAAATATCCATCTACTTCTTTTGGTAAACTATCCATCTACTTCTTGATCTTCCTTTCATCATTTTCTCTATCCCCCAATCTTTACATCCCCTTTCCTCCTCATGTTCTTAGTAAGATCGCATGCATAAATTAAGTATACAGTACTTTTGGCTAATGGATTGGAAGTTATTGCTGCCACAGACAGCCTTTATGCCAGAAAGTTACAAGTATGCAGGCTTAGATTTTGGTTTTTTGTTACATTGGCTTAGATTTTTGGTTAAAAATGCCAACCTGATTGATTCCCTCCATACCACTTTTGCCACCAAAGTTTGCAGTACTTCTATCACCATCATTTCTTATCAAGCCTCACTATTGCTATACAACCACCATCTTTCTCGCCCATTACTTTAATGTCATGTTTCATTAGGGAGAGTAAGATTTTGAAATATGAATGGAAATGAGTAATTTCTATTTTAGCTGTTTGATTGAGAAAAATCTTATTTTCATTCTCATTCTAAGGAAGAAGAGAAATGTCCCAATTTTTCAAAATTCAATCCCAACTCTCTTCCAATATTCAAATCTCATTTTGATTCCAATTTTAGCCACGAATCAAATATAACCATTTTGATTCTCAATTCAATCAATTATAATTTTGATTCTAATTTTCATCGTGAATCAAATGCACTCTAAAAACTTGATGAGCCACCCCTCCATGCACTATATCCCTCCAAATTAGCTCCTCCACTTTAAATACAAAATCTTTGTTATTTAAAACAACCATCATGAACGCTCCCAGATTCCACACAGAAGAGTTACACAGGTGATGTGAAACTCTATTAGTTGTTTTTGCCCCCTTAACTTGACAGTAGTTATCCATTAGCTGTGTTTTGGTTGTTTTTAAAAATAATAATAATCATAAAGTTTCTGTGCTCTTCTGGTATTTCCCTTGCCAAGCATCTGGCATATACCTTTGGCCGAGGAACGGTGGGGCTGCTGATGGCCAGCCGGAGTTAATGGCTGGGGGAAGCCATCAATAATTAAAAGAAAAGATAATTCTTTAAGAGAATTGATGGTGATGGCGAGAAAAGAGGGTGAGTGATCACGATGTTAACAGCGACATGGAAACCATGGATTGGAGAAGATTGAAATATCCAGCCAAAAACCTTCGTCACCGCACCAAGCTGCCCTCCTACACTCGGCTACTTTCTATTGTTTGAGCTTGTTGACCCCTGGTTCATTTCATATTCTTATCACCACATCACTTTCTCTGAATATTAAAACCCGAGGGGACCATAGTTTACCGACACCCACGCACAGAGTCCCTACCAAGAAAGCACGCCTTGGTGCCTCAATAGCTTTCTATGATTCCAGAATTTAAATGTATTGCAGGTAGAACACAGCAGTAACCATAACCTAGAGGCAGCCAGCCATGCATATCCCAACCATTGCAGTCAGATATATCATTCCAGCGTCTGAAATCATTTCCAACATAGCCCAAATCTTATCAACAAAAACTTCTCAAATGTCTCTCAATCTCCTCCAGGCCACATAGAGCCTACCTGTGACTTCTTAACAAATTATCCTCGGCCATGGAACCTACCACATTACTGGTTAATAGATTTTTGAACCTGCCAGTTGCGTTGTTATCCTATGTTGTAAAGCTAGGAGAATTCATTTTATATAAGCACTTAATGACCATATTTACCTCTAGTATGGTGGTCTATGCCACCTTGTTTTGACAGTGAACAACTAAATATTGATAATGCAACCACAAAGAAGCATGATATAGGGTAACTACCATCCTCAATGGAACTTCCCCATAAATTTGTCAATCTGAAGTAAGCATTCCGAGAAGAAATAGTTTCATCCATCTAGGAGATCCAATTCTCCATCAGATGCACACCCAATATCCCCTGAATTATTTCAAAAAACTTCTTCAATAACTCATCCTTTCTCCAGGCTAAATCATCGTCCAAATCAATTAGGAAGAAGCCAAATTTTTCTGCAAATTCCTTCAATATATAATTCAAGCCTATACAGTTCTTCCCAAAAAAAAATGATACCGTACAAATGATATAATTTTTTTTCTGTACCTATAGTTTGAAGTTGTTGCGTTTGCCATGCTTGTGTCCACATGATCTAAATTAATTTTCCATCCATTTATGTTATTGGATTTTTTGTCCTGATATTTCACTCTCCAAAATTTCCTGTTCAAACATTTAGGGACGCTTCTCTGGACATTCCCAGTCCAAGGTCTTGATTACAGAAAGCATATGATTTCCAATAAGCTACTTGGTAACAGATCTTGCAGGTCTTAACTCCAACTTGAAGCCAATTCAACATGAGGTATACAAGATTCCGAACAACAACCTTCAGTAGACCTTCACTATCTGATCTTTCCAAAGTGGGAATTTCAAAAAGTTGTTTTGCATCCTGTAGTTTCTAGCAGACATTTTGTAAATTCTCATATTAGGGACAAAAGCAAACAGACAGAAACCCCTTGAGTAATTGTAGTCAAATACTACTCTTTGTTATTATTTCCATATACCTGTAGAAATTCAATAAGCTTGCTGGTTGCATAACTGAAAAGAGTGGAAGCTTATGACATGGGACTAATGGTCCAAATCAAAAATGGTGTGCAGTTGTCATCTGATAAGGGAGGGGGAGCCTTGAAGGTCTCAGGTTAATCAGAAGATGTTAAAAAGACAGCTTGTTGCAAGTGATATAACATGTAGAATGAAGTCAAATTGTCAACAATAAAAGTATAAGAACTGCCAATCAGAGCTAATGAGGTCACTAAGCCTGAATATGACATGCAAACAAGAGGTTCCACAGGATTCCAGAGGAGATGAAAATTGAGAAATACAATACAATGCAGCTCTAAGGAGATGATGGATACTAAATGAACTGTGGTGATCTGCAGACTGGTCTTAAACAAAATCCACCTTTACATGGCATTTTTTTGCTATGGATAGTTCCATGATCGTTGCTTGAGTTTGCTGCTTGTACAATTTGTTTTCTAAGATCATGCCTACTCTTCATTTACTGTATGTCCATGTATTTCTCTATCATGATTGATCAGATGTAGAGCAGATATTCATAGTCGTGAAGGAAACAAGAAAGCTCTGACCATATGTTATGATTGAACGTCAGATTGATGCTAATACTAGAAAATTTGTGCCTGATGCCATGCCAGAGCAACTTTAAGCAAGAGGCATTGCTAATAAACCTCTAGGGTCAGTTGGTGGATAGGAGTTCTACCTTATTGATTGCTAGTATTCACCATTAAAGCTCATGCAATCATGGAGCAACCCTCTGACATACCATAGTTTTGGAAAAAGCTCTAAACAGAGAAAGATAATGATAGTCCAGCATTATCTCAATTATTTACAATCACCTTTATGGATCTTCATTCACCAAGCATTCTTATTTAGGCTACCTCTGATGTCATTTCAAGATAAAGAGAAAGATAAAAATTTTCAATTTAGAGAATTATGTTTATGTTAATATAGGACTGTCTATATGAAGATTCATGCGGGCATGTATTTAATCCCACATTGGCTATGTATTAGATAAATTTTGGATACTTATACAGGACTATGGAATCCAAATATTATTTACTGGCTAGCTTTTTGGGTGAGCTCTCGGATTGTTACGGTCTATGAGCCAATGAAAATGGAAATACACTTACATAGTTGATCATATCTACTCTTTATGCTGATTAGTAAAATAAATGAAATAATAGAATACATCTCAAGCTTAAATAAGTAAGATGTCACACAACTTCATTAATTGAAGTTAGAAAAAAAATTGTGATGAGACAATGAGACATCTTTCTTTTTTACAAAGCTTCTGCAACGGGGAACAAGAACATTTTAAGTTGTAGACTAGGCTTATCCAATCCCAGATATATAGATGTTTATAATGTTTGCATCTTAATGTTCAAGCTCAATTGGCCAAATCAATATCTTTTAAACTCTTTCCCTAGATTAACTACACTAACCGGACTAAAAGGCTAAATCTTCTTGCATTTCAGAATGTAACTGGATTTTGTTTATCACTTCAATCCATGCATTTTTGACTGGTCGAACTGGTCCTTGTGCTGCTTAATCCATGAACAGTTCAGGCAATTGATGGAAGTTGAATGATGCAGCAAAGAATATAAGTTTTCCTTTTTTTTTTTTTTAAATAAGACCTGTACACCAAATAACACATTCAAAAAAAGGCTGTAAGTGGAAGAGAAAAAACCTCTCCTGAGACTTGTTCTTAATAGCAGTCCGTTTTGCAATTGCATGTATATATTGCATAATAAGCTTTTTGTCACATTTTGATATAATAGATCACTTGACTGCAAAAAGAAACAACACATGTAGTATTAGACATATTATGGCATGCACACATATTAACATAAAATAGAAACCAAGTCATTCTGGAATGCAAACATGTCGATGGAAAAGTCAAAAGGTTACAGTAATGTATAATATGTTACTGAAGAAACCTTGGAATAGTTGAAAACACAACCTGAAACAAAATATTTATGAATGGGCAAGAATTGTGAGTGCAGGATATCAAAAACATATGCGATGGAGCTGACAAGCACATACACAAAGAGAACTTCAGCTGCTTCACATTAAGTGGATTTTTCTTCTCTTTCTTTCTTTCTTTCTTTAATCACCCTTTTCCAGTTCTCTGCACTGTCAATTATCTCACCGGTCTTAATGAGGTAACGAACTCTGGTCCCATCCTCAAGGATTTTATGCCCCACTCTGCTCGCTACTTGTTTTTCGTTCGAGTAAAGCATCACATTTGAGCTGTGAATAGGTGCTTCAATCTGTTTAACAAAGATTCACAGTGCAATTTATGCTCAAATAAGATATGCCAGAAGAAAAGGAACAAATAAAAAACACTAGGATATTCAAGATGATAGTTCCATTAGGAGCAAAGCTACCTTCACAATCTGCCCTGGCTCACCCTGTTCTGTACTCTTCATGTGTTTTGTCTTCAAGTTCATGTCTTTTATGATTACAGTACTGTTATGCCTGAAAACCTGAGTAATCTCTCCAATTTTACCTTTCTCATGACCTGAGATAATTTTCACAGTGTCGCCCACTTTAACATGCATCTTATGCAATATGGGGAGACTATTTGGTTTACATTCCTTGCATTCCCAACGTTTAAGCTGCAAGAAAAGAACACTAAAGCCAGTTACATAGTTCCATTCAAGAAGTTGTAACTCATTATACATTGTATAAAACTATCAATGAAAATGTGTCCAACATAATATTTTATAGATTTTAAATAATTATATTTCAGAAAAAATGAGAACACAAGATGAAAAAGGAATTGAAGTACTAACCTTCATAACAATAGTGCATGGTTTGTCCACAAAATTGATCTGCATACCACAAAATGTCCAATATATTAGAATTGCAGCCACATAGGATGAATAGTAGGAAACATATGTATCAAAAGGGTATCGTACATAAGAAATAATCGGAAAGAGCACACATTAATCCTTGGTCCAATCTTTATTCAACCAATTCCAGAACAACATCATTATGATTACCTAAGGCATCTTAAATAAACTCCCTAATATATCTATATAAGTTCTAATAGCTTGACAGATGGAATATCCTTAACATGCAATGTGCTTGTAATTAGTAACATAAAACAAATTTACATGATTGGTCCACTATCTACTTTCTTGAAAGTCTATCATCAACAAATTTTCCTCCATCTAGTTTTCTACGAATCATCTATTAGTATATCCAATGTCGGTTTTGAATTCCATCAGAATATTTTTCTTGTTTGTTTTTATCCTGATGACATATTCTCCAGGAAAATAGTCCGGGTGTTATTCTATGGTTACATGGGAGTGTGACCAAGAGTTTACCGATTATCATTTGTTTTGAAGAGATCTTAGCTGGTAAGGGTTGAGTGGGGGGAAGAAAGGTCCTCAAAAATTGGACGGCTTCTTCTCATAATCAGATTTTTGTGTTTTCTATTTCTTTTAGAAAGGTAAATGAAACATATTGCATGATAGAAGAAGCATCATATTGTCGGGATGATGTCAACTCCTATGTTGTTAAAATGCTGACAACTATCATTGATGGCAAGATGCTATTAGCTATTGAATTGAATGAGGGAGACTAAACTTCATTAGAGTAGTTTTACCAATCCTTTATCATGTTGCCTGTTCAACAATTCACATGCCCACCTTTTTTTTTATAGTCAGCAAAAATCATTGTCTGAGAACAGACATCCATGAAATTCTGTAATAAGATTGTCTTATTGTCAATTTAGGCATTTAACTTGAGATTGTCCCACATTAGTGATGCTCCCATGCATTCATTGATTTAGTTTGCATAAAGGAAGCAAGCATGTACCTTAAAATGCATCTGATACATTTTGCTTGGCATTTGGTTGTATAATCTCGAAAACGGAGCAATGATTTGATACCCCCCAAATGAAATCAGCTATGAACACAACAAAACTGAAACAAAGATGACATTTTCAACTAATTAAATTATACCAATATAATAGGTACTGCATGCATAATTTGTCTAGTTTAGACCTGCCATGATCTTCGTTCAGATTAAGCTAGACACAAGTTGCATAATTACTTTTTCTCTTGAAACTTGACAGGAGTTTACTTATTTGTAACCTGGGAATCAGACATACAAATATAGGCCTGGCATGGATGTACTAAGGCTCACAAACCATCTTCCAATGAATGCAGCAAAGGCTAGTCAGAGGTGTTTCCAGGCATATGAGACAGATTGGTGGCAAACTATGGTTAGTTATGGCATCCCTAGGAGGTCAACAGGTTCAAGCATAAGTGAGTGAAGAACCATGGGTTCCCACACAAGTAGTGGAAGTTGTGTAGGCTGATGCATGTCTTCGTGAGTTTTTCTCTGTTTCTACATGTAGGCATTGGACACAAAAAGCTATGGACATACAAATAGGCTCATTTGGGCTCCCTCACATGTGGCAATCTTCAGGTTTCCCAAGCTATGTGAGGAGTTTTTGGTTCGCATATGTGTAAGGCTAACTAGGCCATGGACTCACTTACTAGGAAGAAGATGACTTCTCGTTTTGCAGATATAAGGGCCGCATATGCTCTACTGACAAGATCAACAGGTAAATATATGAACATCAGGCAACAGGTTATAATGTGTCTAGCAGGTGTTCCATACACCATACTGCAACACTGATGGGCGGCAGGTAACTGAATAGATATTCCATGCGCAATTATCACAATATATGGGATTATTGGTTATTTGCACTTGTGATGAATGTAATGATGTTTCAAGAGAAAAGAGAGTAATTTGAAAATTTTCTTCTTCCTAGAGGTTCCATTTTCATGGAGCTTCAAAAATTCTAACCATAGAGTTCTGCTTTTGAGACCTACATTTTTTTTCATTTTTAATTAACAAATTGATTAATTCATGAGGAGATCACAAGCATTATCCTTCATAATCTAAACCCCTTCTTACCCTATCAAATTTGGATCTCTAGAACCTGGTAGCACGAGCTTACATTGTCTGACTGAAAGTGTGACTTTAAGGACAAATATGTACTATATTAAAAAGTGTTGGGGATCCTTTAGGTCTGTCAAAATTTTCCCCGAACAAAATATTATGTGATGTACAAATAAAACTTTATTATGTAACAATCACTAATATGGGTCGGGTTGGAAACAAAAATGCACACACTCCAATCCCAATCACCTCCCCTACATCCAAAACCCACATCTTCTACACCCTAAATTTCTCTCTCCATTCTAACTAACTATTCTCTCTCATAAACTTATTCTCCATATAAACAACCTTATTCACCTCCAATTTTTATCTCCCATTTATTTTTATATTTCATTATATTCATATACATACATACATATTAATACTATTTTATCTGATCTTTTTCTTTTTTTTGTTAGTAGATGTGCGTCGTGCGTGCTGTATGCTAGTAATAATGAAAAAAGGACTTCAATGACCAATAAAAGGCCCTCGATTTACATTAAATTCCCCCACAAATCAAAGTTTCTCAGACAAAATAAAAAGATAAATTAAATAAAATATCAAAAAACTCTATCATTTAGCCCATTAACAACCAGGCCAAAAAATTAAAGAAAATAACTGTTCAAGTTCCAAGAAACATCGGATTAAGAAGAATACTAATAGATTCAGAGAATGAACCAAAGGCAAGGAACGAAGATGAAGAAACGATCAAAAGAGAGAGAAGCGAGGAAAGAGCTAACCGGCGAGGGAGATAGAGAGGGAGAGAAGCGCTGGCCCAAGAAGGAGTTTGAGGTGAGGGAGAGGGACCCCATGGAGCACTGGAGCGCCGCCACCGCTGCCATCGCTGCCATCTTCGATCGATCTCTCGCTCTCGCGCTCCCCTCTGGTTTGAGATTTTTCGGATAAAGCACAAGGTTTTTTTTAATTTTTTTTTTTAATGAGAAAGCAAACAACGGCGTTACAACCGTTACAAGGGTTCGGCCAATCCCGTTGTATATAAAAACAAAAATATAACGGCAGCTATTTTTCATTATCGTTTTGGTATTTTTCGTCGTCTCAGGCTTTCGAGCGGCTATTATTTTGACTTCTACTTTATATGAAATAAAATAATTTTTTCATTAATTTTTTCTTTCAAAATTTTTTTCAAAATATTTATACGATTTAATATATATATTAATTATAAAATTTAAAAAAAATAATATTTTATTATCATCATCGTCGTCATCATTATCATCATCAATTATGTTGATTATTATTTTAATAATTATTTAATATTTAAAATTTAAAAAATTATTTTTAAGATAAATAACACATAATACAATCATTATAGAAATTAATAATAATTTTTTAATAGATATCAATTGCCTGATTGATATTCGAAACGGCTCGAATTGATTTTAAATTTTATATATTTTTCATCGATTTGAGTTTAGATTTGAAATATTAAAATTTCATTGATGCCGTATCAAATTTAAAGTTCGAATATTTTGAATTGAATTAAACTTAAACTTTCAGCTACTTAATTCGCCTACGTTTGATTGCATCTATAATTTAAAACTTTAATTTAGTGTGGTAAGTAAATATTTTTTTTTTTCCCGCAGTCTACCAACAACGTGTTCATCCTCATACCATCTCGGATCCTAGGACCAATGAGCTGGTGAAGGGATCATTCATCAGCCTTGATTAGCTCCCAAAAAAAGCTTGATGTTGTGTATGTTCGAATGTGCTGACTGCACAATGTAACATTTCCACCACATCATGCAAACTGATTTATATGATGCAATTTATATCGACATAGCCATTGTTTGTGCCCATGTTGACAACAAATCTAGCTCAAAAGTCGAACTTCATATTGAATCTCCTACAAGTTGTTGCCCCTTGATCTCAATTCCCCAGCAGGTTGAGTCTTTCGTGCAAAAAAAGATATTGTGCAATTCAATAATTGATGCCATGAAAAAAAAGGAAAAATCATTCTTTTGCACGAAAGATACAACCTGAACCCCAATTACTCTCCCACCAATTCTAGGCAGGCCTTCGCCAGTTTTATGCGTATAAATCTCTTTTATTTAGAGTTTAACTTTTTCTGAATGGATCTGGCTTTTATCTTTAAAAAATTTGGATGCACTTGAGCTGGGCATGGTTTTAATTAGCCATTCAACAACTCCATTTACATTCACGAATATTGGTAACTCAATTGCTCAATTCTGTCAAAAATTCCAAGAACTTACAAACTTCTTCCAATAGAGGGACCAATCTTCTACTTGCGAGGGAGGGAGGGAGATCCGACTGGTAGTCTACCCAGGTCCAAATACTTGGGGGACGCCTGACCATTGGAAGTGGGAAGAACACCCAGTTTAGCCCACGTCAAACCATAGCTTAAGATCTCTTGCCAGGATCCGTCCACCATAGCTTTACCTGGAAATAAACTCCAACCTTGCAATTTGCCCACTCCAGCTATTTTGTGCGACTCTCACTGTGGCTTCTGCAATCAGAGGCGTCGTCTGGGCAATTCATTGGTAGCGATATTCAAGTTTAGATCTCGGGAGACACAACAGCTGAGTAGCAGTCTAAAGCTTTAATCATGAAGGGACCAAAAATAGTATACACCAACCATAAAAAAGGAAAGCAAGATTTCCATCTGAATTGAAGAGTCCATTAATTGCACTCTGGAAATAAGTCAAAACCAAGAAACGGCACCACTTTCCATTTTACCTTGCAGATGAACAATGATTACAGAAATGGCTTATATTACAAAGAAGTTAAGATCTAAAGGGCTTTTCAGAGTCCCAACCCATCAACCCTCGAAGACTACAACAGCTCATTTTTCTTCTTGCGCCATACATTTGTCATGGAGAAAACTTTCAACAGCAAAAGAATTAAAGAAAACTACAAATTAGCAGAGAAGTCTATCAAACATCGGGCAAATCGGACAAGCTGTCAATTGACTCCCCTCTGTGATGTTCAGAATCCGAAGTCTGAAGATATGATGGTTCTTGATCTGTGGATTCTTCCTCTACTGTGACAGGCAAGGATCGCTTGCCGCGATGCTTCTTGCTGTGTCTTGCTTTTACAACATGTGTCAGTGCTTGGACCATGTCTCTCATGGAAGGCCGCTTTCTGGAGATTCGGCTGATGCACTTGTATGCAAGGGCTGCCACTTTGTTGAGCTCTTGAACATCGAATATACCATCTAATCGGGAGTCTGCTATTTCCTCCCACCCAACTTTTCCCTCAGCATCTATCGCAGCCTGATACAAAAATAAGTGTTTGTAGGGAATAATTTGTTACAGGAAGAGGCAGTGAAGATCAGAGAAAGAGATGCAGACTGCTTGTATTTAGAGTGTTAGATAACATCAACAAGGATCACACACTGAGGGGCTATAATTTGAGGTTGTATGTCTAAAATATGGAATAACATATATTGTAATATCAATTTTCTCTTCTCTTTGTATTGATAGGTTGATCAGCACAACTAACACCCATCAATCAGAATAGTACTCTGAAGGGAGTCAAAAGGTACCTTCTTTGCATACAAGTCCTTTTTGGTCAAAATAAACAGAAGTCAGAAGCTCAAAATGCAGCTAACAAACCAAGAATAGCTCTCCCAGTTGGAAAGATCATCCAAGAATAAAACGATATTAGGCTATTCTTAACCAACCATTGTTCAATTACCCTAGTGACTTACAGATGAAGATTATCACTTTCACATTTTTTGATGTGTCAAATGAAAATAGGTTAATGTGATTTCAACAAAAGATTATGCAAAATTATGCAAAACTAAATACATGAAGGGAAGAACACTATATGATGTAGAATTTTATATATAGAAAATAGATGGTGAGAAAGAGATCTTACAAGCTCAACGTATTCCATAAGACCCTGTTGCGGGTTCCTGCCTGTGATCAACTCAAAAACCAAAATGCCATAGCTATATACATCACTTTTCTTGGTGAATGACCTTGACGATACATACTCAGGATCGAGGTAACCATAAGTTCCCCTGATATTAGATGCATGATGACTAACCATTTCTTCTCGTGAAAGCCCAAAGTCAGCAACCTGCTCAACAAAGCTCATCTTTTCATTAAGGTATAATTTGGTCAACTACAAAGTACGACCATGTAACTAGATAGATTTCTAAGGTAGGTTCTTCTATGTATGAAAAAGTCCCACCCCATCAATCATCTGGAGATGGTCAACATATTCACCTGCAACTTCATAAAAATGAAAGCATAACTCAGCTTCCACAACCTCTTTGTTCCATTAGAAAAAATACCTCTAACCAACCATAAGTTTTCTTGGTACAACCTTCCAATCAGAAGATTATACTGCACAGGAAAAGCTGAAATTCAACATGTCGACAGAAAATGCAATAATCCCTCAAACCTCACTTCCGATACAAGTACAGAATCATTTGTATAAAACTTTAAGGGATACCAACTGCTATTCATTTGATTAAAGATTACTGTGAACTATATGATATAATCGACAATGCTGAAGGAGAAAAAAATGATATAAAAAAAAATAAAACAAAAAAAAAGGAAAACAAGGATGATATGCCAAAGCTCAAAAAATTACTAATATGCTCCAGCATGACAAACAACCACTTGCCAATTTGTACATATACTCAAGATCTTCTTATACATGAATTATAAAACTATAATCATGAAGGATTAACATACCCTAGCTCTCATGGACCGGTCCAGCAAAATGTTTGAAGACTTGATGTCACGATGCACTACAGATGGAACAGCCTGCATAAGAACGAGCAAAAGAAACAA
Source organism: Elaeis guineensis (assembly GCF_000442705.2). Classification (NCBI taxonomy): domain Eukaryota; kingdom Viridiplantae; phylum Streptophyta; class Magnoliopsida; order Arecales; family Arecaceae; genus Elaeis; species Elaeis guineensis. The sequence continues at coordinate 30,933,901 of NC_026002.2, forward strand.
AGCTTTACTGTACTTCTCACTTTCTCTGTTACTTTCTGCTAGTGATATCATAGGAGAGCTTACCCCATCATGAAGATACTCCAAGCCTCTAGCAACATCTAGAGCTATATTAATCCTCCAGTCCCAGCTCAATGCTTCATGCTTTTCACCTGCAATTGCTGGGAACATTGTAATTCCATAATATGAATAAGAGAATCCTAATGTATACAACTTTTTAGTACCATATTAGATACATTAGTCCTATATAGGGAAAAAAGAAGGAAATACACACACATCAAAATTTTGAAAAATATTTGTGGAAGAAGTGTGGTGGGTGGACTGGACAATTGTTTCAACAATTCATGTTCTTATCCTTAGAGATTTTCATCTGTCTTTAATCAATTCTGATAAACAGTCTCTAGCATCTGTAAATGTTGCACACAAATATGATCGATACGATTAATATTATTTATATAAGCTCACTGATCGGATGTGTCCTTCTATGTCCAAATTTTTCTGAATTTAAAAACTAGAGCTTGTGAATTCTCTCAATGGCTTATTGCTGTTTATTGAATAAAATAATACCTTACATTCAAAATATGCTCCTTGTTCTTTGAACATATTTGAACTGGAAGTTTCACCTGACATGTAAAAGAAATATATGTTCGATTTTCTAGAATGATGAGAACAGATAGATATAGGGTGAATATTATCTATTTCCTGCTATCAGAACAACATGCTGCAAATCATTAGATAGGAAAATAACAAACATAAAACTCAAAAAACTTCTTTTCATCGAACCAGCATTCTGTCAAAAATTCAGTAAATGGAAACTAGTTTCATTTCAAGTGGATAAGGCTGCACAAAAGAAAACCAATTATATCACATAACACATATTATCTGTACCACGAAGTGAGTCCATTTTACTTTACAAGTGTTTTTTTCTTTTTTAATGCAAATTAGTATTGTTATAAGGGAGAACAAAGATACTGTAAATTGATTGATAACCACATGGCAGTCAGGAATGAATAAATACAGGAGCAAGGACAACACAATAAAAATACATGGAAAGAACATATAAATGTAGTATTATAGATCATGAGAATGACCTAAGGTAATGGAGAGATGGAAAGAGGAAATATTTCAGTTGATCTGTTGATAGAATTATTAGCAGTAATTTATCTAGAAGGGGTGTGTGAACTGGGAGGAAAGATTAAAAAATAATTTGGGAAAATAAAGAGAGATCTGATATTTAACACATAGAAGAAACAAACCAAGGAAACATAGCCCTACTAATGGATACAAGAGGCTGCATAATATTCTTTGTGGACATATTGTAAGTGTCCTCATTCTTATGCGGCAACTAGATTGCAACACCAATACAAGATGAAGTTTGCACCAGTATCCTAATAGATTTCAAAAAATAAAATGCTTGAAGCCACAAAAAAGTTTTTCAAAAACTTCTCAAAAGTCAACTTCTATTTAGGTAGCCAGCTTGCTTATAATGGGTTTCAATGACTTGCAAGGAATCAAGACCATAGCCAATATTAAAATAAAAAGTCATCTAGAATGGACAAATAAATAATATCACCAACCTCATGTAAGAAGATCAATACTCAGTGAAATAATCCGACCAAAAACTGAATCAATAATAAGGAGGGATAATGTATATATCTCCTCAAAATATTTGACACTGCATATTAAACCTCTGGATCTACCAATTATGTTAAACTCCTTTACGAGATAGGCTGGTGCACATCCATCCTTCCAGTTTACACTGCTGCAACTTGTATGAATGTCTCTGGAACATTTGTTAATCCAGTTTTATTCACAGATAATTCTGTGTCTTAAACAATGGACAGCACTATGCCCAATTCCTTGACCAATAGGACATGAGTGTAAGCAAACATAGGCCCCAAACATGCTTTGCTCCCTCCAAGAGAACAAGGGCACAAATTGGAAATCCAAGTTCTGCTCCATCCAACAAATGAAGGGGTTGATGCGTATATAGGATCCTAGCTTTATCATCTCCATAAAATGGAAGGATTGAGGTGAAGGAGGATTGTTGCCATGCTCCAGTTCTGGAGATGGAGAGATTGAGACAACCCCAGCTCTCCGCTACCATCAAGAAGAGGTGGTGGTGGACTGTGTTTGGGGTGAATCATAATGGCAAAATAGATGCTTATACAAATTTCTACTAGCACATTCAAATGATAGCAGTGTGTGGGGGGAATTTTCAACATAAGGTCTATGGAGATGTACCTATTGAACAAAAGGCCCATTTTTTAGTCTTTACATCGGGGAAAGAGATTATACTTGCTAGGAGAAGTTCCGAGAGATATTTGGAGATACCAATTTTAGGTGAGTTAATATGCAAATGTGGAACTTATTTGACAAGTACATGCAAAACCCCCACTTATATATAGGTAGAGATAAGCTATAAGACATCTCTTTTAGAAAAACGCATGAACGTGTGACGACACCATGAAATAATACTCGATCATATTTTCTAGGTAGAGAAAAAATGAAATTAAAATTTAGATGATTGATGACTCTAACACATACTGTACAAGTGAGAAGCAAGGCTGCCATTAGTCATGTACTCGTATATTAGCATATGCTGGCCTTTCTCAGAACAATACCCCACCAAATTGACAAGGTTCCGATGATGCAATCTCCCAAGAAGTAGAACCTAGAAAGAAGAAAAAGATTGTCAGACAATCGTATTGGCACTGCCAAAATTTGTTGGCAGAGAAATAAAGCGAACAAACAATTGAACTAGGTAATTAAGTGTCCAATTGAGTATCAAACAAGGTTTGCCGTACCGATCAGTATCAGTGCATACCAACTATACCATACAAATACCAAACCAGTATGCAGTATGGGAGATGTACTAACACTTGATACGTTGAACCGGATACTATACCAGATGTACCAACCCTATAATGGGATTGTATCACTTCGGGGTCCAATCCAAGACGGCGAATCTTACTATCAAAAGGAATATAAACATTCAGAGGCAATCTCATTGTTATCTTCCAAGAAAAAGTCATGAAACAACCAAGAAAATGCATCATGAAGTAGACTTGATTGAAGAAGTTTGATATAGATAAGGCACTACCATCTCAACCATCAATCCTACATTAGACTGAGGGTCAAACTGTATGTTACTGGATACCCTATAGATGGGAAATTGAAAACCAAATAAAGGAGAAGTAAAACGACACAAATCAATAAACAAAGTGCCTTGGACATAGACATATTCAAATATTTCATGAAATGATTAGACAACTTAAGTCATAAAAGCATAAAGTGGAATGAAATGGGAGAAGATCATAGTTTCTATACATCAGATAAAATTAACCAAAACTACATACAACAAGCCTTATCCCCTTTATTTTCTTATGCAACATAAACTTTTGATCAGCCTTTAAGTTGACACATGCTGAAGAGTTTTCCCACACATCAAAAACCAAAGGACTTTTTTCTTAAAAAAAAATTCCTTTATTCTCCACCTCTTGCTTAGTATGCATTTGCAAAGTCGCCAGCCACTTGATCTCCAAGATTTATGAAACAAATCATCATTCATATGCATGACTTAATCTAATGAAATTAAGAGTATGCATAGTGTAAAAACTCCTAGGAAATTGCAAAAATGGGGAAAGGAAAGCAAAGAAATGACTAGTTTCAAGAAAGATTTACTTAGCAGGTAAATATATGCATCATGTGCACTTGACCTTCTGGTCTAGAGCTAATGACATGGTATAGATGTGGCTACAGAATTTAAACAAGTGGGAAAAATCATAAGCACACAAATAAAAAAGAAAAAAAATTAAGAGCAAGAATGTTTGTTCATTTTTCTCACTGTGAGAAAAATCAAATTGTTTTGGATTTACTGAGATTATTCATATACATATCCAGAAATTGTATATAAAGTAGTATGATATTTCATCAAGTCCACCCTAGATCATAAAAGTGCATCAGAAAGTAAGAGAACACAATGTACTCTAACATAGTCAGCTGAACAGATTGCAAATCCATAATTACACTTGAAACTAAACAGAGTTCTGATAACTAGATGCAATCATGCACATCATGTGTGATGAGAAGAAGAATTTACTTGATAATTAAGTACATAACATTTGAAAGTAAATAGCATTCTATTCAATCATTTACATGATGCATAAACACCTAGTCGAAATTCGACTAGAGAACATGATGAAAAGATTTGAAATAAATATGCATATCGCTATCATGTAAAACACAAATTACCCAGCGTGGGACCCACACATCTCCACCCTGCTTTTTATCTCCATCCCACCTCCACATCAGTGGACTGTAATACACCCCCTTCTCTCTCTCTCTCTCTATGTGAAGCTCCAAATCATTCCACCTTCCTTCCCCTTAACGAAATCACATGAAAAGCACATGCCAAGCACTAGTGATTATTATTATGTCTATGGGATAAATATGAGCAGCTTGCTCTCAATTGTGACCTCTGTTAGTTTTTTCTTTTTTTCTTTTTTTTTTTGGATTAACCACCTATGTTTTCAGTAAGAAGAAAGGATATATTCTGATGCAAGACATAAGTAAAATTCTTGCACCAAATTACCTCGGTTTGAAACTCCTTCTCGCCTTGTTTAGAATTAGTAGCAAGCACCTTGACAGCAACTGTCTCACCAGTAGACATCTGAGCTTTATAAACAGGACCAAATGCTCCCTGACCTAGCAATGTTGTAAAATTACTAGTTGCTTTTTGCAAATCCCTGTGAAGTCACCAATAGTAATTATGTCAGATATGAATCAAAGTCAATGTCAGATATGAATCAAAGTCAAAACAAGTTTGCATGTCATATCCTTGTGTCTGTGTCACTCTTCCATTGGAAAGAGGTTTCAGGTTCAGAACTTGGGAGGTGTTTCCTCAAATATTTGACATGGATAGTTCTTCCATACTCCTATGAATGATTGGTGGAGGTCCACTGCTCTTCATTTTTTTTTTTCAAAAAATTAACCCTCAGGGACCTCAGAATCTATCAATTAAAACTTGTGAAGAATATCCAAGACCTCTAGATACTATTATGTAAGCATTAACATTAAAAGGCTTCAATGTAAGAGCCTGAATCACTAACTGACGCCAGTCGAAGGGATTCATTCTACATTAGATAACTTTCTAACTACTTGACTCATTTTGACATTGAATAATTCATCATTTGTAACTATAAAAACTTCAGGTGCATACATTCACCTGTTTTTTCACTTCTATGTATTAGTTTTTGATATAAGATTTTTGTTAGTCAAGCCCTTGCCAAGATTCAAATGCGGCTCAGTAGATGCAAAGAATGGTGTGTCCAACCAGTAGACTAGCTGGACGATGGGTAACAGCTCAAGGCCTCAAATGCTGGCTGTAGTGAATCAGTTTTAGCTAGGATAAGGTCATAATTTACTTGGGGTTTTGGTTTTGATTTTCAGCTAGTTTCACCCAAAACCAACCAGCTTAATCCAGTTTCTGCCCAGCACTTCTGGTTCTTAAAAGTTTCAGCGGATGATTAACCATAACTGATCACAGATGCTATATTTTAAAAAAAAATGTGTAAGACAACCTTCTAGTTACCTTTTAGGACAATTTGTTCATTTGTCTAAAAAATTTGTGCAAGACCTTTCTGGAGCCATTTTGGGACCATTTCTTAATTTAGTTAACTAATTTGAAAAGCCAATGCTGATTCAACCTTTTTGTTATTTCTACTTCAAGCGCCTCCCCCCGCCGCCGCACCCCCCCCCCCCTCCCCCAACCCACCCACTCAACACACCCCACAAAAAAAAAAAAGAAAAAAAAAGAGAGGTGGGGTGGGGTTTTGGGGGGGTGGGGGGGAAGCCTCCGAATACAATGGTTCAGAACAGAACATCATGCTCTAAAATGTTTACCATCATTTGTGTTAATATTTAATTACTTTCTTTTTGTTTTTACTGTCTATTTTAACTGAAATGTAGAAACCTGGAACATGATTATTGACCTCTTAAACTAGGATCTGACAACTGCAACTCACATGGACAATCAAACAAGTTTCCCAACCTTGGTTTAATTTTATGATATATTTTTCATAGATTCCCTACAGAAATGCTAGAATCCCAAGCCTTGCAAGGCACCTAGCCATAAAACTAACCTTTCTTGCTTCTCCAAAATAGAGACTATGTAGCCCTTGCTTTCATGAGGATTCCTCTTATCTTGAAATAAGTAATTTGATTGCACTTTTTTCCTCTGAAACTCATTGAGATGGAGGTGAAATTAAGCATCTTATCAGATGGAAAGGAAAGAGAAAACCACTACCTACTTAAGTGAACTTTATGTACAGCTGAACCAATTTAATAGTCCAGACAAGAGTTTAATTGAAGTCAGAGATGCCTAATCGTGGGAATCATGAGGAGCTTAAGTTATAATTCTATAAAAAACTAAATTCTCACCATTTTACCAAGAAACATCAAAACTACATAATATAATTACTAATTCGTAATTTTGGAACAAGTTGCAAACCAGTGAAATATACCACCCTCACCAGAAGCCACAAAAAAAAAAAAAAAAAGCATAAATAATAAAGGCAACGACATCAGAAGGATAAACATAGATTACCATACTTGTAACAGTATTTGAGAATCCCAGAAACTGAGACCAAATTCTTTCTCTTAGGTCCCTCCAGCCATGAGGATGTGCCCTTTTCCTCAGCAAATTTGGGGGACTCCTGGCCTGCTGTTGAGTCCGAGAGTTCTGTACAAGTGTCGACACCATTGGCACGGATGGGGATGGTCGAAGCCCTCCTTGAACTGCTACTCCCTATCTGTGCACGCCTCTTGCGAAATCTAATACACAAGAGAGCAGCTGCAGCCAAAAGCACCCCAATCACCACCCCTATTGTCACCCCTATAATCAGACCCCAGGACACGCCTTTCATCTCCTCGACACCTTTCCACTCCTAGAAAAATAGTTTTCACCACTCCATCAACAGGGCTTCAAATCTGCTTCCAGGCGTAAATTTCATAAATCAAAATGCTGACTTTTATGTTCCCAGTTAGACAAGTTGAACGGAAAGGTCAAAAACCACATGTTTTCACATCACGGCATGGCACTGGAACAAGTTTAGATTAAACTGTTAACTTGCCAGGGTCAACATCATGTAGTTATAAACAAGAAACGATGTACAATATTATATATTTAATACGAATCTACCATTTTTGAAAAGAACATCAAAGCTGTCACAATTCTAAAGTCAAATTTCACGATCACTGTCTAATGTTGTTCGCAAGAACACATAAATCTTAGCATGGGAGTTTGACCAAATAAATTCAGCAGTTATTTGGGATTCCCCCAGTTCGCAAAATAGGCCTATAGCAAGGGCCGAATGCTGAATTTTCTTTCCTGCAACAACTATTTTTTCCTTCTAGTCACCACCAATTTGAGCTCCAAAATCACACAAATCTCATCAGATCAATCACAGAAGTAGCTCTGCACATCCAAAAAAATCTAAAAAATTGAAGAAAACACAAACAGAATTTAATAAAGGAATGAACAACTGCACGATCAAAATCACATTAAAAATTATAGCTAATAGAAAGGAAGAAAAAACAATGGAATCCGTCAAACCGAATACTCAAAAGATCCGATCTCCACTACAGAACAAGAAAAAGGAATCACAAAAACAAGTTGAAATCCAACCAAATCAGATCTCATTAGTGAAGGAAATAGCTTCCAGAAGCCCTAAATTCCTTCCACAAAATATCTAGCCAGTAAGAGCGTAGGATCAAATCGAGGAGGGGATCACCTTCCAGAAATCCGAGCCGCCGAGACTTTGGAATCCGAGGGCTTAGCGAGCGATCGGACGGGTCGCATTCGCTTCGGCGAAGGAGAAGACAACTAAACTACAAGCGAACAGAGGAAGAAAATCGAAAAAAGCGTTCGAACGGCAGGACCCGATCTCCCTCCCTCCATCAAAATTGAAGAAATTTTTAAGTTTTTTAAAATAAAGGAGATCTGAAGCGTCGTTGTTCAGGCTGTGGTGCTTCGGATTTATATCACCAAAATGCCATTAGACTTTTCAAAATGACAAAAATACCCTCCTGCTTTGTGTCTTTTGTTCGGCGGTTGTTGACTTTCATGTTTCCTGGGCGGGTGTGAGTTGACACGCGCCGCCCGGCGAAAATGGGAAAGGAGTTCGGACCGTCCAACGTTCAGTTTCCCAAGACGGGAACCGCGTTCTGGAAGATTGGGTAGGCGGAAACGTTAGTTCGCGTTGGATGCTGTGGACCCACGTCCGGAAGACAGTTCACCATGCCGAGTGGGCTTGTTGGACAGCCGTGAACTGGGTTTTGATTATTGTTTGGACCAGGTCCAATGGACCACGCCCAATCCCACGGGGGATAACAGGCCACATTGTTTCACCAATTCCGGATTGTGCCTTACCCACCGTGCACATGCCCCCTGATCCATGCAATAATTTCTCATGAACTGGTGTGCTCATTGTCATGCCTCGGAACCAATCACAATCAAAATCTCCCATCCATCAATCAAAACCACATTATTGATTTAGAGCTTGCAGATTATTTAAATTTTTCCTCCGTTGGCAACATCTTGGCTACAATCGTGAACTTTTTTCACGGCTGCAACGGCGACATGTATGGAATGTGATGAACGGGCCAAATGCGCATGCACGACTTATGAAACATGCAATCGACTATCAAAACTGCAGATTCGCACGTCTAACTTTGCAACATATCTCGATCCTCGCTTATACCATACACTCTTAAATAACTCTCCAAATAAGTACTCTCGAGCCTTTATACATCTATGTTATCACTTTGCTGCATTAATAACATCTTCATTATCTCCTAAAAGTTTATCTTAGTTATTGTTTCTGCTCAAATCAGTTGAGATCGAAAGATCGATATTTAAAGTCAAAAATCAGACATCTAATTCTAATACAGGAATGCTGATACTGGAGAGACCTGCGAAATAAATCCCAAATCAGAAGTTGTGGCTCCGACAAAGATCCTCCGACGCTCAAATCATTAAAATAGAGAACAAAAAAAGCAGCAATGAGTTCTCTGAGAGAGATTTAATTTGACTTATCTGAATCTTCGGAGCTCTGGTTGTTTATATAGAAAGATATCGGACAGCTGGTTGCATAACTGTGTGATCATACGATCCCGAGATTGTCGGAATGTTGAAATTGCCATAGTAGGTGAGATAATTTAGCCCTTGATGGCTCCTGCGAGATCAAAAAAAAATATTATGTCGTATTTTTATCTGTTTGAGATGGACAGCTATCGTACACAATGAAGAAATAAGTCGGTTGAGGCAGCTCATGCATAGGTCGGACTTCGTGGATGCCTCAGCTCAGCAGGGAGACTAACTCCTCAGCTCATACGCAATCAGCGATCGTATTGACGACTCTAGAGCCTGAAATGCCTTACGATACGATGTCGATCCGAGGTGCTCATGGTATCCCTGTAACACTACCCTCTACTCTCGAGTCTGAGAATCAGGTGAAAGGAGTACTCTAAAAGTGCCTTGGACCTGGTGCTGGGCATTCCTGCCTTCACGCCTGACTTCCATATTTAAAGCTCATGACGTCAGCTTGACACGATCAATGCAGACTGGCATAACTGATGGGACCATTCAGACGATGGTCCTCTCGAGGCTTTAATTATTTTGTGATAATTTTTCATTTTCTTTCTCCTTTAAATTCACGCTTTTGAAGAATGGGTATCCATAGATTTTTTTGTGTTGATTTCTCCTCACTTTCTTAGTGCAGCATGGATCCACAGTGCGTGAAGAGGCTAGAGCAGATTCTGGCTCGAAAGAGACAGGTTGTGATTTCAGTCGCTGAAGCGGAACCTACGGTCAGGGAAGAAGATCATACCGCTCCTACCGTCGAGCCCACATCCCCATCATCGGAAGCTATGGTGTAGAATTCGTCGGAAAAAATTTCGATCGACGGGGCGTCGTTGGAGACAGCACTGAACACGAGCATCGTGGGATGCTTCAAAGAAGATCCGACTGAGATATCGCAAATGGAGAAAGCGGTTGTTAATCCGAAGAAGGATCTGATGATGGCAACGAAAATTGGGAGGTTTTTGGAGACAGCAATTACTGCTTGGTACCTTTCTGTGGCCACTTCTCTTGTGGGTCCTTCAAATCCGACGCTTCATATTTTATCCACAGGAGAAAAACTCCAATCCATGGTGGAGTACGTGAGAAATCTCCTACCATCAGCCGAGAGGCTGTTCCTCGATGATCAAAGAGGTGAGAAGCGATTTATCGATGTTTTAAGGTTCCTTGCACATGTGGACCGATATTTGGCAAGCCTTGTGGGTTCCAATCTTGATATTTCGATAATAGAGAAAAAAGAAATCGAATTGCTGACGTACCGATCAGAGCAGTTAGAGAGGAACGATATCGAGCTAGTCAAGAAACTCAATTTTATCGAGGAGGCTCTTCAGGAGGTCCAGGAGTCAATCTTTCATCAGGATGAAGAACTGAGATGGGCCGAAAGGAAGATCGTGGCCTTCGAGTGGCTGAATCCAAAAATGACGAAAAGATTGAAGGTCTCGAAGAGCGTATTAGAACTCTCGAGAAATAAAAGTCTGAGGCTGAGAGAGACTATCGTCGGGCCCGTGATAACTTGAAGCGTCTAAGGAGGGCACCTAAAAGGAGAAGAGGCTCTTCTCATCTTGAAACTCACCCTCGAAGGAGCCCAAGTGGGGGTCCATCCAAGAGGGCTAGGACTTCTAAGGGGACGAGCCGTGGAGAGAGAGTTCCTCGAGCAGATGGACGTTCTACTTCTAAGGGAGTTCAGACCTCCCCAGAACTGCTATCGGGAATCCAAGAGGCTGGATTGGAGGTGGAGCATCTAAAGAAAAAGTTGGAAGAGAAAAAGATAAATTACAAGCTTCTTTAGGATAAATATATAAATCAGGAGATTTTACTTAAACGTGTTGAAAGCAGGCAAAAGCAATTGGAGAAAAGAGGAGCTAAGGTTGTAGCCCAAGCTTGCAGGGTAGCATTTTTTGCGGGCTTTGAAAAGTGTAAGTTTATTGTCGAGATACATCTTCCTCTTGACTTCATTCAGTAGCTTCGAACTGATTGTTTGGATGAAAATTTGCAAATGGTGTTGTTTGATAATTTATCAAGGTTCATGATGACATCCTACTTTTCAGATGAGATGGCTAAGACCAACGCAGCCGTCCAGGTCGAAGGCATCATCTGTAGAAAATAATATCAAAAAATAATATATATTTAATTATTATATAATTTTTTATTTTATTGAATTTTCAGTCATCATTAAAGACTTACTCCAGAGAAAAAGTATGATCAATCGTCGGTCGACACAACTATTGATAAGATTGAGAGACGGAAGGGATGGAAGGAAAGAGGACATAGGGAGTAGAGTGGAGGAAAGGGGGAAAAATAATGCATAAAAAGTGAGGGAGACTAATATAATATGTCGAGCATTTTAGATATAAATATATCAGAAGAAGACAATGCTTTCTTAAAAAAATCAAATTAAGAAAACTAAAAAAAGAGAAAAAAGATTGAGAATTTCTCTTAGAAAGCCAACTACATATCCCAAAAATCCTCACCATTCTCCCAGACTTATTCTCCTTCCTTTCTCTCTCCCTTCGTATCTAAAATTTCACGGCATAGAAGCTGGTGGCATCGATGAAGAGGTGGAGGCCTCGACGGATGAAGATTAAATCAGCTCACTTGGACGGTGTGGAGGTGAGGTCCCTAGTGGATGAAGATCGAACCAGCTCACCTAGCCAGTCTGATGTTCCGTCGATTGCAGCAGGACATCCCTCCTCATCCTCTTTTTTTATCTTCCTCCCCATCTTCTCCCTCTTCTTCTTCTTATCTTCTTCATTTTTTTCTCTTGTTCGTAAGACATTGCCTGGAGCAATTGTCCTCTCTTTGTAAAGTATGTATCAGCTTTTTTTTTGTAAAGACTTTAATAAAATGAATTGCTCTACTTTTGTCTTTAAGTTTGAATTTGTGAATTCTATATGAATCTAGCTCGGCTCGTAGAGAACAATGCAGTGCATGCTTTGTTTGACTCGTAGAGGTTAACACAATCAAATGCTTAGATCAGCACTGTTCAGCTCAATACGAGTGAAGTTCTAGGTAACTCGGTCTTAACATAACTAAGGCATCATAATAGCCATCTCAACACTATCCCCCTATTTTTGAGTCTGAGACAACGCTTCAGACGAAAGTAATGCTGTTGATATGATTACTCTAGCCATATGTTGTCTATTTTATTCTTCCTCTAGCGTCTAATTAGCTATTTCTTACGAGTGACGTTGTGTGCCTGCAGCGATCGCATGCCTACGGTATCTAGCTCTTCTCATCTTCGTATGAGAGGCAGTGTGTGCCAGCGGCGAGCTTATGCCTACAGCATCTTGCACTCTCGACGGCCTTCCGAGGGTCTGATTAGTTATCCCTCCAGAGATTTTCTAAGGATCTCCTTTTGCTTCTCGAATGACTCGGACTTTGAAGGAGTCTTATAAGTTAGTCCTGTCTCAGAGTCGTCGAGGTCTTCTCGAAGATTTGATAAAAGCCTTCACGAGTGGCTTTGTGTGCCTATGGTGATCTTATATCTGCAGTATCTAGCACTTTTTGTCTTCATGCAAGAGGTATTATGTGCCGGTGGCGAGCTTGTGCCTGTGGCATACACTTTCGATTGTCTTCTGAGGGTTTGATTAGTTATCCCTCACAAGTGGCTTTGTGTGTCTACGGCGATCTTATGCCTGCAGCATCTAGCACTTCTCATCTTTGTGTGAGAGGCATTATGTGCTGATGGTGAGCTTGTGCCTGTGGCATACACTCTTGATGGCCTTTTGAGAGTTTGATTAGTTATTCTTCACAAGTGGCTTTGTGTGCCTGTGGCGATCTTGTGCCTGCGACATCTAGCACTTCTCCTCTTCGCACGAGAGGCATTATATACTAACTGCGAGCTTGTACCTATGGCATACACTCTCAGCGACCTTCTGAGGGTCTGATAAGTTATCCCTCACGAGTGGCTTTATGTTCTTATGGCGATCTTGTGTCTGCAGCATCTAGCACTTCTCATTTTCATGCGAGAGGCATTATGTGTCGGCGTGAGTTTGTGCCTGTGGCATGCACTCTTGGTGGCCTTCTGAGAGTCTAATAAATTATCTCTCATGAGTGGTTCTGTGTGCCTACGGTGATCTTGTGCCTACGGCATCTAGCACTTCTCATCTTCACGCGAAAGGTATTATGTGCCAATGGTGAGTTTGTGCCTATGGCATGCACTCTCGACAGTTTTTTGAAGGTCTGATTAGTTATCCCCTCACGAATGGCTTTATGTGCCTGCGGCGATCTTGTGCTTGCGGCATCTAGCACTTCTTGTCTTCATACGAGAGGCATTATGTGCCAGTGGCGAGCTTATGCCTGTGGCATGCACTGTCGGCAGCCTTCTGAGGGTCTGATAAGTTATCCCTCATGAGTGGCTCTGTGTGCTTGTGGTGATCTTATGCCTGTGGCATCTAGCACTTCTCATTTTCACGCGAAAGGCGTTATATGCCGGTGGCGAGCTTATGCCTGTGGGATGCACTCTCAACGACCTTTTGAGGGTCTGATTAGTTATTCCTCATTAGTGATTTTATGTGCCTGCAACAATCTTGTGCCTGCAGCACAAGCACTTCTCGTCTTTGTGTGAGAGGCATTATATACCAACGACGAGCTTGTGCCTGTGGCATGCACTCTCGACGGCCTTTTGAGGGTCTGATTAGTTATTTCTCACAAGTGGCTTTGTGTGCTTGTGGCGATCTTGTGCCTATGGCGTCTAGCACTTCTCGTCTTCGTACGAGAGGTATTATATACCGACGGTGAGCTTGTGCCTGTGGCATGCACTCTCGATGGTATTCTGAGGGTCTGATAAGTTATTCCTCACGAGTGGCTCTGTGTGCTTGTGGCGATCTTATGTCCGCAACATCTAACACTTCTCATCTTTGCGTTAGAGGTATTATGTACTGACCGTGAGCTTGTGCCTGTGGCATGCACTCTTAACGTCCTTCTGAGGGTCTGATTAGTTATTCCTCATAAGTGGCTTTGTGTAACTGCGGCGATCTTGTACTTGCAGCATCTAGCACTTCTCATCTTCATGCGAGAGGTATTATGTACCGACGGTGAGATTATGCCTGTGGCATGCACTCTCGACAGCCTTCTGAGGGTCTGATAAGTTATCCCTTACGTTAGTTGATCATCATTGTGGCTCAGGATCTCAAGTAAGAGGAGGAAGCAACTCTTGAAATACTTGGACGCCCATCATAAACTGGTGGCCCTGTAAGTTTTATTTTCATAAAAAGTGTTATTACATCATTAGTAATACATGCAGAGGTTTGTCGAATTTAAATTGAAGTTTCATCGAGCTACTTTAGCTTCTTCAGTTATAGCCTCCAGACATTCTGGGACGAGACTTAGCCTCTTTTGCTTTTTCGATCAACAAGTTGGATCCACCTTTAGGTGATGGGATACCGCTTCAGTGTTGATGTCGGACATGTTTGTAGTAGTCGAAATGAAAAAAAATTCATATTTTTCTGCAAAAGATAAAATTAGTTGGCATTTGGTTATCTCACATAGACATGAGTCGAGTTTCACCATCCGACTCAGATTCTTCTCCTCAGCTTGTTAGGGGTGTCCATCAACCAGGCCTTCTTTAAAATTTAGGCCCATCGGGGGTCCCAGACGATCCTCCAGTAATCATATGGATTTCTCCTCGGATGGGTTGCTCTTCTTCCACCACCTGCTCTCCAATCTAATGCCGCTCTTGCCAAGCTGGCACTTGCTGTGGCTGAGGTAGAGGGAGAGACTGTTGAGCCATAGGAGGTAGCTACGGAGCTCTCGGAGCTCGACGTTGAGGGACCGTTCTCTGAATAAAATGATTCAGCCGTCCCTACCTAATGAGCCTCTTGATCTCATCATAAAGCTGATGGCAATCTTCAGTATTATGGCCACAATCACGATGATAAAAGCAATATTTAGTTGGGTCCCAATGATGTTTTGGCCTCATTCTCATCAGTTGAGGTGCAGGTAACTCAGGCCCCACTTGTAAAAATATCTTTCTCCAAGGGATAGTGAGGGGCGTGTAGCTATCATACTGCCCAGACGGTGATAGTTGTCGAATCCTTTTCGAGGGACTCCGAGATCGACGATCTCGACCCCCATTATTTCGCCTTGGGGGTGGAGATCGGGAGCGTAGGCGGCTTTTCTCTATTCACCTCAGATGGCACTCCTTACTGGGTCCTGCCATGGCAAAATCGACAGGAGAATAATCAGCAAAGGCCTCTTCCATGCGGGCATACTTCTCCGTATAGACAAGCATATCCAAGAGATCTCGGGGATAAATTTTTATTAACGACTTTTTCAAATCATTTTTCAGCAGACCGCTCATCATTACGGCCATCGTAGTCGACTGGTCCAAGCCTTGGACCTCCAAAGTCACCAAATTGAATCTATTCATGAAGGAGTAGATCGGCTCGCTCTCCTTTTGCTTGATAGTGTGGAGGTAGTCGGATCGCTTCTACTGTCGTCGGCTGCTGATAAAATGATCGATGAAAGACCGACACAGATCTTCAAAGGAATGGATTGATGCTGGCCTCAGACTCGAGTATCACTGTCGAGTGGCCCCCTTGAGGGTTGGAGGGAACGCTCGACAGAGGGTTGCATCTGATTCCCCATGAAGGAGCATTGCTGCCTTGAAAGTCTCCACATGATCGATAAGGTCGATGGTCCCATCGTAGACCTCTAGTTGAGGCAACTTAAAGTGCAGAGGGAGCAATTCCTGCATAATGTTCGAGACGAAGGACGACTGGCTGTTATACCCTTTGTAGGGCAGCATTGAGGAGCTATTATTGTTGAGGATTTTTTTTATTTTTTGGCCTAACTACTGGTCGAGCTCCTGAAATCATTTTTCGAAGTCAGCCGCACGGATGGTACCAGCCTTGAAGAACAGAGGAGATCGATGTCCGAGGGTTGAGTAATGACCCGATTGTGGACTTGGAGATCACCGTCGGATCGACTGCTGGGCCCTAGGATGACTCTGATGAGTTAGCCTCCTCTCCAAACTTTGAGGAGGTGCCTGCGGCTCTAATTGAGGTGGTGGTTGCAGAGCCGTAATTGAAGCAGGATTCTGTAGAGGCGCCACTGCGGAAGACACAAGCGGCACCGTCGAGGAAACTGTGTGACGCACCGTCGTGGGCTGGGACAGCCTAGGGAGGCTATGGTGCCGCTTGGAAGAGTGCGAGAAAGATTTGGATCGCCTGAATTGCGATCGTCAGATGTTGAACTTATTGAGAGAGCTGACCAAATTGGTCAGCCGTGATTGGCATCGGGAGGATTGGTTGAGCCGATAGAGGGACTTTTGATACCAATGGTTGAACTTGATTATCGGCTTGGCTGGCCGTCTATTGGGAAGTAGCGGTATTGGAAAGCTGGAAAGATGTCCGTCTTGGAGTCATGAATACGAATGTGGTCCTTCTTCTATCTATTGCTGCTCAAATCGGTCGAGGCTGAAAGATGGACGTTTGAGGTCGAAAATCAGATGCCTGGTCCTAATGCAGGGATGCTGATGCTGGAGAGATCTGTCCCTAAATTGGAGATTGTGGCTCCGATGAGGACCCTCCGACGTTCATGTCAGAAAAATAGAAAACAAAAAAGGCAACAATGAGTTCTCTGAGATGAATTTGATTTGACTTACCTAGATCCTCGGGACTCTGATTGTTTATATAAAAGGATATCGGATAGCTGGTTGCATAGCTGTGTGATCATACGATCCCGAAATTATTGGACCGTTAAAATTGCCATAGTGGGTGAGATAATTCAGCTCTTGATGCCTCTCGCAAGATTAAGGGAGACTGTTACGCCATATTTTTATCCGTTTAGGATGGACAGCTGTCGCACACAATGAAGGAATAAGTCGGCTGAGGCAGTTCATGCACAGATCGTATTTCGCGGATGCCTCAGCTCAGCAGAGAGACTGACTCCTTAGCTTATACAATAATCAGCGGTCGTGTTGATGATCCGAGAGTCTGAAATATCTTGCGATGCAATATCGATCCGAAATCCTCTTGGTATTTCTCGTAACAGTTATCAAAACGATCTCCATTGAATACTCTTCGACGGAATAATTTCTCTATTTTGTGCTATTTTAGATTGGATCTAATATTAACGTAAACATCCAAGCACGGTCTCCTCTTCGCAGTATCATCTTCGAAGTGATTAGCATTGTAGCCATCGCCACCTGAGTACAACAAACATTGGATTATCACCTCAGAGGCATATTGTGATCTCCGGGCAACACCTCTGATTTATTCAAGTGATCATCCAAGCCTTTTAGTGGATTAACCCACTTGCCATTCTAGTCAAACCAATTACTGGCAGCAACACCCATAAAAAGGACTAGGGCATATTAAAAAGTGAGGGACCATTTTGGTAATGTAGAGATACTGGGCTACGACGGAATATGGTGCTCTATTCTATGAAATATGAGCCCCATCTGAAAATTCCGGGTTTTAGGATATATTAAGGCCCAAGATTCTTTCCAAATTCCATCCCTCAGCCATCAATATGGTATGACTAGCTCATATCTAGACCCAAGCCTCTTCTGTAGGTTCAGGTGCAAAATGAGAAAGAGATCAGGAGAGGGCATAGAGGAGAGAGAGGGAGTATGGAGGAGAGAGAGAGAGAGAAATTGGGATGAATCTTATGTTTAGATAGAGTCATGAAAGAGAGAATGGATGAGGTTAGAAGGTAAATAATTTTTATCCATTATTTGGTTTAAAAATTTTTAAGGATGATTGATGAGAAATAGAATTGTCCATTCATCTTGCTCCACCAATTTGCATCCTTTCCAATACGAGAAAAAACTGAACGGAGCATGTGAGGGGTGAATCTCTATATTGATAATAGTACTTCTCATTAATTTTTTGATAAAACTATAACATTTCATCATTTTTTCATTCATTTTTTTTATATATTTTTATTTTATCTATATCAATAATTCTATGCTTCTAAATTTTAATACTAATATTTTAATTTTAATACATAATTTTTATTATAGGCATAGTTAGAATTACCTTCTAAATTACTATATTTAGTTAACTATTTAAATTAAATTATAAATTAGTTAATTATTTATAAAATTAATATATATAATTAATTTATATAAATAAATTAAAAAAATTATAAATTTATACATTGCTCTAATTCTTTAGCATAAATACGTGTTACAAATTGATAAAAATAATTTTTATTTAAAAATAATTTAATAAAAATATTATAAAAATATTATCAATTATTTTTTTATTCTTTCTTTCTATATCAAATAAAGAAGAAAGCCAATCCCATTCATCTCTCAATATTTTACCAAATATATAAGAGCCACCCATCCTCTCCTCAACCATCCTTCCTCCAGTCCATATCTTTGTACCCAAATAGAGAGGAGAGGAAGAGAGGCTGGGAAGGAGAGAGGACATACATAGAGAGCGATCGGGAGGACTAAGGAGAGAGATGGAATGGAAGATGGAGAAAAGAGGGGAGAGAGAGATCGTTTGGGAGAAAGAGGATAGAGGGGCGAGAGAAAGGAGAGGGGCAACAGAGATCACGAGAGAGAGTATAAGGGAGAGGCGGTGGGGGAGGGGGGGTATGATGGTGGAGATCAGGTGGGGAGAGAGGAGAGGAAGGATGGAGACTCGAGAGGGAGTGGACAGGGGAGAGAGAACGGAGAGGCAGCCTATTTTTGGGCTTAGACCGGGTCCATTGCCGGGGTTGGTCTTGAGGCTCGGCGAGGATTGCAGCACTTGGGTTCTTACGTGCAGCAAGCGGAGCAGATTGGTGCAGTGGTGGCGCCGATGGTGATGGGCAGGGGCTTCCTTTGTGGTGTACGTTCGTGTTGTGGGGGATCATGCCCAGGAGGATGTCCGCAGACCTTGTAGGATACCATGGCCGGGATGGAGTAAAGGGAGAGGTGCGTGAGTAAAGTTTGCTCTTGTTTGAATGGTGCATGTGGGGTGACAGTGCTGCAATAACTATGTTACACGCCACGCGATGGAGAAATTATTGCATGCATCAGGGCAAATGTCGGAGCACATGCACGGTGGGTGGATACCCTGCAATCGGGAATTGGTGAAATACAAGGGTAAGGTGGCGTGTTATCCGCTGTGGGATTTGGCGCGGTCCAATTGCACCTGATGAATGCAATACCGAGACCGCTGGATGACGGGTTTTTTTCGTCCATGGCAAAAGACCTTAACGTCCCAATGGGTTGGAAACAGAGCAAAGGATTGAGCCATGCCTTGACTTTCTCCTGGGCTCTGGCGTTTTCATAGGCTACTTTGGTCAGCCCATGTGGCTTATGAGATTCTCAAAAGAATTTATGAGAGCTCAACACATGTACACGTCACATGATAGAAAGCTAGGCGATAGGGCATCTAAAGGTGCAAGAAACAATATTGGGATGTGAATCAAAACATAAGATGGTGTTACAATCAATCTTCTGTTGCGTCTGTTGTCGATAAAGAATATCTATAAAATAAAATTCACACTGATCAAAATTGTATTTGACAAAGATCCTTCGATGTTTAAGTCAGTGGAGAATGATGAATAGTAAATAAGAATTCAAAAAGATAGAGTTTCAACTGTCAACAGATCTTACCAAATACTGTTCATTTACTTCCTTTTATAGACGAATAATTGATAACCATTTCTAACAGTTGGACATATGGATCCTGCTTGTTCTGGTATTATGTGATCGTGGGATAGATGGTTATATCTGCCACTGATCATATTCTTGCCATTATATGCTTTCTGCACTGGCAGTATCTGATAAGCCGACTATATATCGGTAATCAAGATATGTCGATCATATGTCGGTAGTTGTGGAAGTCCGAATGAGTATCGGTTGATAACTCTGATATGTTGACGGTCATCGATCTGAAGTCGATCGAGTCATTATAGTTGGAGTCTATCAAATTTGTGGATAGCCGACTGTCAGTCGGCCAATCGATTGATAGTCGGCAAGTCGTGCTTATCGGATCGATCGAAAGTCGAAATTGGAAAGTCGGCTGAATCGCCCCAACAGTTGCTCCCGACTCCCAAATTCAAGATAGTCTGACATGCATATTGTCACATGATCTGTCACGTTGGATCAAGAGAGTTGCCACGTGTTATCTCGAGCTCCGATTTGACTGCAGACATTAATAATTCTTCGAAACACAAAAGGCCTTCATTCGTTTTGTTGTTTCGATAACTGCAATATCATCATTGGGGTGTCGCTTCGAAAAGATAGTCCGACGTCTAGAGAATCCGGACGATTCAATTTTGACTAGTCAATTTCTGCCACGTATCCAGATATCATTGGCTCAACACCACTCCTGCGGATAATGGTGAGGTGGTGTGATCTGAGGGTAGATGCATCGATCCGTCCGATCAGTAGTCAGTTATAATGTGGCTACGTGTCGAAATCTGAGAGAGTCTTGATTTGAATAACTTCATCCGGACTACTAAGGGGTCCTATATATACAGTGTCCCTTTCATTTGGATTTTTCGCTTTTGCGTTCGTCATTTTTCTCTGCAACAGAAGGTTCTGTCCCCTAGGTGCTGAGAGCTCTTGAAGTTTCTGTTCTTCGCATCACCTCTAGCTCCAGATCGAGTTTCCATTCTTTTCTCTTAGGTTTCTCTTTTCTTCTTCTTCTAGGTTCTTTTGTTTTCAATGATGAGTAGGGGTAAGAAGACGCAGGCCTTAACTTCTCGAGATAATCGGTCGGAGAATCCGACTGGTGATTCTCCTTCGAGTTCGGAGATAGAAGTCTCTTCCTTGTCCAAGCCCAATGTCAAACGACTCTGAGAATAGTATCATATCTCGAAGCAATATCAGCTTTCTGCTCCTGGTTCGGATGGTCGGATAAACTTTTCTCCTTCGGATCAGATTATTTTTTATGTCGAGGACTTTTAGATTGGTCTTCGATTTTCGATTTCGAAGTTTGTCCAAAATTTTCTTGATTATTATTAACTTTGTTCTGCTCAACTGGCTCTGTACTCCATCCGACTGATAATTAGCTTCATTTTGTTGTATCGTCTTATCCCAACCAACCCTCGTCCTTCTTTTTTTCAGACTTTCTTTGTTCTTCGTCCTCATCCCAAAGCCAAGGGATGATAGTTTTTCAATCCGATAAAAGGTCTTTCTTTCATTTTCAATCTTTCCATCATCCATTTATAGATGGAAGAATCAATTTTTCTTTATTTTTTCTTCATCTGCTTAGGACTTTCCTTCATGCTAGGGTGATCCAAGAACTGGCCCCAACGAGCATTGTCGGGTCGACATCATCGATCGGAAAGACTTCCTCCGACTTAGAGATATAAAAGTTCCAGCGCAATGAAAACTGATGATAGAGCAGGCTCTCTACGATGTCGGACTTAGTTTGATAACTTCTTTAGGTATAGCAAAATTGGTTGGTCACTTCGTTTTTCATTTACTTTGAATTTTGTATGAAACCTTATCTTTTGATTGCAGCCATGTGGACGACAGCACGAGTTTCAGCTGTTGAGATTCATCTACACACTGCCAAGAAGAGAGCAACAGTCGATGCTGGACCATCCTGATCATCGAGAAGAAGTTGGGTCGACTCCCAGTCGGTACCTGCAAGGGAGTTCGACATTCTGTCGGTATCGATTTCTGAACCAGTTATAGCGTTGTCGGCTTCGACAATATTTTCTTCGATTGAAGTGCCATCAGTTGGAATCGAGACGGTAAGAGATAAAGACATCGCACTAGAACCATCGACGGTGCCATCAGTTGGGGTTCGGGCCGATTTTACAGTTGCGGCCAAACTGGAACTATCAGTCGCTGCGCAAGCTGTTCCTCCAGCGAAGCGAACTCAGATGCAGTCAAGTATTGACTTCATAGTGGTGTCAAGCAAATGACCACCAATTGGAGAGCGGGGGAAGGTGCCAGCTACTTCCACCGATAATGGATCATCGATGGATCATCTGACTCTTTTTGACATCCGAATCTCGATTGGTGAGTCGGCTTTGGCCAATCCAGTCTTGACCAAACGGCTCATCGAAGCAGCTCTTCTCCCATCTGACAGGGAGAGCAGAAAAAATCGGACTGTGTCCAAAATATTTTCTTTATTTTACCTAGCAATGCTTGGGGTGAGTCAACGAAATTTTTTTTTTTCATTTTTTTGTTGATCCAACTTGACTTGTCCTTTTCTTTCAATGGGCATACGATATGTACGCTCTAGAGAGTGGATATCGAAAGATCATCGAGCTTCGTCAGACATGGATGGACAGAGTGAAGGTCGTCAACGCCGAAAAAACTACTACCGTTGAACAACTTCAGGTGGCAACTGAACGAGAGAAGATGCTCCAAAAAAAAAATCTTCCGTATGACGGTCGACCTATAGTCCTCCAAAGCCGAATTTGAGTCAACTCATCAGAGCATCACGTCTCTCGAGTCTCGAATTAAAAGCAAGAAGCATTCCATCAGTCGGCTCTAGAGAGAGATGGATGCATCGAGGAGCTTAAAGCGGAGCGCGGAAGGCATCGAGCCACCATAGAGAGGTTGGCACTGGCCGATGCAAAGTCGGCCTCTGTGAAAGAAAAAGTTGAGTCAGTGAGAGGCGCTCTGAGTTTGGCCATCGAGAATTTCAAGGATTCGCAAGAATTCAAGGATGAAATTCTCGAGGGTGGATTCGCCTCTTATTACATCGGATACGAGGATGGCAGATATGCAGTCAAGAGATTGTATCCAGACTTGGATCTAAGTAGCATCATCCCCCTAGTTCCAGAGAAGAGGTTACTGAGGAGACCACCGTGCCGATTGAAGAAGACACACCGACTTCACCAAAATATGCTCCAACCACCGAAGTAACTCCAACCATCGAAGTTGTACCAGAACAAGGTGATGAAGAAGCCGACTGATGATCGGTGTAACACTTTTCCTTCTTCTTTTTATAATCAGATTTTGTAATCGAATCTTGGGGTCCAATTTTGTAATCTTTTCTTCAATGAATGAAATTTTTTTTTCTAAGTATGGAATCTCTTATTACACTTGTATGTCGTGGAATAACAGTCAAATTTTCGATTATCCATCGGTGAATTGAATATCGGTCAATAGTTGTAATAGAGTTTGTCCATTAGTTGGGTGTTAGTCGACTTAGTGTATATATTTTTTAGATATTTGATAGACGGTGGTAAGCGAATATCCTTCGATTGATCATAGTCAAATCGGTGTATTTTTCACTCGATCGGGGTCGAGTCGGTGTAATTTCTGCTTAGCTAAAGCTAAGTCAGTACGAGTAGTCATTCAATTTAAATTGATTTTTCTAGTAAAAAATTGAGAATAATCGATAAGTTAGTTTTTATAATAGAAAATCAAGATATAGTTACTACGAGCTGATCGATTATTTGTCAGTCTAATGTCATTTTGTAGATGACTTGTAGATGGCTGAAGCTTTCATGATTCTGAAATCCAACATTTTATTTCGAATGTCATACATGTAAACAACTTTATTGATAGTACATCTTCAAATTATCGGTATTTCAAGTCTGAGAAATAGTTGTCCCATCAAGGGCTTCTAGTCGATATACTCTCAGTTGAAGTGTTTCGATTATTCTGTAGGGTCCTTCCTAGTTCGAAGATAATTTTTCTGATCTAGAGGCTTTGAAACTTCAGCTTTTCTTAGGATCAAATCTCCTGGATGAATGACCTTCAGTTTGACTTTTGCATTATAATACTGAGCTATTTTTTATCGATATGCTGCCATTCGAACTTGAGCTTACTGTCGAATTTTCGAAAGTAAGTCTAAGTCGACTCTTCAACATTCAAAATTACTCGACTCATTATACTGCTCCACTCTTATTGATGATAATCCGATCTCAAGTGAAATCATCGCCTCTGTCCCATAGGCTAGGTTAAATGGGGATTCTTCTGTCGGTATACGAGGAGTTATCCGATATGCCCATAAGATCGGATATAATTCTTTCATCTAGAGGTCTTTAGTTTTATCCAGTATGATCTTGAGATCATGTAGAATTGTTCGGTTTGTTACTTCCACTTCATCGTTGGATTGTGGATGGCCGACTGATGTGAGTTTGTGCATAATATGAAATTTTGCATAAAACTCTTTAAAATTCTAATTATCAAATTGTCGATCATTGTCGGCGATCATAGTGCACGGTAGACCGAATCTACATATGATTGACTTTTGAATGAAGTCTTCCATCTTACTTTCAATGATTTGTGCCAAAGGTTCAGCTTCTATCCATTTGGTGAAGTAATCGATGGTAACTACTATAAATTTTCTCTGATCGGATGCTGGAGAGAAAGGATCAAGTATGTCAATTCTCCATTGTGCGAAGGATCATGGTGCAACAATTGATGTCAGCTGGCTGGCCGGTTGATGTTATATATTAGCATACTTCTGACATAGTTCATATCTTCGGACAAGTTCAGCTGCATCTTTCTTCATGGTGGGCCAACAATATCCTTGTCGCAAAACTTTATAAGCTAATGATTTGCCCTCCAAGTAATTTTCATAAATCAATTCATGAACTTCTCGAAGTGCATAGTCTGTATCCGTTGGTCTTAAGCACTTCAATAAGAAAAGAGAAAATAATCTTTTATAAAGTTGTCTATTCATCAAAATGTATTGCGAGGTCATCTATTGTAGTCGTTTGGCTTCTGAGAGATCTGCAGGTAGAATTTTATCAATCAAATACTAGATGATCAGATCCATCCAATATGGTTCATCATTGATTTGTAGCACTTCTTCAACTTTATCAATGCTCGATTGTTCAAGACATTCGATAAATATCCGATCCAGCGAGTTGAATGAAGTGGTTGTGAGTCGAAAAAGTACGTCAGCTCGAGCATTCTTCATTCTTGAAATGTGAAAGATTTCAAAATATTTCAGAGTCAAAGTAAGATTTTTTACTTTCTGAAGATACTTCATCATAACAGGGTCTCAGGCTTCAAACTCACTTTTAACCTGCCCAATAATCAACTGAGTCGGTGAAGACCTTCAAACTATCAATGTTAAACTCTTTAGTAATCTTCAAGCCAGCTAGAAGAGCTTCATACTCGGCTTGATTATTTGAAGTTTTAAAATTAAACTGAAGGACATATTCGGTTACAATCTTTTCGAAATTGATAAGGATGAGACTGGCTTCACTGTCTTGTGCATTGGATGCTCCATCAATATATAGCACCCACACCAATGCTAAGTCGGTCTCAGGAGTTTCAACTTACTTTAATTTATCGTTGGATCCATCCTCAGAGTTATTGTTAGATAAAGTATACTCAGCAATGAAATCGACCAAAACTTATGCCTTCATTGACAGTCATGGATGATATTGAATATCAAACTCATTGAGTTTTATTGTCCATTTTACTATTCGACCTGAAGTATCAAGTTGGTATAAAATTATCTTCAACGATGGATCAGTCAAGACGACTATAGGATGTGCTTGGAAGTACGGACGAAGTCACTGTGATGATATGATTAGAGCATAGATCATCTTCTCCGCTCTTAAATATCTTATTTCAGCATTATGAAGTATATTGCTTGTATAGTAAATTGATCGTTGAATTTAATTTTTATCCTCCTGGACAAATACTGAACTAACTGCTTCTATCGAAGTCACCAGATAGAGATACAAAATTTTTTCGACCTTTGATTTTGTAAGTAATGGTGGAGATGTCAAATATTTTTTAAATCTTCGAAGGATTATCAACACTCATCTGACCATGAAAGGTCTTTTGCTTGTCTCAAGGTTTTGAAGAAGAATAAATATTTTTCTACCTCGATCTTGAGATGAATCGGCTGAGTGCGACGATCCTTCCATTAAGTTGTTGTATCTCTTTCTTGAAGCTTAGATGCTTCATATTGATGATAGCTTTTATTTTCTCAGAATTGGCTTCAATTCCTCCTTGTGACACAAGAAATCCAAAATTTTTTTTCGAAAGTTACTCCGAATGCATACTTAGACAGATTTAATTTCATCTGATGTCGTCGAAGTGTGTCGAAGTCTTCTTCCAAGTCTCAAACTTCATATTGATGATAGCCTTTATTTTCTCAGAATTGGCTTCAATTCCTCGTTGTGACACAAGAAATCTAATTTTTTTTTTCAAAAGTTACTCCGAATGCATACTTAAATAGATTCAATTTCATTTGATGTCGTTGAAGTATGTCGAAGGCTTCTTTCAAGTCTCAAATATGATCAGAAGTTTGGAAGCTTTTCACCAGTATATCATCAATATAGATTTTCATATTTCATCTGATTTATATTTTGAATAGTTTGTTGACTAGCCGTTGATAAGTAGCTCTGACATTCTTTAAACCAAATGATATTATTTTGTAATAGTAGATGCCTTTGTCGGTTATGAAGGCAGTATGCTCCTTAACTTCGGATGCCATCCGAATTTAATTGTAGCCTGTAAAGATATCCATAAAGCTCAAAAATCGATGTTTCGAAGTTGCATCAACTAATTGATCGATTTTTGACAAGAAAAAATTATTCGTCAGATAAGCTTCATTTAGATTTGTATAGTCGATGCAGATTCTTTATTTTTCATTGATTTTTCTCACCATCGCTACATTGACGAGCCAATTGAGATAACTAGCTTCTCTGATGAAGCCAGTCACGAAGAGCTTGTCAACGTCTTCATCGATGACTTTTTGCCTTTCAGGAGCAAAAAGTCTTTTCTTTATCTGATCGACCTAATTTTAGGATCAATATTCAGCCGATGAGTTATTATTTTCGAAAAAATTTCTAGCATATCCATCGTCGACCAAGCAAAAATATCAACATTTGCTCTTAGTAGATTCACCAATTGTTGTCACTCCATATCAAATAATTGCGACCCAATTTAGACCATCTTCTCATAATCTTTTTCTTTTAATGGGATATAAACCAATTGCTTGGCTGGTTCATCCCTTTCTTCATTTCTCTTTGGTCCAATTTATCAACAGACAAAGAGTCTTCAGATTGATTATTCTTTGTAGAGATCAGAAAGTAATGTCGAGCACGTTGTTGATCTCTACACATTTCTCCAACTTTATGTTTTGTTGAAAATCAGATCAATAAATGGTATGTTGAAACTACTACTCTTAGAGCATTAAGTCCAGATCGTCCAAGTATGATATTATAGGCTGATGGAACTCGGATGATTGTGAATGTCAGGAGAACAGAACTTTATTGTGGATCTATTTTTACAGTTAATGAGAAAGTAATTTTTTCTTCTACAGTAATTGCATCTTCAGTAAAAATGACTAATGGCGTTAAGACTCTTCTGAGTCGGTCAATCGGTAGTCATATTTGGGAGAAAGTCGAGTAAAAGAGAACATCAATTGAGCTTCTATTATCAACTAAATTTTTTTTTATATCATAGTTTACTATCATCATTGAAACGATGATAGCATCATTATGGAAAGTTTGTATTCTCCTAACATCATCTTTCGAAAAAAAAATTACATCATCAAGTCATCGTTTCTTCACCGACTCTTCTTCGAGAGTTGCCTCCGATCCTTCGATCGTCCAGAGATCATATTGATCACTCTCGCCATTGGTCAATTATTGATCATTTCCTCAGCTTGTGGCTGAGGCTGTTGGTCGGTAGGAGGTTGAGTCGGATGATCTCATCGAAATTTTTTGAGGTAGCCATGTTGGATCAGAGCCTCAATTTTATCCCTGAGTTGAATGCACTGTTCGATATCGTGATCGTGATCACGATGAAACCGACAGTACTTCTTCTTGTCATGACTTTTCAATGAAGCTTTCATTGGTGGAGGATATCGAAGATACTCCTCTCCTTCGATCTCAATTAAGATCTACGCATGAGAAGCAAAAAAAGGAGTATAGGAGTCATACCTGCTATAGTTGTTCGGCCTTGGACTCCATCGACAGGTGAAGCTCACTTATTGACGGTTGACCGACTTAGTTCGATCGAGGCTTCACTTTTCTTTTGCTTCTTTTTCTGACTTTTTTTTTCTGTCCGACGACGGTCAGAAGCACCTTCATCCGTGCGAATATACTTATATGTACGCTCTATAAGTTTAGCATAAGTCTGGAGGAGAGTCTTATCTTAAAAATAAATGAACCTGGATCCCCTCAGATCCCTCTTTATGATCGATATGGCCATATCTTCATTGAGGTCTCTGATCTCAAGTGTGGCTGCGTTGAAACGAGCCACGAAATCTCTCAATATCTCTGTCTCACCTTGCTTAATTGAGAAGAGACTGTCTGATGTCTGTGGCACCTTTCAGCTAGTGCTGAAATGGGCCATGAAAAAATATTTAAGCTGCTCGAAGGAGTTTATGCTCCCCGACTGAAGCTCAGAATATCAAGTTCGAACAGCCTTCCGAATAGTTACCGAGAAGCTAATACATAGGAGGACGTCAGTTGTCCCCTGAATCATCATAAAAGCCTTATAACTCTCCAAATGATCAATTGGGTCAGTGGAGCTGTCGTATGGCTTCATCTACGATATTTTGAACCGAGTTGAGATTAACTCATCCAAGATATGCTGAGAGAGAGGTTGGGTAGTGTAGAAGTCATAGTTATTAGAGAACTTCTGACCTTCTATCTGACATGATGCCTGACGTCGTAGTCGTTAGAAGACTTCCGACCTTCCAACCTTCCATTGACGTTGCCTTTTGCACATCTCCTAATGATAAATATGATGCCTGGCATGAGTTTGCTGTGTTTGACACCATAAGGGGGTGCACTGAATATTTTCACGAATCACGGGCAATGCCCGGAGTAGATGCAGCACATGCATGGTTTTCGCTTTGAATAACAAGAGGATCACTAAAGTATTGAACTTTGCATATGAACAGTTTGTATAACTTTTGTAGCCAAGCATCAAGGAAAGAAGAGAAAAAAAATCTATTTGCCATGCGAAGCACTGAAAACCCTTTAAACCTTCTTTTCAGAACATTCACCAGACCTACAGGAATTCTTTGTGCACCACAGGCGGTGCAGAACTACGTGCACCGCCTGCGGTGATTGATTCATATATAGAGCCAAAATACGACGTATAAAAAAATATTTTTTTTTATCGACTCCATGTAGAAACCAATCACCGCAGACGGTGCATGCGGTTCTGCACCGTCCGTGGTGCACAAAGAATTTTGCCTGAGCCTAAAGGTATCGGGTCTTTCAAGAGTCTTAGTCCACCGGCCTTGATTCAGTCTGCCTGGGATTCAATTTTGACGAGATCGATGGATATGCATTGAAATTTCGTAAGACAGCAAAGGTGCACAAACTACTCCCCAATCAAAAAAAAAATTACAGGAAAGTACAAAATTGATCCAAATTATGTTGGTAAAAATTAAGAATGTCCACTAGTTCAAATCATTAAATCGAACTAGACTAAATCATTTTTATCGGTATGATTTAATTTAAAAATTAAAATAATTTGATTTAATTTATAATTTTTATATAAAATAATTTAACAGTATGATTTAATTTTATAAAAATATTAGATCAGGTCGTAAATCATAATATATGTATATATTAATCTTCATTTTTAATGATTTCAAAAATCAAAGCTATTTATTAATCTAAAAACTATCCTAATAATTTTAATTTTTATTTGACTAAAATATATTTTTTTAAAATTTTCACCTTTCATATTATAATATATCAAAGCATTGATCAAATTAAATTTTTTATATTATAATATATCAAATCATTGATCAAATTAGATCAAATCGTAGTTTATCGATCTAATCCAATTTGATTTAAGTGATAAAATAATTTATCTTGATTTATAAAATTAATAAATCATAATTTATTGATTTGGTTTAAAAATATTTTCAAACCAAACCGTGCACCACCCCAAATAAAAGCCATGTGAAATTGCAACAGAAGTTACCATCACCACCGAGCAGGGGTCTTAATGTTCGTTCTCAAAAACTTAAAATATTCAATGAGGTCACGGACATGGCAGCCATCTATGCTCGCATTTGATTACCAGCAACAAACTTCAAGGATTTGAGAGAACCATAACGACCAAGGACACCTATATTTCTAATAAACATGTTCAACATCCACCAATTTTTTCCTGAATAAGATACAAGCATTAGCTCAAGCGGTGTTGCGCTAAAAACTGGTTTCTTCAAGAAAATATAGAGAAGCCTGAATACAAATGTGATGGCACCTTCATGCATGAACCCGGAGAAGCATATAGCTAGTGTATTGCCATAAGGTTTCAGCATGCACATAATAAAATTAATTTGAAAGGTGTGAAACGTAAGGTTGAAATCCTGCACCTCTAATACTCATGCACGTTAATGATCATAGAATAACAAAACTGAATGGTAAGAGAAAAAGCAGAAGTTGAATAGTTTCTGAAAAATGATAGCATGTTCCATCAAGCTCTGATTATTGAATCTCAAAACACATCCAGCAGAAACAGGTTTTGTATGGCTCCTACTTTGTTCCAATGTGAGTTCTATTGATTGTTCAACTGACCTGCTGCCTTGCCTGCCGAGCACAATCAGCAAAATTTTTCACCACTTGTGCACATTTCAGCGGATCCTTAGCATGTTCCTTGTAACATTGAAGGCAAGCCTCTCTCTCGGCTGTACATGGTATGGGATTCTGGTAGGGCAGCTTGAATTCTTTGTTCCGGAGTTCTTTTGCTCTCTGATTGAGCTCCTGAAGCATGCTAGACTCCTGTTTCTCCAGCTTCTCCACAACTCTTTCACTCTCCTGCAGTACAGATCGTATTGCTTCCAGCTCTGCAATTGCAGGTGGGGGCGGAGGGGCTACTGGTAAGAACATAGGGGGCTGGAGTGGCCATGCCCCACCGGAACTGCTGGTTGGTGTGTTGGGAGTTGGCTTCACCTTGGGTTGATGAGGTTCCCGTGCAACTTTTGCCTTGGGTTTCTTGGTTTTCTTCTTTATATTATTTTCATCGCCAGACAGTCGGTTGACTAAATTGGAGCTTATCTGGATGGTAAAAGAGTCCGCCATGACTAGCCTTTTGAATCTAACAGAATATCCCAAACATTAATCTTCAGAATCAAAATCCAAGTTGTGAAGAATATCGGCAATGCCATACTCAATAAGGTAAAACATAAGAAAGCAATGGGAAAGGTATTCGAAGTTTGAATTACTGACTTGAAAAGATTGAGTACACGGGTGAAGAATCATTTGCTAAAGAATTCATGGTATTACATGGACAAATAATGCTGGGAGGTGCTCTTTATGGAAAAGGCACCTGATGCAATTGTGTGTCCTATTCTTCTGCGATCATTAAAAAATGAAGAAATAAATCTTTGATTGAATTCAAAACAACATCCGCCCCCCCACCCCCCCACCCAAACAAAAAGCAACAAAATGGAAAATGGCAAAATTACAGAAGACAAATTCAGCCCTCAATATAAACTTCCTATGTGCCATTAATATCTGTCTTCAGGACCAGGATAGCAGAATTTTCCCCTCATAAATTTGATGGTCCTTACTCCAGTTGTAATGAGAACTAGGAGGAGAGATATATGCTTTTCTTGTTATGTCTCATCATGTTTCCTCATTCTCTAAATATTGGATATACTCGAATGAGACAAAGGATGGTCAATTTTTTTGATGGCTTTCTTATTGTACTCTTGATAGTGCATCAAATTATACAGTTGGCCATGATTCAGACATCATCTTGGGCTCGACTAAGATTCAATTGAGAGTGGGAAATGTTTGGCATGCAAGAGATGCTAATTAGAAGTAAAAAAATAAAATTCAGTTATAGAAAAGAAAAACAATTACAAGTTGGTCAAAGAGAGGTTAAAAGGGTGGATCTGTTTACCGGATCTCTTCCTACTCTGTCCCTCCTCCTTTGCTTATCTTTCTCCTTTGTTCTTTGCTCCCTTGCTCAAGTTTTACTGAGACCCAGCCTTCTCTCCCCTCTTCCCTACAGTTCTTGGTGGGAGGTTTCACTGCTTTGCTTTACTGTTCTTAAAGCCTCGAGCATTGTTCTCTTCTAATTATCTTCTCTCGCCCTCCCCGCTATCCTTCCTCTTGGGTCCCTAAGATTGGTTGTATTATCCTAGAAGGCTACGGTTGTTGCAACATCATAGGAGTAGGTTTTCTATACTCTTCAATGTTGCTGCTCTGGCTAAGCTATAGATTCTGTTATAATTTTTGATTTTTTTTTGACACATAAAAAATAATTCTTTAGTTATTGTTGTATGCTAGTGTATCATATCATATGTTTTCAGGATTTGCCAGCTCGGCATATCTGTTTCGTGTTGTATCCAAATCTCATATTCATCTCCATGCCTATGGTACGAGTAAAATAAATTTGTCACATGAACCACTGCGAATATGCACTTGTGGATTTGAGGTATAATCAAAATCTATAAAGATGATCAAGTCGGATCTTTAGTCCAAATTACAGAGGAGAAGATGAAAATAAGATTTTAAGGCTTAAAAGAGTGAATTTATTGTTATGAACGCTCAAAATGTTCATGTAAAAGAGGACTATGTGGGAGATGTCATCAATTAGAATTTTCCCATCTCATACATTGGTTTGCAGGAATAAGTCTCTAGGTGTATGGGAAAGAGAAAAAGGGAACCAAAAAAAGCAAGTTGCTTTGGTTATGATGTTGGAAACTATGATTAATTAGCTATCAAGAAACCAGAAGGAAGAAACTCAAGAGATGCAATTTGCTGTTTGGTCTAGTTAAGAGATCAGATATCTGGTTTAGCTGGAAACCTATGTAGAAGGGAAATAATTGTGGAAGGAATTTGAGGAGACTAAATTAAAGCCTTCTAAGGCCTGCCAAAGAATGGGATTTAAGGGATTTAAAGCCATTGTCCACATCTAGAAATATGGTCAAACCTTAGCTTTAGTCCAATATATACAAGAACAAACTGGGTTTTAGGATAAGCTTATGGTTTATGCATGTTTAGATGTTTTTATGTGAAGGATGGTGCGGCAAATATGGTTATACATCAGAAATTTTGTAACCTCATAAACCTGTTCAATAGAAGTAATGTTTGTTTCAACAATTTAAGTGCTGACAATGCGGTGCCATCCTAACACAGTGCCAATACTGGGCATGCATGTGTGCAGCAATTTGCAAAGAATTGACCCATGCCAACTTTGGATTAATCCATGCCAGTTCAATAAGAGTCAATATGGCTCAATACCACTCAGCATGAAGCCATTGTTTGACAAGTTTTTACTTTGTTTTAGCATGGCATGATCAGCACACCCATCAATACCAGCTCCTCAATCCTTGTGTTTGCTTAGAAGTGAACAAGAAAAGAAAGAGTAGAATTTACTTAAGATCTCTCTCTCTCTCCCCCCCCCCCACTCTCTCTTTCTTTCTCTCTGTGTGTGTGTTCCTTGAGTCAAAATTTGTTATTAAGTCAAAATGGACTATTTTAAAAAAATGTAACAGATAATCATGTATGTATGTATATACAGTCCTACATTAGAAAGCATCCAAAATGTTAATTTTTATTATTGTTTAGCATGCACATTTCAATAATAGGTCATATATTCATTCTTGAACTATGAAGCATGGGTACTCCTATTTCAGGTATGTACCAGCATTGGGTACGTTTTCGATGCGGATACATTTTCGGTACAACATCGGTACTTCTATCTCTGCATTCTTGAGATTGCAAGTTTGTCCCTTGATGAATCAAATGTGGAGAAGAAGCTTTTTGCTGATGATGCAGAGAATGAAGCAGCTAAAATTATTATCACTTGATTATCAAGACTTACTATTTTGATTTCTTCTACTTATCTAGATTGCTAGTTTTTTTTTCCGTTAATTGTAAGTGTTTGTTTGTTTTTTATGATGATACTTATAAATTTAGTTGAGATTTGAGAATTTAATTTTATTAATATTCGAATATTATATATATGATTCAATTTTTTTCATATATTTTTATTAATATTGAAATATTATATATATTTAAATATTAATAAAAATATAAAATATCTAGTCATATCCGTATCATGGCTTTTTTAATTTTTGTCGTATCAGCGTATCTGTACCATAAAGTACCCATACCGCGTACCGATATCTATGCTTCCTAGTTCTTGAATAGCTCTTTAAGCAAGAAGAGAAATAACATGCAAAAGATAAACTAAGCTTTCGTGGAAAGTGAGTATATGAGAAGGTATCTCAGCAACTAACTACTCAGTAGTAATCAGAGTAAGTAGATCCCTTTGAACAAATTGAGTTTCCAGAAAGCGTACATTCATTCTAAATTGCTTTCATCATCTTTCACTGGGATAATTTTACCTTGTTATTATCAGCAGAGTCCAAATCATGCTCAGGGTGAAAGGAAAAGCATGTTAACAAAAATGAAAGCTCTGAGGTGTGGAAAATGTGCCCTTTTATCACATTGTCTGACATAACCAGCATGAAGAATTCATGGAGTCCTCCTAGACTGGCTTAAGTTACTATAGTATTGTACCCGCTGTCTTATTCATATGCTGTCAGAACCGAACAACCAACTGGTTCATTATATTTTTTTAGGTCTATGATATTTGTCCTTTAATTCCTCTCCCTAACAAAGACATCCAATTTGGTGCTTATCAGTCACCTGGTTAGCAAAATCAGCCAAAGTCAACAAATGGGTAATAAAACATTAATCAGACAAGTTTAGGATCTTCACGTCTAATAGTACATAACAACAAAGAATAAACAAGACCTTGTAATTTGTAGTGGTCTCGAGTACATATAACCTTTTCTTCTTCATAGTAAGATGATGGATATAAATGACATCATCAGTACAAACTAAAAACTTAAAACAACAACAAGTATATATGTGCATGTGCACTCACACACACATAGGTATGAAGTGTGTGTCCATGCATGCATCAAATCCCAATGTGTTCCACCTAACTGAGTAATGCAATGTGACAAACATGTAACCTTATGTAGCTTGTTAAAGGCTCATTAACTGAAAAAGGATACAAATTTAACTAATGTGTATAAACTAGACTTGCATCAATAAGTAAAGACATACAGCATCAAGATTTAATCATAGTAAAGTAGAAATGGGTGTTGAACCTTAAATTTTTTTTCCCTTCAGCAAGCTCTTGCTCCAAAAATCTCTTTTCTGCAAGCTTGTGCTCCAAAGATGCTGGTGCTCTCTATACAGTTCCTTGACTCTCAGGTCCTTGAAAAGCAGCTGGCAGATTTTTCACTAACTACCAGTAACCTGTATGTGCAGTATTGACCTTTCAGCAGACTAAGATTTTAAATATGATGCAAATTGAATTAAAAAATTTATTACTGATGATCATGCAGTCTACCATTTTCCTACACAATACCAAAACATTTGTACATTAAAACTAAAACAAGCAGATTGACAAAGACTGCAAACACGTTGATGTCATTGGCATGTCAGGGTCAACATAAAGCAAAATTAGGTGGTTTCAGATTGCATATCATACAGAGATATTTTATGCTGTTTCTATGTAAATACATTGAGTCAGATATGGAAGGGGCTCAGATCTTTTGCACAACTAGCAAAAAAAAAAAAAATCAGGTTATATCCATCTGAACAATCAACAATAGCTTCTTTAACTCAGTGATAAATGATAACAAATAGTAAATTTTAGGTTTAACTCTATCTTATGAGAAGAACAACTTATGAATTTTATTAGCTGTAATTCCAACATCCATTGCTTTCTCTATGGATCAGGAATTAGATACCTTCTGATATAGATGGACATTAAACATTTCCAAAATCACATTGGACACGTATATCCATCTGATAAAGTACAGAAATGACTGAGCTTCAAAAGTGGTAAAGAAAGTACAATTTCACACACATACAATTATGCATACTTTGCAACACCTTCAGTTAGATATTCCAAGTAATAGCAATCTCAAATACAAACCCAGGCAGCATGCTCTTAAGAGAGCAGAGAGCTATGTGACAAGTCTAGACGGTACATTTTATCAATGCTATGAATTATTCTTTAAAAAGAAAATTATAATTTTAGAAGGTGAAGACCATGTAAATTATAATTTTACAATATCACTGATCTTAATGAGAGCAAGAACAAGCAAAATCTAGACCACATTATAAGCTGATATTTAATAGTGCAAGAACAATAGCAAATATGAGAGAGAGAGGTCAGATATCATTTCCATGCTTCCATAAATGAAACACATGGTGACTCCATGAGAAACTTACCTTGCACAATCAAAAAAAAAAAATCCAATCTTACCATGCAAATAGATGTTCTATCAAGCCAACCCCAAATAGCTGGGAAAAGGCTGGAAGGTCATGGTTGGAGCTATCTAGCAAGTAGGTGTTCCATAAACCAGTTACATGAAATTTAACTAGAATGCCTAGGATAACTGAGCATAAGTCATACACCCTTTCCTAATTCAAGCACTAAGTGCCAATAAACCTACAAAACAAGCAACCATCCAATCACATAATGGGAATGCCGATATTGTTATATACAGTTTCAAATAGCTTCTGTATTCTGAAAGCACCAAGTGAGAACTATCCAAAGTTGTCAAAAAGCCTTGGCAAGCCCAGGCGATGGACCCACGTATAGCCTAGGTGATACAAGCGATTGCCTGGACCCAAAAAAAAAGTACAAAATTTACAGAATAACTTATATATATTGCAATCATTAATTAAACCTTGCATTATTCTCACTACTCCATAAACTATCTATATAACATGATCCAAAGATACAATGCTAATATTATTGCATGATTTCTACTTAGGACACGATACTCAAAGACCATCACAATTTTATTTTTTCAATCTAAAATCATGGAAGACAAGCATATAAAGCCACCAATGTCTTAGCAGCATAAAGAAATAATATTGATTATACATGATGTTACCACTCTGATCATAGCAGTAACACTAGTACGTTACCACTTTCCACTATGATTACAGTAGTGACCGTGGTATGTCACTATAGTATAAAAAAAATTACGAAAACAAAGCATAACACAAGCAAAAAACAGTTAGAAATAATTATTGTTCAATTTTGCTTAAAAGGCGGAATAGAAGCGAAGGCAAAAAGTAATCCATCATCAATCAATAGAAAAGCTCGCAAAGAAATATCCTCCAAATAACATCAACTGTAACTCCAAAGCGTAAAAAACAGAAACAAAAAAACTGGGGCGAGGGAGAGAGAGAAGGAGAAGGACAGAATCTCCGATTGATTCAAAACGACGGGCGAATCACCAGGGATTAGAACTACCAAAACACATAAAGATCCCAATGCTCCAATAGCAGCGCCCAAATAGAGCAAGAACAGAAAAAACCCCCAACCCACACTCTTTGGTGAGAAGTGGAATAAGAAGCTCTGATTAACAGAGCATTTCTTAGGACGAGAGAAACAGACAGAACAGGGAGAGAATGCAAGCGAAAGGAGCAAACATACATGGAATTAAACGCACCAAGAAATCACCCCGAAAAAGAGAGAAAGAGAGAACTACAAGAAGAACTCAATTTAGAACGAAATTGAGTAAATCCGAAAGGAAAATTCGCCAAAAAGTCGTTTAGAATTAACAGAGTAGAGAAGCGCGACCTCGATCGCCCGCCGACGAGCTCTTCTCCGACGGGAAGCTGGTGATCAAGCCCGCTACCAAGCCAGCAGGCCAAGATCTGATCGATGGAGGAAACGGGGATCTCGCGAGGGGGACGCCGGTGGAGATCGAGACGGAGATCTCCCAATCGCCGGAGCCCTAGCGGCGAGAGAGCGAAAGCCGTTGAAGACAGCAGGGGAAGAGTGGAGAATCAGCTCTCGAGGGTTTTATTAGGTTTCGCTTGCTGGAGTGTGACGTGTATAACTTTTTTACAAATAATTTGGTGGTAAATATTAGAGTAAGGTGCCGGCCCGTATCCATCTTATTTTATTTCTATTTTCATTTATGAAATGGAGGTAGCGGTGGAGGCGAACATAGTAAATAGCAAATAGTAACGTCCAAGACAATGCATATTTTTTTATTTAAATTTTTCATATATAAAAATCACATCATTTTTATTTAAAAAAATAAAAAAATTATTTTTATTTTAATTTTAAATTTTAACATATAAATTAGTTTGATATCAGAAGTGCCGATAATTTTATGCTAATAGCACTCAAATAATTATAGTGGAGATAGCAAGAAAATAATTGGCAACGATAGCAAGGATAGTATTTATAATAATGATAAAAGGTATGAATTTATTTTTTTAATAATAAAAATAAGAATTTATTATTTTTTAAAAATGATAAAATAAAAAATAATAGCATCAAATATATTTACTATTTTTTAATTTGTGACTCTATTTTTAGAGATTAAAAAAATAATATCAAATGGATTCCAACTACTATGAGAGGTGGAGGCAAAACTCACATAATTATAATTGTCTCAAAAAATGAAAGATTTTGACCTACAAAAATATATATTTTATATAAATAATTGATGATAAATTCAGATGATCAAGTAGATATCTAAATATGTAAATTGTGTATACACTTAATTAAAATTTTAATCAAGTACAATCGATGATTGAAATTAAATAGATGGCTTCGAATCTTAAAATAGTTATTCCACATTAGACGTCACCTTTCCACTTTATTTATAAGGTTACAAAAATCAATAAAAAATATAAAAAAAAACTTAAACCAGAACAAACAAGTATGTATTTTTCAAAAAAAATAAATAATAAATAAATAATATTATTCAAATAATTATTTAATAAACTTAACGGAGCTCCATCTTCCCGCAACCCTACCAAGATATGCCAAACTTTATTTACATTATATTTTTTTATTTTTATTCTAATTAGCATGCCCCAAAGGAGATTTTGGAGGGAAGGGGTGATTTTTTAAGTCACTAATTATTATTTCAACTAATACATCAATTCTTCATTTCAAATCTTCCTTGATTAGAAATAAATTAGAAAGCTTTTGTTATTAAATTTAAATTTTTGTTAATATCTAAATCTAATATATTATGAAAGAAGAAATGATGCTAACAAAAGAGATAAAGGCATAAATTGGGAAGGATTTGAACAAAGAAACAACGAGGCAATATCACAAAATACACATAAATTTAAAAAGTATTTTGAAAAAAAAACACCAAGACGGCAACCTTATGCGGATATCCCCTTTCCAATCTCGGTCCTCTATACCCGCAGACAATTTTAAAACTATAATATCTCCACGCCCTCAACAACCCCATATGAGATGTGATCTCAGCCGTCCACTCAAAACCTTAAACCTTACAAGGCAACATGCCAGCTCCCCGAAGCTATTATGTTAAAATAATAATAATAGAATAAACAAAAACACTTTAAAATGAATGAAACGAAAAGACCCCAACCACACACAAAAAAAAAAAAGAAAAAAGAAAAAAAAAAAAGAGGACATTATTGCTTACACTAAGTGAACCGCGTGGCTGTGGAATCAGACAATCATGACCGTTGGTTTCTAATCCGGGAATTATTACCCAACTTTTGCTGTAAAAAGGAAAACGAATTTAGACAGAAAACATTCAAAGATGCGAAGGAATCAAAACGACAACGTGGAACCAACGACAGAATTTTACATAAATTCCTGGGGTAAAAAGGGATCCGCATTAGTGAAACGGATCCCGCTACAGTCTCCAACCCATATATTTTGCCACTTAAATTCCCTCGGACGAAGCGGGCTTTTTAACCAAAAAAAACTCCTGCGGAGCAATGTACCGCCCTCCGTATATGAAGCCCTCGCAAACGAAAGGATCAGAGAGAGGAGAGAGAAGTTCCAAAATATAGGAGAGAAAGAGGCGGTGCTATCCAAACCGATGGCCGCGAAGCCCGGCTTCCACTCGGAATCCGGAGCCGATCTCCAGGCGGCCCTCCTCCGTACCGGAAACGGCGGCGGAGGCGAGGAGGAGGAGAGGATGGGGATCGACGAGATGCTGCGGCTGCACGCCGGCGAGTTCGGGCGGTGGCAGCTGCGGCACTTCTTGCTGACCTCCACCGCGTGGGCGCTGGAGGCCCTCCACACCATGGTGATGATCTTCGCCGATCGGGAGCCGACCTGGCGGTGCTCCGACAGGCCGTGCCCGGCCGACCCGTGCCTTCTCGGCCCGGGCGAGTGGGAGTGGGCCGGAGGTCCGGCCACCTCGACGGTGGTGGAGTGGGGGCTGGTTTGTGGCGACAAGTACAAGATTGGACTCGTCCAGTCCTTATTCTTCGCTGGATGTATGATCGGTGAGTGAAACCCCCCTCCTCTCGTTATTACCTCCTTCACTTTGGAGTATTTCTCTGCTAGGATTTTGGAACAGTCCCCTAGCGATCTGGACGTCCGCATAGAACAAGCATTTCTTTGCGTTTCTACAGTAACCTCTCTCTTAGTGCCGGGATGGGCGCATGCGGATTCCGTTTTCATGCGGAGCTTACCAGAAGTCTGGCGTGGGGCCTAACGCTATCTGCGGCTCGGGAAATAGGGTCCAATGGTGGGCGGGATAAATTTCGCTTCCCGGTGAAATGACCGTCCGGAGATCGTGGAAGGAAAGATGAGAGGTTGGAGTAGGTCTTATTTCCAATCATACATGTTGCCGTCTTACGTAAGCTTGAAGCACTACTTCTGGGAAACGCGAAGTCGGAGGAGAAAACATAGCCTTGTCAAATTTCAAGTTTTATTTTAGGTCTACCGGTAACTAGCGATTCTGGCTTTGAATGGTGCCACAATAAGTATATGGACATGCATCATCGAGGATAATGTCGCTTCCTCGCTCTAAAATTAAAAAATAAAAAATTACTTGCTTTCTTAGTTGATTGGCATTTTTCTATTAATTCTTGATGTTGAGAAATAGGCTTATCGAGATGCATTTGGGGCAGTGGATTTGTTTCTCAATGTCTAAATCTGCTGCTGGATTACGTAGTCATTTTTCAATACGTAAAAGAAATCGAGTAAACTATTTTTATCTAAATATTATCTTAAAAATATTTATATAAAAAATATAAATTTTCAGTTAATTTTTTGAAACTATTGAAAAGCAATAAATCTAAAAAAAAAAATAAGTATAGATTTTTTAAACTATTGTGTAAGTATACTTTATTTTTAATTTTAAAAATTTTTTATAATTTATTCTAAATTATAAAAATTTATGTTATGATGTCACGTGTGACATTTGTTTGCCAATGACAGAGAGGGCTACAGAGTTACGCCTCCACTACTTGTCTCGTCTTTAGCTGAATGTCTTAATATTAACACAAAGCTATGGAATCTTGGACTGGATAAAGGCATCGAAGGCCTCTGGTCAATTTTTTAGACTTCGAAAGGCTCTCCAAAGATTTATGATGCGGCAATCTGCAATATTTTGTAAGAAATCCTGCAGCCAGAGTAGACCGTTTCCTATGAAAATGAAAGGTTCTTCGTTTGTTATTGACAATGGGAAGAACCATAAAATCTAGATGAAAGTACTTAAAGTTTGCTTCAAATGAGGCAGGATGGCTGTCCTTTTCTCTATAAACTTTGTTAGTGATAAGTCTCTAGGTGGTATAGACTATAGTTTCGCCTCAATGGGAAATTTATTATATATTTTTTTAATATATTCCAGTTGAATATTGCGAAGGCTACCATATTGGAAAAATTATAACACTGTTCTTGGATGCATGAGAGAAAGTACTAGAGCAATTTCCACCAAAAAATAAAAACGTATTGGAGCA
Organism: Elaeis guineensis; assembly: GCF_000442705.2. Taxonomy (NCBI): domain Eukaryota; kingdom Viridiplantae; phylum Streptophyta; class Magnoliopsida; order Arecales; family Arecaceae; genus Elaeis; species Elaeis guineensis. Next base: position 30,975,602 of record NC_026002.2, read on the forward strand.
AAAAGAAAAGTAATGATAGAAGAAAGTTCAAGATATAACTTACATTATGTTTTTGTATGTGTCTTTGCATTTGATTGGTCTTTCTGGCTTTGTCCTTTTAAAGTTTTACGCTCTTATGTGTTTTTTAGTATTACCTGAATTTTTTTCCACCGAACATCAAAAACTTCTGTACGATAGCAGGTATCAAGTAACAAAGTCAGTAAAGTTTCTTAGTAGTTGTATCAGTGCTTGGGCTCAAATCCTGTTCCTAGATAGACTTCAGGATATGGGTTTCTGTTCCATGACCGATTACCTATGTGCCAACACTTCACAACAAGGGAAAGAGAAAAAGAAGGAACAGAAACCCTTTCCTACGTGATAGCAACGTGGGCTATTGCACAGTACTGCATTTTTTAAACATGAAATGAATATTTAGGTGGCGTGATTCTTTCATTCATTTTACAAAATAATGTTGTCACTAATATATATAAAAGATAACAATTTTCTAGGTGATCAGACTTTAACATACGATCCTTTGAACATTACTATTTAATTTTTAGCCTGCACACACTTATACAGGATTTGGGTACACTTCATTTATATTGCACATGCTGATACTAGTTCTTGCATACAGTTTTTTTAAACAGTTATATACAATGTTTACATTTGCTGTTAACTGCAATTATAAATTTCTTGCTGAAAGTTTATACTCCATCTTTTCCTCCACCTAAAATCCATGCCAGTGGAGCTTATAATCTCCATTGTTGTTTCAGGTGCCGGTGTCTTTGGCCACCTATCAGACTCCTTCCTCGGAAGGAAAGGATCCCTCACCATCGTCTGCATTCTGAACACCGTCTTTGGCCTCCTAACTTCCATGTCTCCAACCTACTGGATCTATGCCGGCCTCCGCTTCCTTACCGGCTTCAGCACCGGCGGCGTCGGCCTTTGTGCCTTCGTCCTTGCCACCGAACCGGTCGGCCCAACAAAGCGGGGAGCTGCAGGGATGTCTACATTCTACTTCTTCTCCAGCGGCATCGCCCTCCTCTCCGGCATCGCCTACCTCTTCCAATCCTGGCGCTCCCTCTACATCGTCACGTCCCTCCCCTCCTTCCTTTTCATCATCGCCGTCGTCCCATTTATCTCGGAATCCCCTCGGTGGTACCTCGTGCGTCGCAGAATCAACGAGGCGATGGATGTCATGCGGGCGATCGCCAACAGCAATGGCAGGCACCTTCCCGATGGCTTAACCCTTAAGCTTGATGATGACTACGATGACAACGACGACTGTGATGAGCTCCTTGTCGGAAAGGCTGTTTCGGGTACCATCATCGACGTGCTCCGCTCGCCGACGACTCGAATTCGCCTCTTCCTAACGGTTGCCATCAACTTCTTGTGCTCCGTTGTGTACTACGGCCTCAGCCTCAATGTCGTCAACCTCAAGACCAATCTCTACCTCAGTGTCCTCCTCAATGCCGTTGCCGAGATGCCGGCGTTTCTGCTAACAGCAGTGTTATTGGACTACCTCGGAAGGAAGCCATTGGGTGTTGGAACTATGTGGCTCAGTGGTGTGTTTTGCATCGTCGGAAGCTTGGTAGGTGGCGTTGGAGCGATGAAGATTGTGAGGATGGTGTGTGGAACAGTAGGAATTTTTGGGATGGCGGCGACGTACAACTTGCTGTTTATCTACACAGCAGAGTTGTTTCCGACGGTGGTGCGGAATGCAGCGCTGGGGTGTGCGACGCAGGCAGGACAGATGGGTGCGATATTGGCACCGCTGGTGGTGGTGTTTGGAGACGGGATTCCGTTTGCCGTGTTTGGGGTGTGTGGGCTTGTGGCTGGGATGCTGGCCTTCTTCTTGCCGGAGACGATGAACCGGCCCTTTTATGATACGATGGCCGGGCTGGAACAGGGAGAGAGCAAGGTTGTAGAGTGAAGACAATTAGGACATTGGAGCGCCATGCATAAAAAATTTAACTATAAATAAATATAAAATGATAGTCTATTAAGGACCTGTTCTAATTTTGGACCTCGCCTGGCCCATATCCGGTGCAACTCGGTCCCATCATGAGTGCTTGTATCTAATGATTGATTTTCTTAGATCGAGTATTGCATAATTTTCAAAGTATTCCAATCTTTTTCTGCCGTTACTGCATGAATTATATTATGCTTTGAAAAATATAATAATTAATATCATAAAAAAAAAATCAGTCATACAATCCGGTCCCTTCCATTGTCACCCTATTATTGCAAAAATAGATTGAGGACTAATTGGACAACTAGAAATACTACCCTTTGAAGTAAATTAAATTGCACTGCATAGTGTAACAGTGTAGAGAGAACTTTATAATATAAAATGAACATATAAGGAGACAACTGATAACCCTGATGCAATCCACATGAAGGTTGAAACCAATTTGTAGGAGAACTATTGATTAGAATAGCAAATTGAGGATCACAAATAGAGGCCATGATCCAATGAATGGATTGATGAGGAAAACTATAATGTTGTAACACCTTATACAGAAATGGCCATTGAACACAGTCATGAGCCTTTTCCATATTCAATTTCAAAGTTATTAGGCACTTAGAAGGTTTAGCCTTAACTAATGAATCCATAACCTCTAAGCAAGCAACATGTTTTCAGCAATATCCCTTCTTGGAATGAATGCACACTGCCCAAGAGACACTAAGGAAAGTAATAGGGGTTGCAGCCTATTCATCAGAATTTTGATTACCACTTTATAGATAGTATAACACATACTAATAGGTTGATACTGATGAACATAACGTGGGTTTGAAACTTTAGGTAACAAAACAATGGAGGTCTATTTCCAATCATTAGGTATGATAGGCTGATGAAAAAATGTTTAACAGCCTGAATTACATCAGGCCCAATTATGGACCAAAATTTCTTAAAAAATATTACTGGAAGACCATCTAGCCCAGGGGCTTTTTCAAAATTAATATAATGACTAGCTTTAAGAATCTTCTCATTAGTTATGGGTTTAATTAGCTAGTCATTTTGCTACAGAGGCAAAGAATGGCCAAATTGAGGATGTATATTAGCCTCATCCATTGGGCAGGCTAGCCATCCAAGTTGAAAATGAGTGAGAATATGCTATCTTATATCATTTTCATCTAGGATATGCTGACCTTGCTCATTTAACAAGACTTCTATGTAATATGTCCGGCACTTTAAAATTGTATAGCGATGAAAGAAAGCAGTGTTAGGATCACTATACTTTAGCCATATAATTCTAGACTTCTGATACCAAAAAACCTCATAAAGATGAAGATTATGATTACAGGATTTTAGCAGGTTCAGCAACCGACTATGACCAGCATAAGAAAGGGCCCCTTGATTTGCTTCAAGAATCTGAAGATCATGAATCTGTTTATAAAGCTCTTCCTCTCTACAAAAAATATTCCCAATATTCATGTGGTTCCATTTTCGAAGAGCCTTTTTGACTTTTGAAAATAGAATAGACAAACGAATATTTAGAGATTAATTAAGAGAGCACACCCAAGCCTTTTTTAACAACCTCATGAAGCCCAAGATGTGACAATCAAAACTTTTTAAAATTGAATAGTCTAGGACTATATGGACGATGACTCTTCGCAGTAAGCAACAAAAGATAATGATTTGAAGCAAAATGTGTAAGGTGAAGCACAATTGATTCTGAATATCTGACTAACCAATTTGGTGATACAAAAATTTGATCTAGCCGCTCCCAAATATGAGCAGCTCCCATTTAATTATTATATCAAGTAAAAGAAGGCCCTTGAATGCCAAATCAAGCAAACATATCTAAGTTATGAAGGCTTTGAACTCCCGAACATCCCTAGATACCCTAAATGATTTTCCTCCTCGTTTATCTTCAGGTCGGAGGAGATAATTAAAGTCTCCAATGAAAACTATGTCCAGACCAATGCCCTGAATAGCCTTGACTTGTTCCCAGACAGCCCAACAATGAATACCCAAGGTGCTTGTGTACAACATACCCAGCACCCAAGGCTCTAAATCAGGACAGGACACTAAAACAAAAATAATTTGCCTATCAACATGGGTAAAGTCTAAAGTATCCAAATTTTTATATCAAGCAACTATAATATCTCTGGAGAACCCATTCGTAGAAACCATATAGACATACCAAACAAGATCCATGATCCGACTCATATAAGGCAATGCCTCCTTCGAGATATGTGTCTCCAAAAAGTAACACACATCCGGATGATGTTTAAGCATCAATAGCTTAACATAGTTAACAAAAAAGGGTTTTGCCGTCCCTCTACAATTTCAAGATAAGATCTTTATAAGCTTAGGAGTTAGAGTTTACCATCCCCCATCTACAAACTCAATTGACTTGTTGGCTATAGCTTTACCTTTATCAATCATCCCTCCCACAGAAGAACTCACTTGGCTGTCTTGTTTCAAAGAACCTTGAATTGCATGCTTAATATGGTTAAAAAGAGATAAATGATCAGAAGATAGCTTACCCTCCTTGGGAAAGACAGCAAGTTCCTAGGTAGTGTACCCTTGTTGAGTAGATTTATCCCCAACCCCTGTATCTTTAGACAATGGTTGTGTTAAATTCATGTGATCTTCAACCACCAAGATCTTCTGTTGTGGAGATTGGGAACCGAAAGAGCTGGAGGCCTTATCTTTGATAGGGAAATGCTTTCACTTCTCCTTAACATCCTTCCAATTTGAAGAAATAGCTTTAGATTTGAAAGTAAATGTACAATCCATGGCCTGTATATCATCTAGAGCGTTAGATTTAGAGAACAGTAAAGGAGCAAACCTTGATTCTGTTATAAAGCAAGAGGGATCTGAAGAAACCAAGCCCATCTGCGAGGCCAATTTAGTTGCACGTTTGGGTGCCACCCATGGAGATTGCTGGTCAGCCACAGAGATTGTAGTGGCTTGAGATATAGATGCTAATACTGTTTTGGTAAAATATGTTGAAGGTACCCCCACTAGAATATGAGCTATCCTGATCCAGGGCCCTAGTAGGAGCCGACCTTCTTTTATCCTTTCGTAGTTATATGCTTCCATGAGGACCCCAATTCGACCACACCCATAACAAACATATGGGAGCTCCTTATAGATGAATTCCTGCCATTTTGTTATGTCCTTCACATAGACTTTGGCACCTGGACACAACTCTTTCCTGATGTCAATTTCAACACAAGCTCTAGCAAAACCTACATGAGCCATCGAATTTGTCCATTCACCCAGAAACAGAGGTCTACCTACCCTTAAAGCAATTTTCAAGATGCTATCCTTGATCCACAGTTCTAATGGCAAATCCGACAACCTGAGCGAGATCTCTACCTTTTGAAAAGATTCTTCTCCAGACTGAAAGTTGGGCCTCCAAGGTTCTAGCACTAATAGTTGCCCCACTAAGGACCAAGGCCCTTTCTCCATAACCCTAGTCCAAGTAACCTCATCAGGGAAGGAAAACACCAAGACCCCCTTCAGCCTATGATGATACACGAAAGTCCTCTTGGATATTCCATCTGGATCTAAGCTCCCTCTGTACTAAGTCTAGTGAAAATCCTCACCCTAGAAATTTATCAAGGAAAGTATTCTGCCATCGAGCACATGCCCCCTCGACCTCCTAGTAAACATAATTATTTGAGAGAACCTCTCTTCTTAAGCAGCAATATCCTTTGGAAATGCACGGGGAGTCTCCCACTTAAATTACTGGCTACCCTGTATAATGTTCGCCCACAATCGGTCTGGATCTACCAAAGATGCCTTGCTTCCCCTAAATGACGGACCTTTTTCATGATGGACTGAAGTACCACTCTGATAACTGATTAAAACTCCTCTGGAGGAAAAAAAAATCCTTTAGCTTGGTGATTAGGGCTCCCATCGGAACTCCGAATGAAAGCCCCTTAAGTGAATGGCCAATTAGTGTTGGAAACCCCTTGCTTCCCCTACTTCTCCGATGAAGGACCACCCGAAACCCTCCCTTTGCCTTCCCCTTTATCAGCCATTCTTAAGCCACACCTCTCAAGCTTTTTAGCACAAGGAACATTTGATGCACAATTCAGATCTTACTTTGTGTGCTCAAACCCTATGGTTCATCACTCCAATTTTCTCATATCTTATTTGCTGATGATTGTTTGTTGATTGCTAGGGCTTCTTTGCAGAATATGGTGTGCTTGAAAACTATTATTGATACATACTGTATTCTTTTTTATTAGCATATGAACTTAGCTAAGTCGCAAATCTTATTCAATCCATCTACAGCATCTACTATAAAAGCTCTGTTCAACATTTCTACTTGGACAGACCCTTGTAAATATTTGAGAGTGCTGGTAGCAGGTACAAGATATCATCCATCGAATTTTACTTTTTTTGTGGAAAGGATGCAAATGCAGATAGCTGGCTGGAAGTGGAGGGCTCTATCCTTTACCGGATGAGCAATCCTTTTACAATCTATTTTAGCTTCTATTCCTCTTTATGCCGTGTCAGTGGTGCCTATGCCTTTATTTGTTTTAACTAAATTAGAAAAATACTTTTATAACTTCTTATGGGGACATGAAGGTCATTGGCGACAGCTACATTTGATTTCTTGGGATCATATATATTCTCCAGAATCTATGGGGGGCCTAGGCTTACAATCTTTAAGAGTTAGAAGGCAAACCATGATAGGCAAAATTGTAGCTTATGTTATCTTTAATCCTTCTTCGTTATGGGCCAGATTAGTTGGTACTAAATATAAATTTTAGTCATCCTGGGTTTCTTATTCTAAGCCTCCTAAATACTCTCCGATTTGGTTGGCCATCACCAAAATGGGACATGGTATTCGATATCGATTTATTTGATCTATTGAGAATGGCAAATGTATTCATACTTTCTATGATCCTTGGATCCAACCTGTCCCCCTTAGCGCGTGGCCAACTTTTATAAATAAAGATGTGGATTGGGAGAATATAAGGCTTGACCATTTACTATCTAATGGATTTGGATGGAATGATAATTTATTAACTAATTTGGTCTCGCCTGATATGATGATCATTATTAAAACCATCTCTATTACTTATGGATAGTGGTTTGATCAACTTGACTGGCAAGCCTCTCAATCTCCTCATGTCTTCCTTAGAGAAGTCATGGCAAGCCTCTATTTCGAAAATCCATCTATCCCGACTTCCAAATGTGATTAGATCTAGAAACTTTTGGTTCCCTACACTATAAGAAAACAGAGATTTAGCGATCGAAAAACTAGTTGCAAAATAATAAAAATCGGTTGCTAATTTATTTTACGATTGACTTTGCAACCAATTTTAATCGGTTGCAAAAATTCTAATTGCAAAACTTTGTGATCGATTTAAATCGATCGTAAAATTTTGCAATCAAAAAATAAAAAATAATTTAAATTTTATAATTTTTTTAAAAATCAGTTGCAAAATTGATCATAAAATCGATCGCTAAAATTGATCACTAAATTTATTAAAATATTTTTTATTAATAAATCGATCATAAAATCAATCCTTAATTATTTTTAATTTTTTTATTAATAAAATCAATCATAAAATTGATTGCTAATTATTTTTATTTTTTAATTAATATATCGATAGCAAAATTGATCATTAATTTTGTTAAAATATTTTTTTATTAATAAAATCGATCATAAAATTGATTGTTAATTATTTTTAAATTTTTTATTAATAAAATTGAATGCAAAATTGATTGCTAAATTTATTAAAATATTTTTTATTAATAAATTGATCACAAAATCAGTCGATAAATTTGAGATTTTTTTAATTAATAAAATCGATCATAAAATCGATCTTTAATTATTTTTATTTTTTAATTAATTTATCGATAGCAAACTCGATTGCTACTTTTGTTAAAATATTTTTTTATTTATAAAATCGATCATAAAATCTATAGTTAATTATTTTTAATTTTTTAATTAAAAAATTGATCATAATTTATTTTTTATAATATTTTAATTTTTAAAATCGATGATAAACTTGGTCATAAAATTTTAATTTTAATTTTATATTTTTATATTATTTTTATATTATTTTTATATTATATTATATTATTTTTATATTATTATTTAAAATAAAATTTGACTGGCGTGGTCCATGGAGTGAGGCATGGACCAGCGATCGGTTCTCCTGGGTTTCTTATGATCCACTATGGATCGAGGGTATTTTCCGTCCATTTCTCATGGCTCACGATGAGGGGAGGCCATCACAGATGGGCCGGTGTGGGGAGGTCGGAGGGGAGGGGGGCCATCATGGGTGGGCCGATGAGGGGAGGCCATTACGGACGATCGCTGGGGAGCAGAAGGGGGCAGTTGTGGGCAGGCCGACGAGAGGAGGCTGTCGCTAGCGATCACTGGAGAGGGGAGGGTGGGTCATCGTGGGCAGGTTGGGGAGGCAAAGAGGGGGTTTGGGCACCAGAAAGGGGAGGGGGGACCATCGCAGTTGGGCCAACGAGGGAGGCCATCGTGGGTGGGCCAACGAGGGGAGGTTGGAGGGGAGGGGAGGCCGTCACAGATAGGCTGGCCAGGGGAGGCCACCATAGGTGGTTGCCAGGGAGAGGAGGGGGTGCTGTCGTGGGCGAGCCAGCAAGGAGAGGTCGTTACGGATAGTCACCGAGGAGGGAAAGAGGGGCTTCGGGTGTTGGGGAGGGGAAAAGGGAAAAAGGACAGGGAGGCGAGGAGAAGAAGGCGGGTTATAAAAAAGAAATTGGTAGCATCAATTATTTTTTTTCAAAATTTAAATTTATGATCGATTTTTTGATTTCAAAATATTAAAAAAAAATTTGTGACTGAAAAATCGATCGTAAACTTAATTATAAAATAAAAACAATTCAAAAATTTTATGATCGATTTTTTGATCATAAAATTAATATTTTACAATTGAAAAATTGATCATAAACTTATTTATAGATTAAAAAATAATTTAAAAATTTTACAATCGATTGTTTGGTCATAATTTTTTTAATATTTCATAAATAATAAATTTTACAATCAAAAAATCAGTCACAAAATTTTTGAGCTATTTTTTAATCTATAAATAAGTTTGTGATTAATTTTTTGATCATAAATTTTTTTAAAAATTTTATAATAAAAAAATCGATCATAAAATATTTTAATTATTTTTTTAATTTAAAAATATTTATGATTGGTTTTTTTATTATAAAATATTAAAAAATTTATGATCAAAAATTCCATCATAAAATATTTGAATTATTTTTTAATCTAAAATAATTTTATGATTGATTTTTCAGTCGTAAAATTAATATCTTGTGATCAAAAAATTGATCGCAAACTTATTTATAGATTAAAAATAATTTAAAAATTTTATAATATATTTTTTGGTCATAAAATTTTTTAATATTTTACAACCAAAAAATCGATCACAAATATATTTTATAATCGAATATAATTTTTTTCTTATTTTTTTCTAAATATGATATAATTTTAAAATTTAAAATCTATCTTCATCATTTATTATCTAAATAATTGTCATTAGAGTATTGTCACAAAAGACCACCTCAATCTGATAGTCCTAGCTATGTCGATCAATAAAATTTGATTTCGATGATCACGAATGACTGCATGATGATCTAATAGATAGAGATCACTGATGGATCCAAAAACTTACAATAATAATCTTGATAATATTTATAGAATACTATCAAAATTTTACTTCAATCAAATATCATTATCATGGTCAATTTAACATGGGATGATTTGGACTGTTAAATAAAAAATGAGTGATCAAAAAATCAAATGACGTTTGATTATAAGATTTTTTTTAAATAAATAATCTTTACTACTATTTTGATCGTTTATGCGATGATGATTTTAAAATTTAAACTATGCCTATATGAACCATCCAAAAGTATATGTCTCTTAATATCCATTCTTAAAGTCTTTAAGAAATTATACTTGTTCTTTTATAAGATTTACTTAACATGGATGATTCATATACGTGTGATTTGAATTTTATGATCACCATTATACAGATGATTAAAGTAGTAGTAAAAATTATTATTTTAAAAAATAATCTTATAATCGACGTCGTTTGATCTTTTGATCACTAATTTTTTATTTAACGATCCAAATCATCCGATGCTAAATTGATCATAATAATGATGTTCGATTGAAATAGAATTTTGATAGTGTACTACAAATATTATCGAGATTATTGTTATAAATTTTCAGATCTATCGATAGTCTCTATCTATCAGATCATCATACGATCGTTCGTAACCATCAAAATCGAATTTTATTGATCGACATAGCTAGAGCTACTAGATCAAAGCAAACTCTTATGACGATACTCTAACGATAATTATTTAGATAATAAATGATGAAAATAGATTTTAAATTTTAAAATTATATTATATTTAAAAAAAATAAAAAAAATTATATTTGATTGTAAAATATATTTACAATTAATTTTTTGATGGTAAAATATTAAAAATATTTTGTGATCAAAAAATTGATCATAAAATTATTTATAGATTAAAAAACTAATTTAATTATTTTGCAATCAATTTTTCAATCATAAATTTTTTTAATATTTTATAATCAAAAAATTGATCATAAATATATTTAAATTAAAAAATAATTAAAATATTTTATGATTAATTTTTTGATTATAAAATATTAAAAAAATTTATACCAAAAAATTGATTGCAAACTTATCAATAGATTAAAAAGCAAGTCAAGAATTTTGTGACCAATTTTTTGATCCTAAAATTTTTAATAAAAATAAAAAATAAAAAGCTTGCAATAATTTTTTTGGTTGCAAAATAATAAATCCATTTTGTCATCAAAAAATCGATCACTAAATTATTTAAAAATTAAATTAAATAACTAAAAATTATTACAATCAAATTTATGATTGTAAATTTATAAAAAAATAATATTTTATAAATTTATTTTTATATTCAGCTTTTTGGTTGCAAAATTGATCACAAAATTTAAATTTTGAAATCAATTTTTTGATTGCTATATTATTTTTGTTAAATCATCGATTACAAAATTTTAATTTTGCAATCGATATTTTTTGATCGCTATATTAATTTTTTTAATAATCGATCATAAAATTGGTTGCAAAAAAATTTACTTGCAAAATCGATCGTAAATTTTAACTAAAAAATTTGATCGCAAAATTGATTGCAAAATCACTATTTTCTTGTAGTACCAAAGGGTTAAAACTTTCTGTTGGCAACTCTTCTTTTGTAAATATCCTTACAAAAATTTACTAATCAATAAGCGAGTTTTATCCTTTGATAATCAATCTTATGATTATTGTTCTGTCCCCTTAGAGAACTGTGAACATGTGTTTTTTCAATATCTGTTCGCTACTTGTTGGAAGCAATTTAGCACCAATCAGTCTCACCCTAATTCATTATTTGAGTTGTTTACTCTAATTTCTAATGGGTTGGGGGAGAGAGTGTATCAAGCCTTATGTGTCCAGTTAGCCTGACTTATATGGAAGGCTCGTAATGCTTGAATATTTAAGAATTTTTTTACTAATCCATGTGATCTTATGTGTTAACTAGTTGTGATGTACCATAATCTGGTCTACAACTTCTTAAATACAGCTTCTACTCTATTAAAAAACTGGGACCGTCCACATTCTAATTCTTAAATGCAGTTGTCTTCTCCCCTTGTTGCATGGCATCCTCCTCTCTTTAGAGTATTGAAGATAAATTTTGATTGTGCTATGTCTATTGAGGACGTTGCTGTAGTATTTGTTATCAAGAACTATCAAGGCCGCCTTATTAAGGTTGTTAGTTATCATTTATCCAGTTGCTTGATGCCATATGCAGAATTGGTAGGTGCTTGGATGGCTATTCATGAAGTCTTATTTTTCCTATATACAAATCATTTTTGGATTGAGGGAGACTCTTTAGTGATTATTAACTGGATTACTCAATCCTATGTTCATAACAACTCTTTATGGCATATATTACGAGATATTCTTGCTTGGAAAGCTACATCACAAAACCTTGGAGGGTCTCTCATATCCTTCGAGAGGCCAACCAGGCGGCTGATTGGATGTTGGCTTCTAGATCCATTTTTAGAGCATTATAATTCTCACGATATGTTTTGTTACCTGTCCAATTAGGGGCTATTTTGTAGGCGGAAGCTATTGGAATCACTTATGACAGGCAGATTTAAATTAATATAATCTTTTCTTGATGGTTTTACGCATTCACTTCAAGCATACATATGCTAATACTCTACTGATTGGATATACTCAGTCTAAGAGCCAATCTATTGATGCATTGTCTCACTGTCATGCCATTCTTGTTCTGGGGAGTGACTCTAAAATGCATATTGTGATCTTCTGTTGGGCCATTATATATGTCAGCCTTGTTTCCAACATATTTCAAAAGTCAGGGGGTTATATTATGTATGTTTTTATTTACTTGTTCAGGTTCCATTGTCCTAGGGTATATGGATATACTAGAGGATTATCATCTTTCAATTTTCTCAAAGTTCCACTGTGCAACCTATTTTTGTGACTAGACGATTTGATATCTTTGGCTCCATACTTATCAGGTTATAGAATTTCACCTTGATCAGCTGTATTTTGATTTATTAATTTTTTTTGCAGTTCATGAATTCCACTGCCCTACTTGATGGTTCAATGGAATAACTATAAGCCAGGTTTATAGGATGTGGTATAGAATTTCTCCTATCTAGCATATTGTGGTTATACATGGCACAATCTTTACTTTTCATCACTATCAATATAATATATTGCTATAGCTACATTCTTAAGCAATTTGCTACAACAAATGGGCTATTACCAACTATCTTTCTACATGATCTTTGTTGAGAAATGTTATTCTCACATACATCATTTTTTGGATGTATCAGCCATTTTCATCTATTAATCATACCTGTTTGTTTTGGCAAATTATTGTTGTAGCAGCACATTGTTCTTTGTTCTTGCTTATCTACTCTGTGCTCCATCTATTCATTATCATATAAAGTTGTTTACTAGTTTTTTCTCTCATATCATATGCTTCACTATAGCGCCTATCTGAGTCTGATTCTTCATGCAGATCTAATTAAAAAAATTTATGCTCTATCTTCAACTACATGTTTAGGTTCAAATATAATATTATCATTCCTCTCAGCTATCTCAGTTAAATAGAGCAGAAGGGGTCTGTTACAGCATACTAAACTTCTTCTTAAGTTTCACATCTCTTCAGCAGGCCTCAAGTCACAACTATGCATGAAGTTCTTATCTTAAAATTCTATCTTGTTTCATATTGTTGGCAGTAGCTACTATTCCTAATATACTTCTCAGCTAGAATGAGTGCCAAATCTTTCTTAGCCTTAATCTTCATTTTGTTATCTTTGTAGTTTTACTTTTATCTCCTGTATGTACTGCACATTTTGGTTTTGGGGTTATATATTGGCTTGACTATTCTCATATATATAATGTTCAAACTTTGTATTATTACTTTTAATCTATGCTTGCTTCTCCTTTTACCAAAAAAAAAAAATGCCACACCTTTTCTAGCACCAAGAGAATCATGCTCATCAAAACTACCAGTGCACCAATGTTGATCTATGCTACAACCCACCATGCCATCCCTAAGAATGTCATTGAATAGCTGATAAAATGATATGTAATTCTTATGGATTGAACTAACTCCTCGAGGCACTTGCACCTCTTTGCTTTAGATTCAATCCTTCAACTAGTCTATTGGAGCTCTAAAGATTCCTTAGTGGATAATAATAGGCAAGGCAATTTTCTACGGGTTGAACTTACTCCCCAAGGCACTTGCACCTTTTTGCTTTGGATTCAATCCATGAGCCAATAGGGACGACACTAGATTTAATATGGGTCAAATTGGTTAATATCCATAACTGCTGCAATTAAAAATTCTATACTGATCCCCGCCCTATACCACCTCTAATCAGGTTGCATAGATAAAATGGCTCAGATCGGGTCAAATCAGGTTGGATAAGAAAGTCATCATACAAATATTATAAAGTAATTATAATTTTAAAAGAGAATTTAGATTAAGGTTATATTGGATCGGGTTCGGAGCAGTGCATACATTTTGTATATCCAACTCGAATCCGTGTCGGATATTTTATCCAAAACCCATATCTATCTTGGGATTTAATTGGATTGAGTGGAGCTGAGTTGGATTGGATGGCTAAACATGTCTCGAGTTTGTGAGGACCATATTGAGCTGGCAGTTGGATATTTTTCCTCAAACATGAGTTGAACATGAGGGGGATCGAAAAGGTTGGAAACATTTAAGATTAGAAAAATTATAACGACATCTCAACTTTGGATATATTCCCAATAGACCTGCTCAATGAGCAAGCTAGGCTCAATCTAAGATATCTTCTAAATTTTTCAAGCTCGAGTCCAATCTAATTTAACCTTCAGACTTACTTTCCACTTCCTAGGTCCAAGTCCACTAGTTATTGAGCTTCGGATTTTCAAGTCCAATCACAAACTTTGCCAAACTCTCTCAAAAAGAAGAAAAAGGGAAAAAGCACAGAGGAAGGAGGGGATTGGGGGGGAGGAGGAGGAGGAGAAGGAAAGGAGGAGGTGGGCCAAAAGCGGCAAGGGTGATTGAATTGGTGCGGAGGAGGGGAGGAGGAGGTGGGATGGGGGGCGGCCGGATGATGGAGAGGAGAAAGACAAGGGTGAGGGCAAATAGAGGAGAGAGATGAGGAAGAAGATAAAAATTATATATTATATATATTACATTATATTATATTATATATCTTATAAAAATATGAGGCTCATGCTAGGTTAATACAAACCGAAGCCTAACCTATTGAATGGGTGGCATAAATTTCAAGTTTGATTTGACTTTTCGGGCTTAAAACCAACTTTGGATCGGTCCAAAATGGTTCGGACTTAAGCAAATCCGATAAGTCACTTATTTTTAAGTAGATTTAGTCTTGGAGACACCTTTCAACTTTAAAAAAATTCAAACTAACCCTTCAAATTTTCAAATTATTATAAAGTTGCCCTTTCGCTCATCTTTGTTAAAAGAGTAGTGGCATATGATCATTACATGATAGCATAAAGTAGTTGTATGATAAAAATATCTTTGATATATATCGAATAGGATAGAGTCTCAAAAGATCTTTTGCGTGGAACAGATCTCGAAGTGTCCTTAATATATAGCTTATAAAGATAACCTACTGTACAAATCTTGAGGCACTCCAAACCTTTTCTTCCACCAACACAAATCTCAAAGAACTCTTGTTATATAACCTATAATTAAGAATCACTCACTATATCAATCTCAAAGCACTCTGAGCCCATAGTTAAGGATCACCAATCACATGAATCTCAAAGTACTTTGAATTTCTTCATTTATCCATCTACTTTAGTGTATGGCCCATAATTGAGGATCACCTATTGCAGATCTCAAAATACTCTAAATTTCTTCACTAATCAATCAACAAAGATCTCAAAGCATCTTTAATACGTGGTCTATAGTTAAAGAGCACCTATCACATGGGTTTTAAAGCAATTCAATTTTTTTATTTATCTACTTACACAGTATTAAAGTACTTTTAGTATATAGCTCATAGTTAACGATCACCTACCATATAGATCTCAAAGCACTCCGAACTCCATTTGTACGGTCAAAAGATATTCATAAATGTTTGAAGAGGATAAGGATATTTCGGTCATATGTAATAATAGGCTAACAGTGCCGGCTGGTTGGAGAGTCAATGGGCCATTTTGGAATAATTTGGAAACTAGAAGAGTCGATTTAAACTATTTAAAGTTGAGAGTTTCACTCCAATTTATTCTTTAAATTTAAAGTTGATCATAATTTTTTTTCTTTGCACAACAATTGTCATTTGTTTTGCATGATAGGCGCGTCTTATTTTGTCTAGTACCTATGTTATCTCCGTTATGCATGAGTTAAGAAATGAGTTTTAAGCACGAGCGAAGAAGTAACCTTTCCTAGTCAAATAGCAACAGTTGTCATGTAAAGCATAAACTTTTGATCTATCAACACCCCACACATCCTGAAGTCTTCTAATATACACTATTACGTTAAACCAAATGGTGAGTATAATCTTTTTTGAACCGTTTGACAAAATTGGGTTATGTAACAATCTTAAGTATGAGAAAAGATCTTCAGACACTAATTCTTAGAACTAAGATGGGAAATCTTATCTTTAGAAACCGTTGATGTAAATCTGGCACATTGAGAACTCTGTCATCTCTTGCAACATTGCTCAGGTATTCAGACAGAATGGTATCATTAATCTAGCCTCACAATCATACTTAGGAAGCTTCTTCACAATACTTTGCTCGAAGCGATAGCTTAGAATATATGCATTCAAGCTGCACACACGTTGCCATATGATATGAATGACTTGGGAGTTGAAGTGGGCTCCTTGGTATATCTTAGTATGAGAAATTCTTCGTACGTCATGGGCAGTACAGAAAATTTGATGTAAAATCACCTTATCTGATTGATCTACATAGCCATCATTTTCTAATACACATTTAATACATGTAATTTTATTTTTTTATTTAAAATTTTAAATAATCAAAATATCTTTATACTTTAAAAAAAATTATGAGGTCTTATGTCCATATTATCATTCTGCTTGCAGAAAATAATAATTTGACGCAACATGTCATAATATGCCACAAGATGTCATAATTTTTTTTAAAAAAAAAATATTTTAATCATTCAAAATTTTAAACGAAAAAGCAAAACTATGGACATTAAATACACGTTAAAAATTGATGACTATATGGACGAACCGAGCAAATTGGTACACTCCATACTGAATTGTCACAGAATTTCCTATCTTGGTATATGTTTTAGCCTCACCATCATCACAGGATTTCCCAGCGGGTCCCTCATTTTAGAGCTACCTTGGGAGCCGGTTTCCGAAGAAATGTGAAAATTGCTAGAAACCCCTTGCATTCCTTTTGCTGCACCACTTATTAAAAAGTTTGATGAAATAAGTTATCTGCAAACAAAAAAAAATTAAGTTACATGTTTTTGCATAAATGCTTTACTTTTATTCATTATTGATTTATATTTAAATTTATCATCAGCAAGTTGAAAGTATAAATTTTAACAAACCGCATGTACAATAGTACTCACAAATTTAATGGCAAAACCAAACGATCCCCCTTCTGAATTCTGCTATGATCAGTCTTCAGATGGCCTTGCCTTGTTCATATTCCTTGGTGTGACCCCAAGAAAACCAATCAGGAGAAATCTTATACAATAAGAGCATGATGCTACAAATAAGAATCAAAGCCATGGTGGATCAATCATCAATGTGACAAAACTGAGCTCCACTGCAAGAGTTTGATCATTGATTGAAGAAAGATTGGAGAGAATGCAAATAAACGACACCAAAAGATTGGTGCCAAGTCCCATCTTTATCTGTCCGCATGATAGGCAATTAAGGGGAGCAAGGCAGTTCAAAAATTGGCATGCCCTCTAGGTTATGAACAGGTCCAGCTTTCTGTTCATCATCATTTACTCTACGTCAATAGAAACCAACCAGATTTGTAAATGCTGAGACATGCTACAAGATAAATAGAGTGAAGCCTGAAAGAAACATCACTATAAAAATACCTAATGACAGACCCATAGAACGCTTTATGTCGATTCTACACATTCAAGTTAGCACATACACAGATGCAAGTCCATGAGCAAATTATAGGTCTTTATAATAAGTCTTTCAAACTTGGATCATATTTCCATTACATCATCAAATATATCCAGCTTTCCATCAAATGACAATCAGTGCAATCAAGGCACTCATTCAAACATTTGAAAACTTGTTTTGCTCCCATAAATATCAAAATTTCTGGAGGTCCTCAAATCTCTACTGATAGCCAGATGGAGACTCTGACATCTGAGGTGGCGGTGGTGTTGTTTGAGGTTGTGGCTGTCCTTGTGGAGGCGGCCTGGGTCTAGCATACTCAGCAAAAATAACCCAACCATCCAGAAACTGCCCAGAAAATGGTGGTGTTAAAAGAGTAAAATATGGAGGAAATACATATGCATAAGTTAAGCAGTCTGAAGGCTATCTGAATCACAATCTATAAGAAACCAACGGGAAAGTCTTGATAAATTTTGAATAGCATAAATCAAGTCGCACAGTTCAAGGGCATGTTTGGATGCACTCTTTCCCCATGTCTTTTCATAGCAGCGCATACTAAAGAAATCCTGAACCATATGAGTTCAATGTAGATAGTTGTTTGGATAGGATTTTAAAGATTTAAATACCATGAAAAAGAAGAGATTCTATGGGAAAAATGTAAATCTATCATTTCTAAGATATTCTTTCCCATGTTTTGAGAGTGATGGGCACCTTGAAGAGTGGAACAATTCCAGCATCCGCTTTGATTACTTTTTTGGAAAAGCCCCTATACATCTGTTTCTTAAAACAATTCCCTCACGTCTCCCATTATTCCCGTCCTCTTTCAACTGCCCCTGTTGAGGGGTTCGAATTGATAATCTGGATAGATGGGAGATCAACCATGAGTTGTTCCATTCACTATGAGATCAAAATTTTACCATATCATCTAGTGAAAGAACAAAAGTAACAGCTATGCTCACACTGGCAGTTATAACAAGGCAGGCATAGAACTAGCGGAGTAAGGACCCTAAACCATGAACAGGGCTGCAATAACATAGAAATCTCACACAAAAGGCTGAGGTAGCCCCACCACAAAATATCCTTTCATGATTAAAAGACTCCTACTTTCACCTTCAGCGAGAACTCTTCAAGAAGCAACAATTTGCAGCAGATAAGAAGAGGTGCTTTGGTGGAGAAGAGGTTCTAAAGAATTACTGAACCCTCTGGGCCACAGTGCTATAAGGTACATAGTTCTTTAAGTTCAACTGGATCTTCATGGAAAGACATAGATATTTGGTTATCCTTATAGTTGCAATCTGATATATATGCATTACATAGTTGCCTGCAGCTGTCCTTGTTCAGAAAAATATGAGTTTGTCAATATTCAGAATTCCACCTCTTTGTTCATAGAGATCCATTGCATTGAGCTTCTTACTCTATCAAATATTCACCGAGGCATTGTTATGAAACATTTGACATTCAAGTTTGAAAGAAGTATTGGTGCCCTCTGATATAATTCATATGGGTATTCAGAGTGTTGGACAATATTTAGATAAAACTAAGTGGAAAGTGCCATACAACACAGACAACAATCAGACTATAGTCTACCACTAACCAGCAGTTTGGTTTGGTTTTGAAACATTTCTCATGATTTAAGAAGTGGATTATTTTATGTTACCATAATCTCTGCTGGTTTTTTGTGTTCAATTTATTAGTTAGTATCTAAAGCAAGAATTTTTTGCGAGACACAATGCAAAAGATCTAGTTAGGACTTGTTAAATCCAAGTCAAGCTAGCTTGAAGTATTATTTTCAGTTAGTTTTGACTACAGTAGATAATTCTTGCATATTTTTCCACAACCAGCCAGACACAATACCAAATGGAAACACCGTTGGTCATTATCATGGTATATCCAACACCAAATCACCCAGCTCCTGCAATTTTTTGAACCTTTGGTAAATTTTTCCAATATATCCAAACAAGCCCTCAATGTTTAAGCCTTTAGTAAATTTTTTAAACACTTGGTTATCAGGGTCCACAAATTGAATTTTCCCTAGTCTAGAATGATCAAATTGCCATTAATGCGAATCATTTATGCAGTGAAGATCGCTAAAAATGCGGTGCTAAAAAAAATAAACTATCTTCACTGTGTATAATGCAAATGCCTCAAAGAGAGGCTATGAGGCTTACCTCTACGACACACTCCCTTCTTTAATTAATACACTTACTCTAAGCAAGTCCAGTGGGTGTGCCATTCTAGTGTAAACATGATTCAAAATAATAAACTATGACCAACAACCTATGACCAACTTACCTTGCCATCCATGCCTTTTATGCCTTCTGCTGCTTCTTCTACTGTTGCGTAGCTTACAAAACCAAAACCTTTAGAATATCCTGATACACGATCAGTCACAACCCTTGCTGTAATATGCACATAAATTACAGTTAGCATCTTGTGGATGGGGTCTCTTATACAAGGCCATAAGAAGAAACAGATACCTTGGAATACTTGACCAAATTTTGAAAATGCTTCCCTGAGTCCCTCTGATGTAGTACGCTTGCTAAGCCCTGTAAATCATTCGTTTTTGTTAGAATTAGGGAAGTAATAAGGATAGCTAATAAAATCTCATTGCAATGACATATACAGATAATAATCGACTTAATAAAGGAAGACGAAGAGGGAGGCGGGGCTGATAGACACCCACAGGGTACCTAAGAGAGAATTCTCATAGCTAATAGAGTGTTATTATCAGCATGCTTGGCTGCCTAAAAACCTAGGCAGATGCTTTTGTATGCGTCGTTACCTAACCACGCAACTTTCTGTACACATTTATTTAGACTAAGCATTTGAAGGATGAAGTGCACATAACTGAATTTATGAATGGATATGATCTGTCCAACCAAAAGGAGTGGTTGCTACACATGATTTTTCCATCATTTTATTTTTATCAGGGTGATGTGGCACATGATTCTATGAATGACTATGATCCAAATCAAATACACATGATATTTAAATTTAGACCGAATGTAAAGATTTGGTGCAGCAAATGGTCAGATAAGATAATGCTTCAATTTGATACTTGATCATAAGAAACAAGGGATTGAAGGAAAAATGAAAAATGACTGCAAATATTATCATCCATTTGAAACTATTAAATTGCCAAGGAAAAAAAATAGACCTAATGGTAAAAATGGAATATAAGAAAAAAGCACAACTTCCCATGCCCGCAGAGTCGAAGAAATACTTGAACATATGCAGGAAAAACTTCTAAATAGTTGCACAAATAGGTGATATCTATGAAACAATACTATATAGAAGGGCTACGGCTTGTCAATTGCATACGTCTCAATCTACAGCCGAAAAGAGCAGCCCACTACATAAGGCTCCTGCTATTACAGGGTCTGGGGGGGCAGATGTATGTAGGCCTGTGTGTGGAGAGGTTGTTTCTATGTTTTGGACCCACGACACTCAAGTAACAAATTCTCAAACTATACAGCTATGCACATATAAACTATATCAAACCATACTAGTCAATTTTTAATAAATTTATTCAGTTATGCAAGTCAATATAATATGTTGGTCAATGGAGACATATAAAAAATTAATAGCACTTGAGAAATTGACTTATAGCGATGAGAAAGAAAAAAGCAACTTTGGTGCTCCAGTGATGCAAAACAAAATGCAAGTTTTATGTTTAAACTTCCATGAAGTACTCAAGTACGAGTTATATGGCTGGAGATCCTCTAAGTCCATTTGTTAATGCGTTCCTCAAAGAGCTTTCAGGTTCCCATTTTGTGTCCTTCATTATATCCAAGAACTCACAAGGATCGTAATTCCACATAACATTGATATCTTTTTATCCTTTAACATGTTAAATGCTCTTTAAATTTGGAGTGTCTTCCACGTATACTAATGTTCTGATAAAACATCAAGCACCTCATCCACATGGTTCCGCTCTCAGTTCCCTAAAAGGCTCATTTGACCATATATGGGCCAGCATCAGCATGATGTTGAATGCATCATTATTTTACAAGAATTCTTTTTGGATCCAAAATCTACTATTTCAAATGGATAATTTCTTAATGACAAATCAGAAGAAATGAATAGTCACCTTTTTTTTTTTTTTGGTTATGTATGTTGCATAGAAATACTTATGCATTTTCTTTCTTTAGCCTTTCCCAGTGTTTCTAGCGCCCTTGTTTCTAAAGATAGTGACAAGTAACGCTACTTTCACTCTGTCTTTATCCTCAACCAATGCTCACTTTTTGCATCCCTTCCATCCCACCAAAACAACTCACCCCAACAAGGCCTCCCTTTTCTTCATAGACTGGGTCATAATCCTTACATCCTCCAACTCAGATATACATAATGCAGTGCCTTAGCATTAAGGCCAAAAATAAATTTGTAACTAGCTAAGGAGAAAAGTCATATCTGGGTAATCTGAAAGTTCCCCTTATAGCAAGAAATAACACAGAAAAAGAGGCAATTGGAAAGGCAAGCAAGAAAGTAAGCAGTTTTAATATAGGGGAGAACAAGGAAAAAAGAGACAACAATTGAGGGACCGAGCTTCCACAGTGGAGCTAACTCATTCCAAATAACTCATAAATCATTTCATCACTCGGCATGGACCACATGTAAAAGCACTTAAACAACTATAAAACAATCCTTTCTAATCACAAAAAGGATTCCCAAGACACTTATAACGAATCTAGAGCTCTAACGAATTTGACTCAAAACAAGACTCCTAGTCAACCTAGAGCTCTTCTACCTTACTCATTATCCTAACAAAAAGTAACCAAAAATGCTCTGAAAATTGTCCAATATTTTCTAATTAAAACAGGACTCCCAAGTTACTCTTAGTGAATCTAGAGCTCTAAATAATTTGACTCGGAATAGGAGTCCAGGTCAACCTAGTCTCCTCTATCCTAAGACAATATCACTTCCAGCGAAAAGTAAACCATGCGCTTTAGAAAAATTGTAGAACCTGTATGTTCTGGGGTTCTAATAAAAAGATATCAAAATCATTCTACACTCATGAGAAAAAAAGGACTTAGAAACACCACTAACTCAGCCTAAAGTAGGACATTTAAACAATAGTCCTACTCATATTAGGACTCAAAACCCACTAGATTAAAAAAAAAAAAAATCCTCAACAATTAAGTAGAACAATTGCTAAAAAATATAAACAGAAGCCGACAAACTGTATTCTGAACAAAAGTTTGTGGTATCTGAGATTCAAAAATTCTAATCACATCAATATGCTTTAGCACACAACATAGATGGAAGATGTAGCAACAAAACAAGCACCTAGCATCATTCTCTATCTTCATATTAATACTGGTAAGCTTACCAAAAAAAAATCCAAAAATATTGAAGCAATTGAAGATATTTATGTATTTATCTAAATCTCATACCTTACATAGTTTATAACAAGCTCTTGCAAATTTCAAGTAAAGCTTGAATGCTTCACCATTGAATTCTCTATAAAGATCTATGGAAATTCATACATAAAACATAGTTGAATATCTGAAAGTTTCAAAGTCAAAGTCCATCAATTCCTTGCTGTAAACAGAAATGGCATTTCTTACCCACGTGTTCTTCCATGAAACTTATATTAAATTAAATCCCAAAACTTAATTACAAGTGAACAATTTTTTTCTTCACATCATACTTTTGCACCTCAAATTTGGTACTCTACATCTATATCAGTTATCTCAGATGATCAAGCATAGCACAAAGACAGGCTTATTACTACTTGGTTATGCAAAGGCACTGAAATAACCTCAAAAAACTACCATGTGGCTGTGTTCTACTTTCATGAAGTCATGCAAATAAAGATAAATGTAGAAAAATATAACGGGTAGAGAGAATGATACATGAAATCTTTACATGGTTTACCTACTCTTGGGCTAGATCTTAAATCAAATGTTAGAAAGGTTCCACCAAAAGCTTGACAAACGAACTTGAAAGATAACACAAGTCCAATACAACAAAGAAACCCGCTGTTACCATTCATCGAAAAATGATATCCTTAATTTCCTTTTACTTCTCCAGGGAACACCATATGCATGCAGGTTTTCTTGTAAACTATTCAATTACATCTTCTTCGCGCTAATAGTTTGTGCTACTACCTCACAGAAAAAGCAGGATGGCCCTGTCCCATGGTAGTTAAAACCTTGCCTTTTACCATGATCATACAAACAGCTACTCAACCTTATACGGGCATCTAACATGACGATCATTATCAGATAATTTTATATTGTATTGACCTATATGCTAATGTATACATCTGTTAAGCATTCAACTATTAAACAACTAATTCTTTTTTTATCAGATCTATCTACTTCTCCCGACTGTCAGTCTAACACCCTCTCTCCAACCCTTATCCACACTAAAGTCTGCCAGTCGCACAGTGATATTTCACCATACAAAAAATCTATACATCAAATGTTAAATAGTCCAACTTCAAGGATCCCTTATAGTGAAAAAATTGCAACCTGCACCTCCGCCGCCCCCACCGCTCCGCCGCCCCTCCCCCCCGGCCCCCACAAGGAAAGAAAGAAGAAAATCTTGTTTCTTCTGATTTCTTCATCGATCAATACAAAGGAAAAAGAAAATTTTCCTCGGGAGATCTAAACCCCAAGGAGAGTTTTTGCAAAATAAAAACACTAATTTTCTATTAATAGGGGTTCCACGATAAAGTTGCACCTTTCCCGGTCTAATGTCCAAGCCGAACATCAAGCATATAAAAGCCCTAGAAATCAAAAACAAGATCCTCACGAGATGATCAAATGGAGTGCGAGAGTGCGCGAACGTGCTGGGACTCACCTGAGATGAAGAGGTTGGGCGACGGCTCGGCCGCCGGAGCCGCAGCGGCGGGAGGCGGAGGAGAGAAGGCAGAAATGGAGAAAAGACGCCGAAAGCCCGCCCTCACCGCCGCCATCACTCTCGCCCTTCGCCTCTGTCTTTCTCCCTCTCTCGGGGCACGGAATTGTTGCAGGAGAGCTTCCCCACTCCCTCTTTACACGAAGCCAACAGGGTTTCGTGGGGATTTTTCTCCCTCCCCAAGATGAACTTACTAAACTACCCCTGTCTGAGGGTTTTGCTCTGTGGTTTGACGTGTGGAATGACGAAAATGCCCCTACTTTCCGGATGGGTACCAGTAGATGGATGGATGCGGATTCAATCCGAATTAGACACGGAATGCACCCTTCGGCTTAGATATTAGCCAAATATTTTCTTAATTGAAGTTCGAGTCATCATCTTTGCTCCAAAATTATGATGATCTATTTGTGAGCTCTTGCTGCTATTTTTCGTGAGCTATATAGCTTGTAACTATTTTTTACTCAAGCAAAGAATTAGAATCTATTTATTTTTTAATGATCAATATTGGAATAATTCAATCAATCTCTGATTCCGATTCTAGATCGGTTATATAAACACAGTATATCGATTCATAATCAGTGGATCGACTGATAGTCGACTATTTTCAGCCATCAATGAACAATCACGATAATTCAGTTAATATCCGACCGATGACCATCGGTATATCAGAGTTACCGATCGATGCTCATTCGAATCTCCATGACTACTGACATATAGTCGGCTTATCTTTCCACGATTACATAATACTGGAATGTGTAAAATCCACATGTCTAACCGTTATAAATGGTTATCAACTACGTGTTACGATCATTAGTGGACATAAACAGCCAATTAACTCCATGATTATGGTCCGATAATTGAAATAATTATCCTTTAGTGCCATAAAAAGTGAGACTACGTGCTCGACGGTTACATCTGAATCACCTATAAAAGAAAGATAAATTAACAGCATTGGTAAGATAATTTTGGACTGAGACTCTGCTATTCAAAATTTTTATCTATTATTCACCACTCTTCGCTGACTTAAGTATCGAAAGATTTTCATCGGACATAATTTCGATCAGTATGAATTTTTTTTATAGATATTTTTTTTCGATAATGGATGCAATAAGAGATTGACCGCAACAATCGATAATATATCTTGCCCATGATCAAAGAAAAAAGAGATGAAACTAGTTGAGATACCTAAACAAAAGGCTGGTTCAATGTCCTTCGCACAACCTATGGTGCTCCTCTTCATGTTAGCTTTTTATCCTTTTTTTTCTCCAACTCTTGCAACATGATAAGTCACAAATTTCAACTTTGTAAACCTCGTACCATGTTAGGAATAACCAAGCATGAGGGTATAATCATCTATATACAATATATTTGAGGAGAGAATCACAAAATCACCTGATCCATACCAACATACATATTTTTACTTTGATTTTTCAATAAAAAATATAAGTTATCGCAAAAGGTAATACTTTCATATGCATTGCATGTGCCACTCATTAGCTAACCGTATGTAGGTTACATGGATTCCACCACATTAATTGAACGAGTATTTTAGAATAGCATCCATAAGATTCCACCACATTGAATTCGTGTCTATCTGATTTAACTTAATTATAGCACATTTTTTAGAATCAAGCAAGCATTAAAGAATAACATCCATCTTCACCTAGAAAAGAAAGAACAACACCTGAGATTCTTTCATATTAGATTGATATCTATCCAATTTAATTGCACATAATTATTACCATAATTTGAATATTGCAAGCAACTCATTTTCTTTCCATTGCACCATAAGGAAACTACAGATGCATGAACATATATCCATCTCGAATATTCCCATTCAATTCATCGCAAAAGAAATGCCTATAAAAGCTTCAAAGGGTTTTGAAGGACAATCCAAGAACCATAAGCCACAACATCTGATATGGTTTTAGAGGCCAAATGACCCCATTGCTGTCTATATTGGTGCACTCACATGATTGGAGCCCACAAAAGATGATCCAATCAAATCCTCAATGCAATGCTCTTCATACTCTATCTCGTCCAATAACATCTGTTGTGGCTTGTTTTTGATTGATGCCAAAAAATTGAGCAGCATAGCGCTGGAGCAACTTGCAAAAAATTCGAATCGGAGGATTGTGCTCCGACGAGGACCTTCCGATGCTCAAGTCAGAACACGCAAACAGAAAAGTAGAGTTTTGGCTTTCTGAGATGGATTACTTACCTGAATCCCTAGGGTTTGAGTATTTATAGAGGAGACGGCTATGTAACCATGTTTAGTAGACAGACTGGCTAAATCTGGTGCGGTTATTTGGTTGTAATTCTCAGGATCAGACGATTACACCTGAAAGATTCTCAAAATCAGACGGTTACACCCATATAGCATTGACAGCTATGGTCAGATAGTATTGACAGCTATGGCCAGTTGGTGCCTCTCTTTTGGATCTGTGTCCGATCAATCTACTTCCAAAGAAAGATCAGAGAGTATAGCGTGCCAACTAGGAGTTGGGACTGATAGCTTTCTGACCAAAGATCAGACCAAACCTTTTCCGTCCAAGAATTAGGATCAAGAATATTCTGACGAAAATTAGATAAAATAGCCTCCAACCAAAGGTCGGCATAGAAATTTGCTGACCAGAGGTCGGGCAAACCACAACAATTAGGTCGCTTGAAAGGCACTGATATAGATTCGATGGGTCATAATGGGTTTGAATCTTCATACATTATCGGTCCATTCTAAATTACTCCTGACAAGTACCTTCCTACTCCCTAGTTCGAGCTTTGGTTGGACTATGAAAGTATTTATCTTGGCATTCTGAATGATCGGAGAGGTGAAGAGCTCTTTTTTAAATCAAATACCTGCATATGATTTTTTAGACGAAAAAGTTATCGAACTAATGATGAAGTTTTTGAAATCTGCACAGACGCCACTCTTGCTGAGACATATTAAATGTGAAGACCATCGGCCAACATGAGCTAATGAAGGCTTGACGCGTGGTTTGTTTCAAGAATTCATACTGATTTGGTATCCTTCGAGAGACGTACATCCTTCTATTTAAAGGGGCGGCTTCTTTTGTTTTATTTCTTCTTCTATTGATTTTGATAAAATCTTCTCCCTTTGCCATCTTTCTTGCTCCTCCTATAGACAGATTTTCTTCTTTCTTCATCGTGTGAAAAGCCCTCAAAAGATAGTTACTTCCTTTTGATTTCTTACTCGAAGGTAAGTCCCTCTTATCTTCTTGATTTTTTCTTCCTTTCACTTTCCCTTAGGTTTATGCTTCCAAAGTGGGTTCTGAAAATTCTAGGAGTGAGAGCCCTATGCGAAAGAAAGTGAATGGTCTGAAAAGTTCTAGGTCTAAAATCAATTCTTCGATCGGACCTGGAAAGATCCAAACCGAGCTGACCTTGGGTGACTTGGAGTTGCTCCGAACCCAATACTACATTCCAGATGAATTCTGTCTTGAACTTTCTGATTTCAATGTTCGAGTCCACGATCTACCTCGAGGTTGATTAGCGATGTATAAGAGAAATCTTCAGACAGGTCTTAGATTTTTTATTTTTTCTTCATCTTTGAGCTTTTTAGGTTCTATGGGATTACTTTTTGTGCTGTATTCTCAAACTCCTTTAGATACATCATAGGATTTCTTATACTTTGCTCTCAAACAGAAGTCCATTCTTCAATTTCTTTTTTCGAACTCTCTTCGCATTAAAAAAACACTCATATGCCAACTGACTGTATATTTTCTCCCAGAGGGGTGTCTCTCCTCTGGTCTCTGGCACTCCTTCGTTTATTCATGGATGAAAGAGCCGTTTCTTTTTTGTTTCTTGTGCTTTGATGGATGACTGGGGGCTTCCAAACTGGAGTCAGATCGAAGCTTCATCCTTGAAGCCCATAGCATTGAGTGTCGAGAAAAAGAGAGGGCTTAGGGATCTCCTAGAGTGTAATACTCTCCATCTGGATGAGCTTTTATCTGATGAATTTTTTTTCTTGGTAAGGCTCTCCTCTAGCGATCCTAGGAGTGAGTGGGGTCGTTCATGCTTTCTTTCTTCTCTTTTCTTTTTTTTTATATATATATAGCTCTCTAACCCAATGTTTGTTGAACAATTGTAGAAATGGAACCCTCGTCAAAGGATATTGTGAAATTGAACGCTTCTCTTCTATAGAAGAGGAAGACTCAGGTCATCGAAATCGAGAGAAAAAAAGTCAAAATCTATCGAACTCAGCTAAGAGCCTGCTACTGTCGACCATGCAGTTTCTCCCTAGGATGGAGCAATTCTAGCGACATCTGCACTTACTCCAACCCTAACCACCAACTCCTATGAAGAAATCATCAAGCGGCCTCAGCCTTCCAAGACCTCTGCTCGGGTCAAATCTTCTAAAGAGGCTGACGATGGTGAGGCTCTTTCTAACGATATTTCAGAGGATCTATTTTTTCAAGACTGGAAGACCGTCCGAAAAACTATTGAGAACTCCATAATTCTGACAGAGTTTGTGCAGATGGATAGGATGAGTGTTTTCAGTCGGAAGAAACTATCTTTGACTATGGATCACCAGGTATAGCATTTATTCTGTCATCCCCTCTTCCTTTTAATCATTATACTTCCTCTAACTTAGTCGATTTGAGATGCAGCAGCTCCATATTCTTATCAATTTGTTGGACCGCTCGGTCAGAGAGGCACAGGTGCGAGAGACTGAGAAAAAAGTCGAGATGAATGCCTAGATAGATCAGGCAAAAAGTAAAGAACTAGAAGCTGAGGTCAAAAATCTTCAGGAGGCCCTTGGGCAGGTGGAGGCTGATCTCGCCCTCGTCCTGGAGAGGGAAAAAGAGGCAGAGAGAAGCACTAAGGAGCGCATTCAAGATGCCAAGTGCTCTTCAGTCGTAAAATTCAATGCATCACCTGTCTTCACTGAGGAGATGGCTCGAGCAATGGAGGCATTTAAGGCATCTGAAGAATACCACAACAGTCATGTGGTCTTCAGTGAAAAAATTTTTCATCAGACTCATAAAGAAGATTGGATCGACTGTCGAAAGTCAATAGAGGAGAAGCATCCAGAGCTTGATCTCACATTTCTAGACTATGAAGATGAAGATGACGAGGAAGTTCACACTGCCTCCGAGCTCTCCATCTTTGAGAAGGAGAATGTTGCTGAGCCGCCCTCTTCTTCAACTGCTGATGCAGGTCTCTTCGAGTCTCCTTCGGATACAACTCCCCAAGAGAAGGTCGAAAATTGAATACTTGTACTTTTTGCCCCTTTCCCCTTTTTTATCTCTATAAAAAATTTTCATTTAATAAAATAAAATTATGAGCTTTTTGAATTTACCGCTTTCAATTATTTGCATAGTCGATAAATGATTCTTGCGACATCGATCTGGTAGTTGCTACTCCTTTACTAGTCACTCCTCTTCCTACGATGATGGCGGTTAATATTAAAGCTCATATCAAGAGCCTAAAAGAAAATTTTAAATTCTTTGAAGGAGAGGCCGTCGATTGGAAAGAGAGATTTCAAAAGGCTCAAAAGAAATTTGATGAGGTCGAGGAAGAAATCAATAGACTTCAACAAGAAGTTTGGTGAGGAGTTGTCGCACACAGCATCGAGAAGGCACAATTGACGAAAGAGATACAGAGGGTATCTGATGCAGCGAAAAAAAAATCCTGGGGCATGGCAGCAAAATTGACAGTATATCATCGTCTGCTTGACTCTGCCCATGAAGAAATCCACGCCTTGGAGTCCCTGATCAAGTGTAAGAAATTTAGATGGGTGAGGTCCATGTGGATGTTGCAACTTCAAGACGAACTCCATAATGCCAGAGAGAAAATTTCAAAGTTGTAAAGGACGTTAAATGGCAAGAAGACTGTCACCACTCCCAAGGATGTACAACAGCAAGGCATCCAAGTAACTGCTCCCATTGCTAACGTCGGCTCAAAAGAGCTTCTTTCGATCTCTCATGACGAAAGATCTTGATCAGGAGAGCGAAAACCAAAAGGTCGATCTCTGGCAAGAGGAGAAGGAACTTCTTCTCGAACTCACAAGCAGCTGATGGACAGTTCTTAATCGATGATCCACACGACATTTACTGTCGAATATTATTTCGACTACAGCTTTTGTCGGAATGCACTTTGAATTTTGTACCCATAACTTGATCTGTCCGAGCTGCCCAACCTCGAGATGGACATGGAAGATGCTTTGATGCAGCAATGTAAAAAGTAAAAAATACTTGCATATTTTTTGAATTCATGATTCTCTACAGAGCACAGTGCATCGAAGAGGTGCAGCTAACTGACGATGCCCCACTAGCCGAATAGCTAATTTTTTTTTCTTTGTTTTGTTTTTTCTCTATCTTGTAATGTCAGATAGAGCCGACCAGATTTATAAATGCTTCTTGTTGGAATAAAGCTACAACTTTTTCAATCATGCATTCATGTATATATTTCTTATTATATATTTTTTTATGTTATCATTTTTTGAATCATACTGACTCCATATGGTCGCCATAAAATGTAAAAGCTTTAACATCTTGAAGCCAATCAAAGGTCGAATTCAAATATAAGCCGATCAAAAGCTTTAACATCTCAAGGTCGATCAAAGGTCGAGTTCAAATATAAGCCAATCAAAAATTTTTAACATCTCGAAACCAATCAAAGGTCGAGTTCAAATATATGCCGATTAAAAGTTTTTAACATCTCGAGGTCGATCAAAGGTCGAGTTCATATATAAGCCGATCAAAGACTTTTAATATCTCGAGGCCAATCAAAGATCGAGTTCAAATATAAATCGATCAAAAGCTTTTAGCAACTCGAGGCCGATCAAAGATCGAGTTCAAATATATATCAATCAAAAATTTTTAATATCTCGAGGTCGATCAAAAATCGAGTTCAAATATATGTCGATCAAAAATTTTTAACATCTCGAGATCGATCAAAGATCGAGTTCAAATATAAGCCGATCAAAGACTTTTAACATCTCGAGATTGATCAAAAGTCAAGTTCAAATATAAATCGATTAAAGATTTTTAGCATCTCAAGATCGATCAAAGATCGAGTTTAAATATATGTCGATCAAAGATTTTTAACATCTCGAAGTCGATCAAAGATCGAGTTCAAATATAAATCGATCAAAGACTTTTAGCATCTCAAGGTCGATCAAAGGTCGAGTTCCAATATATGTCGATCAAAAGCTTTTAACATCTCAAGATCGATCAAAGATCGAGTTCAAATATAAGTTGATCAAAAATTTTTAATATTTTGAGATCGATCAAAGGTTGAGTTCAGATATAAGTCGATCAAAGATTTTTAATATCTCAAGATCGATCGAAGGTTGAGTTCAAATATAAACTGATCAAAGATTTTTAGCATCTCGAGGTCGATCAAAGATCAAATTCAGATATATGCTAATCAAAAGCTTTTAACATCTTGAGGCTGATCAAAGGTCGAGTTCAAATATAAGCCGATCAAAGACTTTTAGCATCTCAAGGCCGATCTAAGGTCGAGTTCAAATATATGCCGATCAAAGGCTTTTAACATCTCGAAATCGATCAAAAGTTGAGTTTAAATATAAGTCGATCAAAAATTTTGAACATCTCGAGATCGATGAAAAATCGAGTTCAAATATAAGCTGATCAAAAGCTTTTAGTATCTCGAGGTTGATCAAAAATCGAGTTCAAATATATATCGATCAAAGATTTTTAACATCTTGAGGCCGATCAAAGATCGAGTTCAAATATAAGCTGATCAAAGATTTTTAATATCTCGAGACTGATCAAAGACCGAGTTCAAATATAAGTTGATAAAAAACTTTTAACATCTCGAGGCTGATCAAAGGTTGAGTTCAAATATAACTCACACTTATATGTGAAAGGACCGACGTTGACAAATTGGAGTGTTCATTCATACATATACTTCAATAAAATTACAATATCACTAATAATACATGCGGAGGTTAGTCGTGTTTCATGGTCTTTGGAGTAGAGTTCCATTAAGCTATTTCAGTTTATAAGTTCTGGAGTGTACTATCTCATCCACCTGATAAGGACCTTTCCAATTAAGCAATAGCTTTTCTCGCTCCATAGGCTGTAAGACTTCGGTGTGTCATAGCACCAGATCACCAATTCGAAATTTCTTAAAATTGACTCGAGAGTTATAGTACTTAGCCACCCTTTGTCGATAGGATGTCATTCGCACAGCAGCTCGTTCCCTACTCTCCTCAACTAGATTAAGGTTGGCTCGTAACTATTCAGAGTTGATATCCTTATTATACTCCTCGACTCTGAAGGAAGGAAGCTCGATCTTAACCGGTATAACTGTCTCAACTCCGAATGCAAGGTTGAATGAAGTTTCTCCAGTCAAAATTCTCTGAGTTGTTTGGTATGCCCACAACACATGATATAGCTCGTCCATCCAGGACCCCCCAATCCGATTAAGTCTACACTTCAGATCTTACAAGAAAGTCATGTTCGTCACTTCGACCTCCCCATTTACCTGTGGGTGTCTGACTGAGGTGAAGCATTGTTCAATTCCAAGATCTTCACAGAATTTTTGGAGTCAGGAGCCACTGAATTGCCTGCCATTATTAGTTACCAGCACCCTCGAGAGACCATAATGGCAAATAATAGATTTTCAGATAAAGTCTTTAACTCTAGCCTCTGTTATACAGGCTAGGGGCTCAGCCTCCATCCACTTTATGAAATAATCAATGGCCACCAGAAGAAATTTGTGCTGACCTGAGGCTTGAGGAAAGGAACCCAGAATGTCTATTCCCCACTAAGCGAAAGGCCATGGTGCAGCGATAGATATAAGAGGCACCACTGGTGATGCTGAATATTGAAAATCCTCTGACAGTGATCACACCTTCTAACAAAGTTAGAAGCATCCTTTTGCATCGAAGGCCAATAATAGCTCTGTCGGAGGATTTTATAAGAAAAAGTCTTTGCATCTAAATGATTTTCATAAATATCCTCGTGTACCTCTCTTAGTGCATGTCTATTTCAAACGGTCGCAGACACCTCAAAAGTGGGAGAGAGAAGGATCACTTATACAATTTGTCATCATGAAGCGCGTAGCGGGCAGCCTACTTACGGATTTTTCGAGCTTTCCGACTGTCAGATGGTAATTCATCCGATCTGAGGTACTTTAGCAAGGGGTCAATCCAGCAAGGTTCTTCTTCAATCTATTGAACAGCAAGAGATTCTTCCAGGCTTGAGGTTTTCAATACCCCGATATAAGTTCCTTTTTGGACTTCAGACAGTAGAGAGGCTGCTAGCTTTGACAGTACATTCACCCATGTATTTTATGTTTGAGGTTCTTGTTGGATATCAAAGCTTAGAAAAGGTGTAGTTAGTTCTTTTATCTTTTTGAGGTACCTCTTTATGTTCTCCTCCTGAGCTTCATATTCATTCTTGACTTGCCTCGTCATCAATTGAGTCTCACTAAAGACCTTCAAGTGTTTAGCTCTCACATCTCTTGTAAGTCTAAGCTCGACAATTAAAGCCTCATACTTTGCCTCATTGTTGGTAGTTGAAAATTCAAAATGCAGAGCATACTTCGTCACATCACTTTTTGATCCGGTTAAGATGACCCCGGCTCCTGATCCCGATGAATTGGAAGATCCATCCACATGAAGAATCTACTGGTATTCAGGATCAGGGTCCATATTTATTTGTTCCTCTAGCACCATTGAGCTACTCTCCGCAGCCTCTGAGCCCTCTTCACTGGGGATGGTGCACTCAAGGATGAAGCCCACCAAGACTTGAACTTTGATTGAAAGCCTTGGACGGAACTTAATGTCGAACTCAGAGAGTTGTAAGGCCAATTTTGCAACACGTCTCGACATGTCCGGATGATGGAGGACTGCCTTGATTAG
This sequence comes from Elaeis guineensis, assembly GCF_000442705.2. Taxonomy (NCBI): domain Eukaryota; kingdom Viridiplantae; phylum Streptophyta; class Magnoliopsida; order Arecales; family Arecaceae; genus Elaeis; species Elaeis guineensis. Next base: position 31,009,940 of record NC_026002.2, read on the forward strand.
CTGATCCGTGAGCAGCATTATTGTATGAGCTTGAAAGAGGGTCGAAGCTTCTTTACCATGACGATCAAAGCAAATATTAATTTTTTTCAACTTTGTGTACCTAGTCTCAGCATCCTGAAGGACCTTACTTGAGTAATAAACTGATTTTTAGATTCATTCTTTTTCTCGGATAAGAACTGAACTAATTGCTGATGGAGATACGGCAAGATAGGATAATAATTCTTCTCTAAGTTGGGGCTTTGTAAGTAAAGATGCCGAGCTAAGGTATTGCTTCAATTTCTCAAATACCTTCTGACACTCAATCATCCATTAGAAGTCCCTCAACTGTTTGAGGGTTTGAAGAAAAGACAAACATCTCTCAATCAATCTAGAAACGAAACAATTGAGTGAGGCGATCCTTCCAGTGAGGCGCTAGACTTTCTTTACATTTCTTAGTGGGGACATCTCCAGAATCACCTTAATCTTCTTCGGAGTTATCTCAATTTCTTATTGAGAGATCATAAATCCGAGAAACTTTCTAGAGCTAACTCTGAAGGCACATTTTATAGGATTCAACCGCATTTAGAATCGGCATAGGATGTTGAAGGTTTCTTGAAGGTCGGCTATGTGATCTGGGATGGCTTGATTTTTTATCAACATATCATCCATGTAGACCTCTATGTTACGACCAATTTGATCTTTGAATATCTTATTCACCAGTCGCTGATATGTTGCCCTGGCATTCTTTAGCCCAAAGGGCATCATCCTGTGACAATAGAGCCCAGAGTCAGTCATAAGGCTATTTTCTCTTCGTCCTCAGGTGCCATCTTGATTTGGTTATAACTGGAGAAGGCATCCATGAAGGTGAGGAGCTCATGCCCAGAAATAGCATCCATCAATTAATCTACTTGAGGGAGAAGATAGCTGTCTTTGGGGCAGACTTTATTCAGATCAGTGAAGTCGATATACATGCGTCATTTTTCATTCGCCTTCTTGACTAACACCATGTTAGCGAGCCAGTCAGGATACCTTGCTTCTCGGATGAAGTCGGTCTTGACCAGCTTGTCCACTTCCTCAACAATTGCTTTCTGGTATTCTGGGATAAAGCTTATCTTCTTCTGCTTTATAGGGTGAAAGATCGGATCCACTCCCAAGTGATGAGTCATTATCTCTGGGTCTATGCCAAGCATATCTGCTGTCGTCCAAGCAAATAAGTCTGTATTTTTCTGCAAAAGAGTAGTTAGCCGAGCTTTGGTTACCTGATCGATGGATGATCCGATTTTTACAGTTTAATGGAGATTTTTCTTCCTCAGGGAGACCTCCACTAGATCCTCAGACGATCAAGCATGCTCCCCTTCCAGATCATCGCGAGCATCCAAACCTATTGAGGGTTCAGGTTAGGATGCCGCTAGCTATTCCTTTGTCTGCAGCTTAGCAGCAAAATACTGTCGGGCCATGGCCTGATTGCCTCAGACTTGCCCCATTCCAGCTTCCATCAAAAACTTCATCATCAAGTGGTAGCTCGACACCACTGCCTTCAGTGCTCTTAGACTTGGTCGGCCAAGTATTGCATTGTAAGCTGACGATAGGTTAAGTATAAGAAAATCAACATGAATAGTTACCTACTTGGGTTTGGTTCCCAAGATAAGGGGCAGTCTGATAGTCCCCTCCAGAATTACCGAACTTTTAGAGAAATCTTGGACTGAAATATCGAATTTATTCAACTATTTAGGAACAAACTCCATTGCAGTGAAAGCAGTAAAGTACAAAATATCAATAGAACTTCCATCGTCGATGAAAATACAGTGTACATTATAGTCAACTATATTAGCAGTAATAACCACGCATCATTGTGCGGGGTTTGTACATCTTCAGCATCTTGTTCTATGAAGATCATTAGCTCCTCGAGCCGAGACCTCTTCACTGCATGTAGCTCCACCGACCCAGATGACCCTCCAGTTATCATATGAATTTCATCCCACAGGGGTCGATCTTCTACTACTGCCTGGCCCTCCTCCCGTGGTTGTACTAGTGCCGGCTGAGGTTGAGGCTGAGGGGGCTGACGCTGTCGCTGCTAAAGCACAAGACGTCTCCGCTACTGCTACCCGACTCTTGGAGGATATAGACGTGGAGGACATTGTCATTGGATGAATCGATCCATTCTCCCCTCTCGAATCAGACGCTCAATTTCTTCCTTGAGCTAGTAACAATCTTTAGTATCAGGATTGTGGTCACGATGATAGAAGCAATACTTGTCTAGATCGTGGCATTCCAAATTTGTCCACATCTTAGGAGGCAGAGGCAGCTCGGCTTGCACCTCCATCAGAATCTTTCTCCTAGAAGTATTCAAAGAAGTGAGATCGCCCAATCGCCTCGGAGGTGAACGATTCCTCCCCAGTGAAATATGCCTTCTTCTCGATGGAGATCTTGAACGGCGATGATTTCTACCATTTTGCTTGGGCGAGCGAGCCCTGCTTTGCTCTTGATTCTCCACAGTTGGGGTTATTCGGGCGGTTTCTACCGCTAGAGAGTCTTCCAATCGGGTGTATTTCTCTGTCCAAGTCAGTATTTTCAAAAAATTACAGGGAAAGGTCTTCAACAGCGACTTTTTGAAGTCGCCTATCAACAATCCACCTTTCAGAGTGAACATTGCAATTGAGTGATTTAGGTTGCAAACTTCCAACATAGCTCAGTTGAATCGAGCTACGTAAGACTGAATGGACTCGCCCTCCTTCTGTTTGATGGTCTGGAGGTAGTCTGAGTGCTTTTGTTATCGTCAGCTGATGATGAAGTGGGCAGCAAAGGCTTGGTTTAGCTGTTAGAAAGAATGAATAGAAATCGGCTTCAGACTGGAGTACCAATGTCAAACCGTCCTCTTCAAAGTGGAGGGGAAGGCTTGGCATAGGATAGCATCGGAGGCTTCCTGAAAGAGCATGACTGCTTGGAAGCTATTGACATGATCGACGGGGTCTGTGGTTCCGTCATAGCTCTCCATCTGAGGAACCTTAAAATTTGGTGGGATAGGTTCCTGGAGGATGCTCGTCACGAAAGGTGGTTCAAAATCAAACCCGTCGGATGGGGCTGATGGGTTGTTGCAAATCTGCTGGATCTTCCAATCCATTTCTTGAAGTCTTCGCTCGATTTTCATATCTCAATTGGTATGCACCTCAAAGCATGGAGGAGATCGTCAGTCGGGGCTTGAATCATACCCCGACCAAGGACTCAGAGATCGTCGTCTCCTTGGCTCTTAAGTATGATCCACCGTCAGTCGCTGGGTTTGATTCATCGAATGTGGTGCCAGTGGAGGCTGGATCGTTGCCCGAATGACTGCAGTTAGTTCCTGTATCTAGTGAAAAAGTAGGTTGAATTACTTCACGATCACCACCATGGGTTGTTGCATCGATGCAGGAACTTTCGCCATCGTCGGAGGCACAGAAGCAGAGTGATTTATTTCATTATGTACCTGCCAGCACTATAAGAAAAGAGCATTTTTGCAATAGAATTATTTACGATGTAAATATTTTTATCATCATTAATAGCATTTATGATGAAAAATAAAATTGATCATAAATAATAAAATATTTACGATGAAAATCATCATAAATAGTTGCATATTAGCGATGAAAAAATTATTCCATCATAAATATGAATTATTTATGATGAATATTTTTATCATAAATAATATATTATTTATTTTAATTTTAAATTTTTTTATCAGCAATAATATTACTCCCAATGAAAATATTTTTGTTGTCAATATTTAACAAAATAAAAAATTTAAAAAATTTAAAAATTATAAATTATTTATGATTAAAATATTATATCATAAATAATTAATATTTGTGATGAAAAAAAATTCATCATAAATACTCATTATTTATGATGATAATTTTTTATCATAAATAGTTAAAAAAAATAAAAATTACTCATTTTTTATGATAAAAATTTTTCATCATAAATAAGTATTTTTTATGATGATAAAAATTTTTTCATCATAAATATTTGATTATTTACGATGAACTCTTTTCATCATAAATATTTAAAAAAAAATAAAAAATTTAAAAAAAATCAAAAATTACTAATTATTTATGATAAATTTTTTTTATCATAAATAAATTTTTTTTATGATGAAAATTTTTTTATCATAAATACATGATTATTTTTGATGAAAATATTTTCATCACTAATAGTTTAAAAAATTAAAAATTTAAAAGAAAATTAAAAGTTCATTATTATTTGTGATAAAAATTTTCACCATAAATAATTTATTTTTATGATGAAAAAAAATTTATCGTAAATACTAGATTATTCATGAAAAAAATATTTTCATCATAAATACTTAAAAAAAATTAGTACTTTAAAAAAAATTAAAAGTTGCTTATTATTTGTGATAAAATTTTTCATCATAAATAATGATTATTTATGATGATACTTTTATTTTTATCATAAATATACTTATTTATGATGAAAATATTTTTATTGTCAATATATAAAAAAATTAAAATTTTAAAAAAATTATAAAATTTAAAATTTTGATTTTATGTAAGACAACTGCATCTATTTTTTGTAGCAGTTATATACATATTTTATCCTTTTATATGATAAAAAAATAAATGTGAGTTATGATCCAGATCAAATTTTTGTATGAAAAAATCATATGAAAGTGGATGATATTTGTGGATTAGAATGAATAGATTTTTTTGAATGGAATGAGCTATACGTTTATTTGCGACGTAAAATTCATCTGTTCATCACTGTCACTATTACTAGTGATATCAATAAAATTTTTTGATGGAGTGTCTACCTTAAGCTGCATGAAAAGAGCTTCCTTTTATGCAGAAACTATATAGTTAAGTAGCATATTCTAGCATGACTTCTATGATCTCGAAAGGTTCTGTGCTTCTCGCATCGATCGACGCTCAAATATATCTCTAGAGGAGTTTCAATCATGAGAAGAAAAATAATATGAGTAGTCATCTTTGTAGCAATGCAAAGCATAAATATGAGCTTGTGCTTTATAACACAACTTTCACTATCCGCAGATCTACTTTGATTCTGATTAATTGCTAGATCTTTGATGTTCACATAATTTCTGACGAATTTCTTAAGCTCGATCTTTACATATATGCAATATACGAGCTTCTGGATCTCTAACTTTCTGTCTCTATCCTATGCTTCAAATCTCAATCTTGATGAATTTCTCTCATGATCTCAAAATTATCGTGATATTCTCGTACTCTGACTTTCGGAATGAAAACTCCAAGAAGAAAATGAGCTCCTTGAAAATCGAAGATCTCAAAGCTATCGATTTCCCATAGTATCCATTCTATTGTAAAAGTCGAAGAGTTATTCTTATAATAATTATTATCGATATAAATTGAACTTTTTATCATAATTATATTTTTTATGTATATAATTTTTTTATTTTTTTTAAAAAATAAATCATAAATTAATTATTTTTATAATTTTTTTATTAATAAAAAATTAATTTTTTTAATAAAATTATTTTAAAATTTTTTTAGACCAAAAATTTGTTAGATTAAAGAAAATTAATTTTATTTTTCATCATGAATATTTTTTTAATATCATTTTTTTGTTAAATTTTTTGGATGAAAATTTTTTTTGATGAAAAAAATCAAAAATTAATTGTTTATAAAATTATTATTGAAAAAATATTTAATTATTAGTGATATAAAATAAATTTTTATCACAAATAGTATTTAAATTTTTTATCAAATTTTTTAAGAAAATATATATTCAATGTAAATATTTTTTTATCGACAATCATGTTTTTAAAATATTATTTTAATCAATTTTTGTAAACAAAAAATTTGTTAATTGAAAAAAAATTATTAGTGATGAAAAGTGTTTTCATCAAAAAAATATTTTAAAAATAATTTTTTTATGTTTTTGGAAAAAAATTATTAAAAAAAATTTTTTTTGATAGTATTTATTAGCAATAAAAATTAAAATTTTTATTTCTAATAAAATTATTAATGATAATTTTTTTTTATTATCGATAATTTATTTTTGAATAAATTTTTTTTAGAGGAAAATTTTTTTAGTAGAAAATTTTTTTTGACGAGAATTATTGACAATGAAAATAATTTTCTGTTGCTAATACTATTATTAGCGATAAAAATTTTTGTCGCTTATAGTTCTGCATTCAATGCACGTTAACTCGACATCCCTTCATACGAAATCCTTTCCTTCCCCCCTCCCTCTCCCCTCTCCCCTCTTCATGCTCTCCCCTCTACCCTCTCCTCTCTCCGATCGAGATCTCCCTCTTCCCTCTCCCTTTTCGAGCTATCTCCCTCCTCTCTTCCCACTGGCGAGCGCCTCTCCACCATCGCCGCCATCATTATCGTCTGTGCCTCTGATGCTGCCATTACCATCCGCCATCTGCCGGAGGTAAGGGTTCTTCCAACTCTTTTTTTTTTTAGTTGATCGAGCCATCGAGGGGCAGAGGGGGTTGCGGGGGTGGGGGTGGGCAGTCGGGGGTGACACGGGGGCTAGGGGTTCGAGGGGCGGAAGGGGTTGCTGGGGTGGGTGGCTGGGGGCGACATGGGGGCTGGGAGGGGGTCGGTCGGTGGAGGAGGTTGTAGGGTGGGAGTGGGTAGTCAGGGGCGACACGAGGGCGGGGATGGAGTCGAGGGGTGGCTGGGGGCAACACGAGGGTGGGGAGGGGGTCGTAGGTGGTCAGGGGCGACACGGGGCTGAGGAGGGGGTCGGTCGGTGGAGGGGGTTGCAGGGGTGGGAGTGGGCGGCCAGGGGTGACAGGGGGCGGGGCTGAGGTCAGGGGGCGACACGAGGGCGAGGAGGGGGCCGTGGGCAGTCGGGGGCAACATGAGGCCATGGAGGGGATCGGTCGATGGAGATGGAGTCGGGGGGCGATCGGAGGTGACACGGGAGCGAGGAAGGGGCCGTGGGCGGTCAGGGAGGGGGTCGATCGGGGAGGAGATTAGCCGGGGAGGGGTGGGTGACCGTGGGAAAAAAGTAAGGGAAGAGAGAAATGATGGAAAAAAAAGAAAATAAAAAAATAAAAATATATATTAATCAAATATTTTATTATTTGATTAGTAAAAATAAAATATGGATCATGTTCCAAATTAGATCAAGGTCGAGATCTCGATTCGGATTGGGATCCAGATTAAGATCTGATCAGGATCTGATTTGGGATCCGAGTCGCGGGAGGTTGGAAAGGGCGATGGTGCTGCGGAGGGTGGATCATGAGGGGTGGGTGACGGTGGTGGCGCTGCGGGAGCGAGGGTCACGGGGATCGAGTCCGGGCGACGTGGGTTAGGTGACGGCGCCGGCACCATGGGAGTGGGGGCCGTGGGCGGCTGAGTCTATAGCTCGTTTAGGGAAAAAAATATTTAGAAAAAAATATTTTTAGATAAAAAAAATTTTTATAAAAAATAAAAAAAATTATTATTTTTAGATAAAAAATATTTTAGAAAAAAATAAAAAATCATTGGACCCTCGGGATTAGGTTTCGTATTATTATTTTGTATTAATATTATTTTGTATGCTCAACTGCTTATAGTTTATTTTATATTTATAGCATAAATTTTTTAGTATTACTATAAAAATTTATAAATTTTTTTTGTTCCACTAGCATAATGCATATTGCTTTTACTTATTACAATTTAATTATTTTGTATGCTATTTTGTATGCTTTTGTTTATTATAATTAAATATAAAAAATAATTTTATTTTAGAGAAAACTCTACTAAAATTTTGATGAAAAAATTTTAATACAGAGTTACTCTTTTTTATTAAATTAAAAATTTATCTTTAAATGTATGTTCAGAGATGGTAGTTAAATTATATTGAGTTGTAGATTTTCGTTCTAGAGTCGATCTTGATCGAGATCAACTCTTGAATATTTCATATTTAAATTTTTAAAAAAATAATAATCTTATTATTATTAATAATTGATATTTTATTTCATTATGTGGTATTCAGCAGTTATCTGTCCACTGTTCTTTGGATATATGGTAGATAGGGTACGTAGGCACCATATTCACATCGTATACTTGGAGAATCATGAAGAGATGCTGTCAAAATTTTTATAATAATGAAACAATAGATCGATTAATAACAATAATAAGATTATTACTTTTCTGAAAGGGATAGGGCTACATCTATTAGTAATGATTTGAAATGGATAGGATCATGCATTTTTGTTTCATTAAATTGATAGAAGAAGATTTTTTGTGTTATTATTCAGTCGTATTCTTTAATGCATATTGTTTTATATAAAATAATTCGTGCCCAGATCCAAATCGAGATTTGATCTGAAATCTGGGTTGAGATTCGATCCGAAATTCGGGTCGGGATTCGATTCGGATGAATACCACTAAAAATTTTTTTGTTGTTAATGGTTTTCATGTTTGTTGTTAGATGGATATCAACAAAAGTTGGATGAATGCTAGAGGTATTTTTTTATCTAAATATCAAAAAGATGTTCGAGATTTTATTGACTTTGCACGGCATAAGGCTGACAGTGCTAGTCGGATAAAGTGTCCATATAAGAGATGTGTCAATATGGTATATCATCACATAACACTTATTGAGGAGCATCTGCTACGTTATGGTATGGATAAGAAATATACTTGCTGGATATGGCATAAGGAGGGTGATCCGAATGAAGTTGTGCGCGATGATGATGATACTAAAGATGATAATGATACTACTGAACCTGTCGAACATGGTGGTATAGGAGAACTATTAGATGATTTGTATCAGGATATTTGTTCAAATATATGCATGAGTACTAGTGCATCTGAAGGCAATTCTGATCATGAACACAATATCCGATTTAAGATAGAAAGAACTTCTGAACAGTTTGCAAAGCTTGTAAGAGATGCACGAGAGCCACTCTATCCAAATTGTGCAAAGTTCTCCAAGTTAGAGTTTTTGATAAAATTACTTCACGTTAAAACTGCGAACCAATGGAGTCAAAAGTCATTTGATCAAAATTTGACATTGATTAAAGCAGCTCTTCTCAATAGAGAGAGATTTTCGAAATCATATTCTGAAGTAAAAATATATATACAGAAATTGGGACTTGGCTATATTCCTATACATGCATGCCTGTAAAAATGACTGTATATTATTTTATAAGGATAATGAATAGGCAACTGAATGTCTGAAATGCAGTAAGCCTAGGTACAAAATCGATAATAGAAAAGGAAAGAAGATACCTCAAAAAATTTTAAGATATTTTTCATTGATTTTAAGACTTCAAAGGCTATATATGTCCATAAAGACAGCTGAAGAAATGAGATGGCATCATGAATAGTGGGTTTCGGAGGAGAACATACTTAGCCACCCAGCCGACTCCATAATATGGAAAGACTTTGATGCAAAGCATCCACACTATGAGTGACCCGTGCAATATTCGGCTTGGTCTAGCGACAAATGGATTTAATCTCTTTGATAATTTGAGTACTTCCTATAGTTTTTGACATGTGATGTTAGTTGTATATAATGTGTCACCTTGAAAGTACATGAAAGAACTATTTATTTTTATGTCACTGTTGATTCCAGATTCGAAAGTACCAAATAATGATATTAATAAATATTTATGATCGTTAATTGATGATCTGAAGGAGCTATGGGAAAATGAAGTACAGATATATAATTGTGTGAGTCGAAGAAATTTTAAATTTCATGCTTCGATTTTATGGACTATAAATAATTTTTTTATATATGAAAACTTATCTGGTGGAGTATGAAAGGATATCTGGTATGTCCAATATGCAACAATGATGCATCCTCCTTATATTTAAAGCATGGACAAAAAATATACTTCATGGGTCATCGATGGTTTCTACCTGATAATCATTTTTGGAGGATCCGTTACAACCAATACTTTAATAGTAAGTCCGACCGACGTCCGTTACCTAAGGAGTTAAGTGGACCAAAAGTTTTAGAATAACTTAAAGTCATTGGAAACGTCTAATTTGGAAAAACATCGGATATTCACAAGTGGAACGTACTGAAGCGGAGCTGAATTGGATGAAGCGAAGTATCTTTTTCAAACTACCGTATTGAAAGCAGCTACTACTTTATCATAATATAGATGTAATGCACATTAAAAAGAATATTTATGATAATATCATTGATATTGTATTAAATATCTCAAAAAAAATAAAAGATAGTACAAAAGCTCATCTTGATTTGCAGAAAATGAGAATTCGATCGAGTTGTATTTAGTTCATCGAGGTGATAGATTTTTTATGCCACCTGCATGTTATTCACTATTTAATGAGGAAAAGAAGAGTTTCTATGAATGGTTTAAAATCATAAAATTTTCTGACACATACGCTTCAAATATATCACGATATGTTGAAAACAACGACGGTAATATATCTGGCATGAAAAGTCATGACTCGCATATGATGATGCAATGTTTGCTTCCTGTGGTCATGCGTGGCTATTTGAGTGGTGATGTTCTAACTGCATTGATTGAGTTGGGAGTGTTCTCCAGAGAACTATGTTGTCAAAAATTGAAGATTAACTTGAGAAGTTTGAGAAGGATATCGTGCTCATTCTTTATAAATTAAAAAAAAATTTCTACCATCATTTTTTAATGTTATGTTGCACTGGGCTATTCATCTTCCAAAAGAAGCTCTTTTGATCGGACTGGTACATTATCGGTGGATGTATCCTATTAAAAGATAAAAAATTATTCATACTTTATCATATCAATTATAAGATATAAATATATTTTTAAAATTTAAATTTATTTTTATTTACAGATTCTTATGTATCCTAAAAAAATATGTGTACAATAAAGTACGACCTGGAGGATCTATAACGGAAGCATACGTAGCTATGAAATGTGTCACATTTTGCTCAATGTATCTTGACAATATCGAAACAAGATTCAATCATACAGATCGTAACGCAGACCGTTAATGAGGTAACAATAAACTAATACTGTCTATGTTTAAATAAATGGTTCGACCATTGGTGGAAGGAGATATGAATTTATGGACATGAATGAGCTATCTAAGGTACACTTCTATATTTTAAATAATTATGAATAAATTGAAGATTTTATTGAGTAAGTATCATCTTAGTATATTGTTTAATATTCTAAGTATTTTTTTCATGTCGATATAAAATTAAAAATTATGACTTGTTGCAATGAGCACAAGAGTATACTATACAGAGAGTATAATAGGATGCTGATGATCGGCATAGGAGAAAATTTATAAAATGATTTGATGATCTTGTAAGTTGTACTAATAATATATTATTTTTAATAATTATAAAAATAATTATTTGAATCAACATAATTTTTTATGTTATGGTGTAGATGAAATATAAATATTTTAATAAAGAAGAGAGTGCGATCGATAAGTGTACGATTTAGCATGTGGCCTCGATCGAAAGATTAACCACTACGCATCCTGTATCATTGGAGGAATGAGATTTCATACAAGAGAGCTTGAGATGCAATGACGGATCCAGAATAGTGGAATTGCTATGATAGGATATGAAGGAGAAGAAGAGATCGAATATTATGGTATACTGATAGATATCATAGAACTGAAGTATGGGTCCACTAATTCTGTATTCTTATTTTAGTGTAAATGATAGGATATTAGCAATAAAAAGATTGGTATTCATATCGATCTACACTTTATCAGTATAAATTTTGCACGAATATAGTACCAGAATGAGTCATATATATTAGCAACTCAAGAGAAACAAGTAATATATTTGAAGGATCTAAAGTATCGAGGTAATTGGCATGTCGTACAAAAAATAACATCTAGAGACGTATATGAATACCAATCCAATTGAAGATGGATGAAAATTCGGATTTATATGAAGAGAAAGCTTTTCAAGAAGAAGAACAAATATTAGTCAAACTTCTTGTTGATGAAGAACTTGTAATAGCTTCTTTGAATAGGGCTGATCTGCCATCCAATGAAGTTGAAGCTAATTTTGTATTTAATCTTGATGAGTCAGAGGACGACGATCAGTTCATAAATGATGATGAGATAGAAGATGATATATTAGTCGATTATTGTGATTCGGAGGAGGACCTATACATCGAAAAAGATACGAATATTGATGAGTAGATCTATATTCTTTGTTCAATCTTTTCTTGCAATAATAGTATGCGATATAATTCTATTCATTAGAATATAATTTATTTATTATTATTATTATTTAATATTATATTTATTTATATGTCAAGAATTGAAGGTATGGCACTGGGAGACAGACGACAACGTTCGTATTTACAGTCTACCCCTGAAACTGAGGCACCTTCACCTATTTTCACTACCGCACCAGCTCCGTCGCCAGAGGGTCCTGCACTGGCAGGTCCTAGTGAGGCGGATCCGAATAAGATAGGTCCAAGTGGTATTATTATACTTTTTATATAATAAAATTTAATTTTTTTATTTGGATAGCTATTATACTAATGATTTATTTATTGTTGTTTCATATCAGTCTCCACCAATGATAAGGTAAGGATGAGGTCCATTGAAGAATCTCGCTCTAGAGCATTGGAGATGCGAGCACCCGGGATAGCATCTCCGTATTGAGACACCACTTGGCTACACCAGACTCATTAGGAGATGGTGCGAGTCATGGCAAACTGAGCTGGGCATCATATGCCACAGCTATGCCCCCGTGATGTTTTTCAATTTGCGTCACATTGTACGGACTCAGAGAGAGATTTTCTACATCCAGTTACAGGTAAAATAAATTATACTTGAATATTTAATTAGCACGATATTCTTCTAATAATTGTTATTGGCAGGGTGTATTTGATATTATTAATTTTGAAGAGGATCGCGTGCGGCGAGTTGTGGATGCTCATTTATCTTTGTATTTCAAGGAGTATCGCGATCGCATCCATCAGTATTGGTACCATATGATGCAGGATCATAAGGTGGAAGCAGCACGGCAGCGGCCCTATGACAGTATCACTATAGATGATTGGGCTCTCATACGCCAGTATTACGAGGATCCGGTATATCAGGTTACACATCCAAACTTTTTTTTCAAAATTTAATTATTGAATTATTTATTCTTAAATTTAATTTTTTACCTACTAATTTGACTGCTAACTGTACAGAGACGATGTGTTAAGAACGTCACGAATCGGGCGAGACAGACCATACCGTATTATGGAGGTTCGAGATCGTTCGCTTGTCATATGGAGCAGATGGTAAGTAATTTTTAATTAGTATATTTTAACTCTCTAACTATTTAAAAAAATTAATTAATTATTCTCAAATTATAGAGAGATACAGAGAGTGATGAGCTTCCTGGTAAGATCGATATCTACCAACGGACCCACCAGCGACGGTCAGAAGAGTGGACGACGGAGAGCCAATAGCTTTTTGTAAGTTTTTTTAATTATTTTTTCATTCGTAGTTTAATTTTTAGTATGAAATTAAAATAGCTATAACTTTAATTTTCAGGACCGTATGATAGACATCAAATTTCAGTCTATCCCTGAGGGTTCAACCGCACCCACAAATGACGAGATCTATGATCAAGTGCTTGGTACGAGACCCTGTTATGTTAGGGGTCTAGGGCATGGGATCAGCACTCCCTCATCCCCACACTCATCCAGGACCGACATCCATGCTACCTGTAATGCTCAGCTAGCAAAGGTTCAGAGGCAGGTTGTGCAGCAAGCTGATGAGTTGACTGCACGCGTCGACGAGTACCAGCGGCTCCAGATCCAAATAATGGAGTGAATAGCACAGATGGAGCAGATGATGCAGCTGATGAGGCAGCAGCAAGCCGGTCTGAGCTCTTTCGAGCACTCTCCTTTCTCAGTCCATTCTCTTTCTGTAGATGCCAATACTTCACTACAGTGAAAATGGTAAAAGATGATGCTATAAAAGGCATTTTACGATGCTAATAAGCATCGGAAATAAGCTTTACGATGCTTCAAAAAGTATTGCGAAAGTATCGCCTATGTAAGAGTGGAGACGAAAAGCACCAACATTTTTTAAAAGCATCGCAATATTTTCTAACGACGCTTTAAAGCATCATAAAATTAAATTTTACCGATGCTTTTTAGCGTCGTTAATGACAACACATCCTCCACTCTACCAAGATGCTTTTCGAAGCGTCGGCAGTTAAGTCACTAGCGACGCTTATAAGCGTCGTTAATTTTTTTAACAAAAAAAAATATATAGATTTTATATACGAAAAAAAATACATACATTCCTATACAAAATTATATCAATTATTCAAACATAAACCTGTACAATCACCACCATTCACACCAAAAGCAAACTTCAATAGCAAATTTAACCAAACCAAAAGATATTATTTTATATAAATAAAAATAAAGTACTAATCATCCATTACAATCAAGAATTCAACCTAACTAAAAGCATACAGAAAATATATGACTACAATAAAAATAAAATGACGTCAATCTGCAGGCGGATGGTCATCGCTGTCTCCACGTGACGTGCCGCCGTCTCGACGGGTGCCTGATGTGCCAGGAGCCTACAAGAAACATATGAAAAGTTTGATTTACATATCTATAAATAAAAATATATAGATCATTAAATTAATATAAAAATATATATTTAATAATATGTGTTTACCTGAGATGGGCCGTACATCTCTAATAAAGATGTAAGCCGATCAATCTGTCCCCTCATGGCCTGCATCTCGGCACGGCTCTGTCGTATCTCCTTCATCTCAGTGGCACGACTCTGTCTAATCTCTTGTATCTCTGTCTCGAGTCTGCGGATACATGAATTCTGAGCATCTACTGCAGCATGCTGCGTATATCTACTAACCTCAGATAACTGAGTGGGGGTGACTCCTACTCCATAACCCCTCACTCGTCGTAGCGCTCTGGTCCCATCAACTTTGTGAACACCTCGACCTCGATACGGCTCTACTGCGTAGATGCTACGGACTCATCGTCATGCTCCGTAATGAGAGATGTAGCCCTTTCCTATATTTATTTTGAAAACAAGAGTTATACATTAATAGCTAACAAAATTAAATTAAAATTATTGTAAAAAATAGAATATTAATAATGCCGTACATATAAATCTCTCGACTCATCTCGAACAAAAGTACCATCCTGATGAGTATGAGTCATCCGATAAAACTCCACTTTATCGGATTCCCTCCCATGCTCATCCACCTACACAAATAATTTTAATTTTAAGTAAATAGTTATAATAATTTTAGAAAATATATGAGTATTATGATACAGACATGATCCATGATACATAATGATATTAGTTATATAAATATTTCAACATAAAAATTAAAAGTTAATTATGAAAGTTTAAGGAACATACAAACTCCTGTCGGAGTCGTGCATAACTCTTCGACCCCGATGTATGAGGAACAGACTGAGCTGCTCGTGCAGCTCTACCAATAGCAGAATAAGTCTGTAAAATAAAGTAAAGAACTTGTTATATGTATAATATATAATATATAATATAAATCAATATTTTTATAAAATATTTAAAAGAAAAGATAATGAGTAGATAATATACCTGTGCCCTCTAGGAGAACCAATAATGAACCAACTCTATCCACTGATGAGGGGGTACATCAGGAGGACAATTCCTAGCAACCTCCTCCTCTATCATACCCTGTCTCATATAGTCCCTCTTCAATTGTGCTATATATTCTTTCCATTTGTGATTGAGAGACTTCATTACAAAATCATGAGTGGATGGAGGGAGAACAAACTTGCTCAATAAAAAAAAAAATTAAATGAAATAAATTATATAAGTAATTAACAATTAATATACAGTATGAACATCGATTCATTATCTCTATAACTCGGAGGAGCTCAACTTTGTACGTTGGAAGCATGTCATTCCATTTTGCATAGCCCAACAGATATAGCTGAGGCCTCTGAGCAACAATCCCCAAAAATGAAGTCAATAAGCAGGCAGCTTTCTTAATTGGCTGACCTAGCTGATTGCACTCCACAATAATTCTCTCACCCTCATGCATCTGTCACACATCTCGTACTACTGTGGGTCCGCATCTGGGACGTACTCTCCCGGATCCATCTGCAAAAAATACATAAAAGTAACGATATCATAAATATACATAAAATAAAATAAAAATAAAATTATATAAAAGATAATATATACCCTGCACGTGTATCTCATCATCAGGTTGATGAATAAGAGGATCGTGCTGTGCTGATGATGAAGAAGGACAGGGCTCAGAATACTGTGCAGCTGAACTGGCTTCAGACTGCTGTGCTGAAGAAGACGTACCGGTCTCTGTCTGTGAAAATTGGAACTGCACACCAGCATATCGTCCCCTGCGACACATGATGTCACCTAGCATTTATATAAATAAAAGGTAGAATCAGTTAATATATGAAGTAAAATAACACAATAATTAATATAAATTATATACATCATAAATAATTATTACCAGTAACAATCAAGCAGTAGTGTTTCCTTCAAATTCTGTCCTAACCAACATCATCGTAGCATTTAAATCATCAGCTGGCACAAAATTATAGGGCATACATTGTGTATAAGTGTCATCGTCATCATCCTCCACTTGATTTTTCATATCATATAAGTCTTTAGGTTTTATTTTGATGACAGTAAACCAATCTTTATCTTTTACATCTTATCATCAACTAATAAGTAAAGAAGGTCCTATCTCATATACAATGAAACAAACAATCTCTTTTCCAAAGTCAGTCTAGCCATCAAAAGCTAAGGCATCACAATTAAATCTAAAAATAATTAACAAAAATAATTAAAATATTATCTAAATCTTCTAACTACTATGTACACTTCCAAATAATATCATACACGAGAATAATCTTCCAATCTAAAAAATAAAACATTATTAGAGAAATGAATTACTTACAGTAGACAATAATATGAGAAAATACTGGACGATATTATTTTCGTCAAATACCTGCATTCAATAAAAAAATATGACAGTCAATAATTAATATATATTTTATCTATTTTAAATTATCTAAAATATATTTAAAAAAAAATAAATTATATACCAAAAGTCGGAGAGTGAGGGGGTGAAGGAGCACCGGTAGCTGGAAGGGAGGCGGTGCGGTCGAGGAGAAAGGGGGCCAAGGAGCACGGCCCGCTGGGAGGGTCGGGGATGGGTGTCGGAGGTCGGGGAGGGAGGACAGGGGGGCCACCTGTCGACTGGGTCGGTGGCCGAGTCGGGGGGGCAGTGGGGTGCGGCGTCAGGGATGGGTGTCGGAGGTCGGGGAGGGAGGACAGGGGGGCCACCTGTCAGCTGGGTCGGTGGTCGGGCCGGGGGGGGCGGGGGGGTGGGGGGGCAGTGGGGTACAATGTCGGGGAGGAGGATGGTGGGATGCGGTCGGGTCGGGGAGGGGGATCGGGGGGGTCTTTTGGGCCTGCGAAGATGGCCGTCGGGAGGGGGGAGGGGAGGAGGGCCGGTGGGGTGGCTTTGAGGAGGGCGGACGGCGTATGGCATGGATGGCACGGGTGCGGCGTAGACGGATGCGGCAGCAGAGGGGAGCGACGGATGGCGGTGCGGCATGGACGGCGGGTGCGATGCCGATGGTGGAGAATCGACGGAGATGGGGGCTGGGAGGGGATTAGGGCACGGGAGAATGGGAAAAATGGGTGGGAGGGGGCGGCAGCAGATAGATTAGGGCATGGAAGAATGGGGGTCAGATTAAGCGAACCTAACGACGTATTTTAGCGTCGTTAAATAATGACGCAAAAAAATGTCAGTATTTTTTTTATTTAACGACGCTTTTGCTAAAAACGTCGGCATTGACAATGCTGAAAGCGTCATTGAAAATACGATGCTTTTTAAAAGCGTCGGCAGGTCAGCGCAACTTGTCGACGCTTTCAAAAAGCATCGGCAAAAAATGATGATTAATTCTCTTTTTTACTGTAGTGCTTGATGGCCAATTTATATAGCATTTTATTTTTATTTTAGACCTCTTATAATTTTAATTTAATATAATAAAATAATAAAATTTATTTATAAATTTTTTATGTAAATTTTTTATTTTTATTTTTTTATTTTTAATTTATAAAAAATATTATAAATATAAATTATTTTTTATAAAAAATATGTGTAAATTGTTAGCGATGGAATTATTTTTAATGAAATATTGATCATCAAAAAATATATTAGTGATAAAAAATTGATCGAAAATAATTTTTTGATAAATTTAAAAATATCAAAAATTTATATTAAATTAATAATGATGAAAATATTTTCATCATAAATAATCAATAATTTATTAGTGATAAAAATTTATGTCAAAAATTATCATATTTATGATGAAAAAGTTATGTCGCTAATATTTTTTTAAATTTAATTTTTATAAAAAATTTTAATTAAATTAATAGTGATGAAAATAATTTCATCATAAATAATTGATAATTTATTAATGATAAAAATTTATGTCAAAAATTAGCATATTTGCAATAAAAAATTTACATCACTCGTATTTTTTTAAAATTTAATTTGTATAAAAATTTTAAATTAAATTAATAGCGATGAAAATATTTTCATTGTAAATAATTGATAATTTATTAACGATAAAAATTTATGTCAAAAATTATTATATTTGTGATAAAAAATTTACGTCGCTAATAATTTTTTTTAAATTTAATTTTCATAAAAAAATTTAATTAATTAATAGTGATGAATATAATTCATCATAAATAATTATTTTTTTATTAGCGACTTAATATTTCATCATAAATTATCATTTTTTATGACTAAAATTTTTCATCCTAAATAGTTAAAAAAAATTAACGATGAAAATTTTTTGTCGGTAATATCGATTATTGACGACAAAAATATTTTTTTATCTTAAAAAATTATCAATGACGCTATTATTTATGATGAAATATTAGCGATGATAATTTCATCGCTAATAACTATTATCGATGAAAATTCATTATTAGCGATGAATTTTTTGCATCACTAATATCTTGTTTTGTTTTAGTGTGGGAGGTAGAGGTGTTGGTTCGCCGGAAGGAAGTCCTGCGTGTAACCATCTTTGAGAGTTTCTGACTTATCTACTTCTTTCTATAGGACTTGAGATTCGGCCCTTCTTCTATCTATTGCGGCTTGTTTCTGATTGATGCCGAAAAATTGAGAAGCGCAACACTGGAGCAACCTGTCAAAAAGTTTGAACCGAAAGATTGTACTCCGATGAGGATCCTCCGATGCTCAAATCAGAACGTACAAATAGAGAAGCAGAGTTTTAGCTCTCTGAGATAGATTACTTATCTGGATCCTCGGGATTCAAGTATTTATAGAGGAGACGACTGTGTAATCATTTTTTATGGACAGGCTGGTCAAATCTGGTGCAGTTATTTGATTGTGATTCTTAGAATCAGACAGTTACACCTGGAAGATTCTCAGGATCAGGTGATTACGTCAACATAGCATTAACAACTATGGTCAGATAGCATTGACAGCTATGACTAGTTGGCGCCTGCCTTTTGAATCTGCATCCGATCAATCTGTTTTCGAGGAGAGATCAGAGAGTGTAGCGTATCGACTAGAAGTTGGGACTGATAGCTTTCCGACCAAGGGTCAGACCAAATTTTTTCGCTCAAGGATTCGGATCAAGAACATTCTGACAATAAATCGGATAGAATAGCCTCCGATCAAGGGTCAGGACAGAAATTTGCCGACTAAAGGTCAGACAAACTGCAACAATTAGGCCGTTTGAAAGGTGCTAATATGGATCCAATGGATCATAACGGATTTAAATCTTTATACATCATCGATCCATTCTAAATTGCTCCTAACACCATCCATACCTAAAGGTTCCTCTTTTAGGAGGGAATGTCCAACCTCAATCCCACATAACTATGCACTTCCTCCGCTCTAAAAAGCAGATGGGGTCAACCACCTGCCTTGATCTCTCGTGATCCAGCTCTGAAAGAGAAGAAAATGTTCATGTAGGATGCAGGGGAAGAAGAGGTGAAGATAGATTGGAGAATTGTAGAATAAAATGTCCCCACCTATAAGATTGAATTTGATAGGCCACCGAGGAGAGGATTGAAAAATCGTGATCAGGAGGACACCAGATGGAAGACTTTTTTTAAAAAAATAAAATTCTGTTTTATTTTATGCACTCTTTTTATTTTTCTCATACTGTGGCACAAAGGAAAAATTTAAGTTTTTCAGTGGCCCAGTGTTAATGGTATTGGTACTCCAAGTTATTTTTTAATGATAGAATGAGGGTTCAGGTACCCTTGTTTTTTATGTACTGCAGCATTCTGCAACACTATGGTAAAATTATCCATTTTATGAAGATGGAAGGTTACAGTAACAATGAGATGTGGTTGGGCTTATCTCTATGTTTATCTTGATAATGTATTGTTGTTGGATTAGGATTTGTCCTGTGATCTATCCAATTTCTCCCTTTCAAGGATCTCTATTTCTAGAATTTCCTAATGGTTGGTGGTTTCCTATTTAAACGTTTTCATATCCATCTCTAATCGACCTCCCAAACCAAAACTTGAGGGGTGGGAAGGGAGGCAAGAGAGAGATGGAAATTCCACT
This sequence comes from Elaeis guineensis, assembly GCF_000442705.2. Lineage (NCBI taxonomy): Eukaryota > Viridiplantae > Streptophyta > Magnoliopsida > Arecales > Arecaceae > Elaeis > Elaeis guineensis. The sequence continues at coordinate 31,030,466 of NC_026002.2, forward strand.
CACAACTAGGATTCGTGAGAACGAGAGGAGAGGAAACCGTCTGCCAATCTTTATGGCTAAAAGTAATGTCATCTTTATCAAAAATATCTCTTAATTGTCTCAAAAGCATAAGTGTTTTATTTCTCGGCTTTATGGCTCTTGTCCTTGACAGTTCATCTCACTAAATACCATCCTCTTTTAGTGAATATAGTTAAACGAATTCTCTCAAATGACTTAAAAAGAGAGACGGAGGTGTGTGCACTCCAAAAAAAAAAAAGTTGTCAGGACCTTTTATGTCCTTTAGTTTAACTAAGACACAAAAACAAAATTCTAGGTGCACTCAATCAAAGAAATTCTTGCTAAAAATGTAATTCTAGAATAAAATTATGTTCACAGCGAACCTAGGGCCATTAGATAGGTTCCGACAATAATTAGTTTGTGATCAGAATAGATCTAAAGGTGACTAGGTTGCTGTCAGATCCTCATAAAGTCTAGTTTAAATTCAGCAGTTTGAACTTTGGATCATGACCTCTTATTGTTAGACATCTTCGGACACTATACAGTGCATTGTTGGTGTTGCAGTTGAAATCTATTTTGGATCGAAAGTGCTGAAATGAGGCAATGTCTGATAAATCGATGGCTGTTGGATCTGCAAAAAAAATCTTCATCAGAATTAGCTCTGAAGGAGACCTCTGATATTCAAATCAGATTTTTGACGACAGGGGACAAAAAAAAAAGTTTACAGGAGAGATAGAATGTATACTTGGAGAGTCCCCAATTACATCTTTATATAGATGAGATATGAACCTTAGAGAGAGAGAAGAAAGGTCGTAAAAGATCTTTTTATCCCTCAATATAATTCTGAGCAGCACGTCTGGTTCTTTAGGTTGGTGAGTGTTGTCACCTAACAGTATGTGGGGGCTATCCCATTTATGTAATTAGTTGACAATTGGAAGCTTTAAGGATAATATGATTTAGTACATGGCTCCCTTTATTATTAAGTGGAATGATATGACAGAACCATGGAGGGGCCTCTTACAGTTATTATAACGAACCGCTATTTTTAATGGACTGACATGACAGTCATTTGGGAGTTTCGAACCAAAGTCATCGGATGTGTCGATCGAACCAAGCATCAGGAGGAAAGGGCCCCCATACGATTTATGTCTTCGATACGATCAATGTATTAACCCCCAACACATGTCCCCCTACTTCTTGGCCTGAGCAGGAATCAAACCCAGGGAGGACGAGCCAATATGTTGCTCCAAAGACATGCCAGTTCCCAATTTTTATACCCTCATGACATATTTGCCGCATGGTTCGGCTATATCACGATGAATAGCTTCGATCAATTTCTTTCGAAGTTGTTATTCGAAGAGGCCTTCTTTACCTCGTTGTCTATTTGGGGGAGGGGGGGGAGGGGTGACATGAAAATTATTGCATGTGCCAAGTGTCACTTGTGAGGAACAAAATAAGAAGAAATTATTGCTGGTGCTAGGTATGAGTGGACCAGCACAAATATCGAGACATATGCATGACAGGTAACCTGGCTTCAGGGCTTGCTTGCGGAGAAGGAGCGCAGCAGCTCACGAAAGGGCTGCTTCGATCTGGCCTGCTTACAAAAAGTAGATAGGCCATGGCGATTATGCAAAGATTTCAAAGTTGCAAGCTTCAGCACCGTTAGAGGCATGAAACATGTGCAAGAATCGGGTGGCAACGGGCAGCCTCAGCGTTCATGTAGCTTTGGTGCCGTCCCAGAACGTGCGTATGCATGGAGTTTTTCCACTCCGATCCTTTTCCTTTATCCGAAGCTACCATGGATGGAGAAATCCTGCTTGGAAAGTTGGTACACGATCCAAGCCTAATATTCAGTGTATGGATCGGAAATCTATTCAAATACTACGATATGTCATCCCGAGATGAGGCCCGGGTGCTCTCTTTCTTCATCCCCAAACTGGGGCCCACTTTTTAGTGGTCTTGACACTATCCGTAGATGATTTTGGCATCAGCTAAGGGGTGAGTGTAGGGGTTTTCTTTTCTTTCCTTTGTTCTTCAACCACTTTTTCTCTTTCCTCGTGCTTTTTCTTCTTACTTTTTTATTTGATTGTGCTGCTTCGATAGGATAAGGATGGATGGGACAAAAAGAAGAGGAGTTATTGCATGTACTAGGTTCAAGTGATCCAGAAGATAACCCAAAATACATGCATGATAGAAAACATACAATCAAAAGTCGACGGGATATAAAAGTACTGCAGCATTTTGTATATTGATGGCGTCCCTTACAGCAGACTTTGACACTGTTAGAGGCTAGATCTGTTCTTGGGGTTGCTCATGCATGTGGGAGAAGCGCGACCGCTCACAGAGATCCACGCATAGGCGGCCGCATCATGGTCCAACATTGGGTGCATGGGGTCTCTTTTTCTGTAATCAAGCTATTATCAATAAAATATTTTGAATTAAAATTTTTCACCTTCATCTGTATTCATTATTTCAGTTTTCATGTGTCCTTGCATTTCAAACTTAACTATGCTTAGATTTTACACTATTGAGGTCTTTTGCCCCCCATTGAAGAGTGGGGTCTTCGGCCCCTTACTGAAAAATGAGGTCTTCGTGCCTTGGTCGACTAAGATCTTTAGTAGCATTGACTTGTTGAATAATAAGTTCGGGGGGTCTAGATAGGTAGCCCTTCGTTGCTTAGCCGTCAAGGTCTTTTCAACTTGGATAGCTCAAGTCTTTAGGGGTATTGACTTGTTGAATAACAAGTTCGACCTTCGGAGGGTCCAGATAGGCTGACCCCCACTGCTTAGCTGTCAATATCTTTGGCCGGTGGATTTTAATTTTCGTCTCATGGAACGTACTCCAACCTATTCGGCTCAACTAGCATAGCTTCGGCCCCTTATTGAAGAGTGAAGTCTTCGTGTCTCGGACGGCTAAGGTCTTTAGTGGCATTGACTTGTTGAATAACAAGTTTGATTTTCAAAGAATTTGGATAGGTAGCCCCTCATTGCTTAATCATCGAGATCCTTTCATCTCGAAAGTTAAGGTCTTCAGGGGCGTTGACTTGTTGAATAACAAGTTCAGCCTTCGGAGGGTTCGAATAGGTTGCCCCCCATTGCTTAGTTACCGAGATCTTGATTTGTTGATCTGCACATAGAAGATAAAAGGATTTGTTGGACCAGCTCTGGCTAGGCCTTCCAATTAAGTGAGCTTTGGTGAAAAGAAAAGGACAGGTGATTAGATTCATATTATCCTGGTTTGCCTTTAGTTGGCTTGTTTCATCCTAGCCTCTGGGAACCTGACTTTGGGTTGTTGTCCTCACTCCAGCTTTAGGTTTAAGCTTTTGCTAAGTGCTCAAGGATCTGTTGCTCTATAAAAAATAAAATAGTGGAAGGGGCTTGGATGCTTATTATCATAGAAATTATTTTTGTTGGAGAGCCCTTGGGTCCTGCTTGACTCTTTTCTATTCTTTGTCTCAGCTTGGGCTTAAGCTTTGCCTCAATTTGGATTTATTTATTTTTTAGATTGACCTGATTCTGGACTTTAGATTGGTCTGGATCTGACTTCATATCGATCCGGATCTAACTTTGGATTGATCTGGATCCGGATTTGGATTAGATTAGTCTAATTTTGATTTTTGGATTGGTCTGGATCTGACTTCGGATTGGCCTAAATCTGACTTCGGATTGGTCCGATTCTGGACTTTGAATCAACCTTAATTTTAACTTTGGCTTCGGCCTTAATTTTGACTTTGACTTCGATTTTGATTTTAACTTCGGCTTCATCTTTGATTTGGGTGCTCACAAACCTGTAGTTTTTTCTAGAAAAAAAAAATAAAATAAAAAATGAGTTTGAAGCTTGCTTTTTCTTTTAATCCAGATTGCATACCCCTATTTATTGGACTCGATTGAGAGTGCCTGGAGGAACGTTTAACTAATCCATTTGATTTGCAGCCATGGATAAGGAAGTACTCGAACAGTTGGGTTTGGCACTATTTATAAACTCACAGGTCAAATACGGGACTTTCTTTAAGAAGTCTTCCTTATCCTAATAAGAAGAAGGAAAGGGTATTTATGGGAGTGATATTAAATAAATAATGAAGTAGATATAAAGTCCCATCATAATGAGGTGTAGACAAAAGATAGAACATTGGGATTAGTTCAAAATCCCTTGCAAATTTTTATTTTTTTATTTTTCCTTTAATCTCTGCCAGACCTTCTCTCCTTTTCTTTTTCTCTCTTTTCTTTTAATGCATACTTGGAAAGAAGAGAAGCTATGGGAAGAGAAAGAGGGTTTCTAAAGTGGGAGGAGGCTTTTTTTGAAGATGGGATATTTTAATTTTTATTTTTGGAGACTTGATGCTGTTGAGGTGGTGTGATGGAGTTTCTTTAATAAAACAATCACTTCTTCCCATAAATAAACTTGCATCCTCCTGACTTAAATTATTTGCCCCTCATTCTTAAGGCTAACTAGGAGAGCATGAAAAAAAAAGGGGGGCTCCTCTCGCTTAACGAGGTAGAGCTTGATAGTTGCACGGTATGGACCATCTTATTTTTTTTGGAAGCCGATAGAGGAGGTTGTGAGGCCACCGCAAAGCGTGATTTCTGACCAGAGCTTCTACTGACTGGCATGTCTTGGTGTTAAGACAACTCAAAAATACTCTTCTTAACGATATTGTGGTAGCACGCTCTTCCCAAAAAATGTACAGGCATCCTTCCTCTAGCGTCAATCTGTTGTAACTAAAATCCATCCTAGATTGGAGGTGCTAGAGCGAGATAACATCCGGTGGGTCGACAACTGTCGGATCTACAAGAAAAGTATCCGTCAGAGTTGGCTTCAGTGGAGACTCTCCGATGCTAAGTTAGATTTTCTACAGTTGGTGAAAAAGAGCAAGAGTTTATGGGAGAGATAGAAGGCATACCTGGAGGATCTCCGTTTACCTCTTTATATAGATGAGGTGGGAACCTTGGAGAGAGAGAGAAAAGATCGTAAAAGACCTTTCTACCCCTCAATATAATCCTCAACAGCATGCCTGATCCTTTAGGTTGGTGAGTGTTGTCACCGTACAGTACGTGGGGGCCATCCCTATTTATGTAGTGAGTTGACAATTGAAAGTTTTGAGGATAGTGTAACTTTATATATGATTCTCATTATTATTAAGTGGAATGACATGATGGAATCGTGGAGGGGTCTCTTATAGTCATTATGATAAGCCGCTACCTTTAATGGATTGATGTGACAGTCCTTTGGGGGTTTCGAACCGAGGTCATCGGATGTGCCGATCAAACCCAGCATCGGGAGGAAAGGGCTCCGTAAGATTTGTGTCTTCAATATGACCGACGTATCATCCCCCAACAGTTAGATTGGATCAAGCAGAGGCTAGATTAGTTTGCTTCGAAGGGAGGGTTTCTAGATCGCTGTCATCATATCCTTCCCAATGGTGATTTTTCCTCTAATGACGAGCTTTGTGCCGTCAAATGGTTTCCGATGTCACCTAATCATTTCTAGGGCTATTTTGTCCTAGCTCGGGCCTGAGATGTATCTAGTCTGCATCATAGCATTTTTATTTGATGATTAGAATAATATGTTTTACATTAAACAGTCTATAATCTTTAGTACACTGCTATATTCAACAAAAATGCATCTCTCTCTTTATCATCTAATTTTGTCTTACCTTGTGCTCAAATATGGGCATAGCATATGGATCCAGAAAATCTCATATGATTTACTTAAAGGATTTTTTTCACTCCATGCTTTAATGAGAGACTTATCTTCCATAGCCTTTGTATAGAATCTATTAATATATTAATAGATTCTTCCTAAAGATCTTTGGCATCGTTTTTTCTTTGAGCATCAATTTAATTTAATATATATATATATATATATATATATATATATATATATATATATATATATATATATATATATATATATATATATATATATATATATATTAAAATGGGGCCCTATCTTGGCAGGCCTTCGTTGGACGTATGTGATTTTAGGAAAAGTGGAGAGAGCCGCATGGAAAAAATCACGAAGGCCTCGTCTAAGCTCCCCTGTTCGGCCGCTTCTTCACTTCACTTTGTTCACTTAAGCCCTCCACCCAATTGAGACTCCTGCGAACGGGAGAACCAGAAGGAGGGGGAAGAGGAGCAGGATTCAGAGAAGTGCATCTGGATGCTGGCGGTGATCGGAGTGGATGTGGGCGGGCGGAGAGGGTCGGCGGGGGCTGACACCGTTGCATATGGCAGCCGGATATGGGCAGGCAGCGGTGGTGCGGGCACTGCTGGAGGCGATACTGTAGACGCAGGGGCAGGCAGGATTAGAGGCCAGCTTGGGGGTCTCGGGGTCAGCAGCGGAGGTGGAGAGGGAGCGGAGGGCAGCATCGATGGTGGCCTGGTTGAAGGAGATAGCATCACAAGAGGACCTCATGAGGAGGATAAAGTCAGCGGACTCGATGAGGTTGCGGTAGCTCTTGCCGACGAGCTGCTGGAGCTCTTCCTTCTTCTCATCGATCACCCATCAGGTTGCCGCCTCCAAAGTGCGGATCTCCAGCATCAGCTTCATGCGAAAGAGGGACTCTGCATCGCGGGTGCTGATGGCGATGGCTGCGGAGCCTGGGATCTCCCCTGCCAGCCGTGCCAAAGGCAATCTCAGGCCAAGGAATCCAGAATGCCTCCTCTTCTTTTCGTTCGAATCCAAACCCTAACCCTGGAGAAGCCATATAGAAAAACAGCATCGCCTAAGCTTCCCTGGTCGACAGCTTCGTTTGCTTTCGAGGGGAGGAGTCGGAGGAAGAGTGTTGAACTGGGCAATGGGGATAGAAGAGAGGTTCTTCTGGCTGGGGGCGAGACCATTGGCGGCAGGGTCTGAGAAAGGGATGATGTGGAGAGAGAGGAGGAGGCCACCGATCGCGTAGGAACCGACGGTGCGGCGGAGGTTGGCGGCGTTGCCGGGGGCGGTGACGATGGTGGAGCGGACACCGCGAGTGGCAAAGAGGCAGACCATGATGACCATGGGGATCATGTGGCCGGGGCTCATCAAGGGGAAGAAGAGTATGTGAAAGGGACCGATGGAGGAGGCATTGGAACGTGGGAAGCTTAGATGATGGCTGGGCTTTTGTGTTGGGTATTTCCTTTCTTTTTTCCATCAGCGGTCTGGGGAGTAACAGGGGATCAAGGATTTGGTGGGCCACGGCGATGGTGGAGATGACCAAGAGAATAAAGGATGATTTCATGGCTGAATGATGAGGGATTTGAAGGGGTTTTGAAGGGAGGGAAGCATTTTTTTATTGGGAAGAAGGAGGATGAAGAGGAGATGAATCGCTGGAGAAGGGGAGCTTAAAAGCACGTCGGTCACCCTGTGCGCATCCCGGCACGATCGTCCGATGGTGCGTGCAGATGCGGCCACCTTTCTTTTCTTAATAGGATATTATTTTTTTATTTTTTTTGAAGATAATTTTCTACTCAACCATTAAATACTATCTAATCTACTTATTATCTGTCTATCTATTATCTATAATAAAATTATGGGAGAGAGAAAGTTTCTCATTTTATGAGGAGATCTCTCAAACATATATTATTATTTATCTTTTTTTATAATATTTTTTGAGTAGTGAAAAATAAAGCCGTTGAAATTGTTTCTATCCTCTTTATTCATCTTAAATTACAAAATTGTCTGTTGTTAAATCTTATAAATTATAGTGATGTATTAATTACTTATTTATTGATGATTTATGCAAGTCAATATTATTGATATCCCTATTCTTTTGGTCTTCCTCTTACTGTGTGATTTTTTTTTTCTTATAGTTTATTACAATCTGTCTTTTAGGTAGATCTGTTTAGCATGCTCTAAATCTATCCCTTCTTCTTTTAATTTATGTGATTTGATTAGGGCGTCTTACCAAATGCTTATTCTTCAATGATCTGTGGGAGAGAGAAAGTTTCTCATCTTTGTGAGGAGATCTCTCTGACATGTATTGCTATTTATCTTTTTTTATAATATTTTTTGAGTAGTAAGAGACAAAACTATTGAAATTGTATCTATCCTCTTTATTTATCTTAAATTATAGAATTATCTGGTGTTAAATCTTATAAATTGTAGCAATGTGTTAATTACTTATTTATTGATGATTTATGCATATCAATATGATTAATGTCCCTATTCTTTTGGTCTTCCTCTTGCAATGTGATTTCTTTTTCTTTTTCTTTTTTTTATGATTTATTACAATCTATCTTTTAGGTGGATCTGCTTAGCATGCTCTGGATCTATCCCTTCTTCTTCCAATTTATGTGATTTGATTAGGGTGTCTTATTAGATGCTTATTCTTCAATGATTCTAGCCATTATATATAGTTGATCATGAAGGGTGGTGAGTCATATTCTATACTTTTTATCTGATATATTTTTATTTTTCTGTTTCTATTAGTGGGGTTTATCAGTATGAAATATTCTTTGCTTGATGAGCTGAATGCTACTAAGGATGATTGGATGATAAGGGTGAGGATCTGTAAGATGTGAGAGTCTATTATCTGAAAAACAATGGTGACTTGATCGGTTTGGATATGATTTTTATTGACTAGAAGGTGATGTTGATGTTGTGTAGTGGCATCGATAAAAATTTTTATTTAAAACTATCTTTGATTAGTTTAGCAATTTTAAAATCATATTGTTTAATTATAGAAAAATTTGATGCATGCAACAATAAGGAAGAATCAAGTAAGCAAGTTTAGGCATCTGTTGGTTAAGGGTTCTGTTTTTGGTGTAAAAAATTTTAAGATTGTTGGTAGCACAAGGCAGTATCAACTAATTTTGAATGATTACAAGATTATTTTTTGATTATAACTTCAGTTAAAAAGATAGAAGAAGGGATTATAAATATTGCGAACTATGGATTCTAATTTATTACTGTAGAATTGCTTGATTTATGGATCAATGATAATACAGTCCTATCAGGTGTGTTCTACTCTGACTTATACATTTGTGATTTATCCCTTTTATCTCTAATGTGTTTTTCTTGCCCAGTTAATCTATTTTTTTTTTCCTCCTCCATGTTGTAGATGTGATTGGGTGTTTGTCCAGTGTTGGTGATATTGAGGTTATTAGAATGGGTCGAAAAAGAAAGATATTGAAGTTATAACAAATTAGTAAGATATCGTATCAAATTATGAATATTTTTCTATTATTACAAATAAATTAGTAAGATATTTGATGTCCTAAATGCACAACTCAGTGATGAGTACATTTTCTGTTATTATAGATAAATTAGTAAGATATTTGTTGTCCTATATGTATAGCTCAGTAATGGCTAAAATTACTTTGTGAAAAAAGTTAGCAGAGAATTTTGATTTCAATTTCTATGAGAAAAATTTCGGTCCTTTCACTGTGATAGCAACTTTTACAACAGTTAGAAAATTTCAAGGTGATGATACTTTGGTTGGATGAGTTTCATAGGCATTGTGCTTGAATTGAATTTCAAAGATGCAAAGAATTTTTAGAGTGTGATTTTAATCTTTTATTTTCTAAATAGGTGAGGTTGCCTTTTTCGCCACAAGTGCTACAAAAATCTATGTAAATTTGCAAATAAAATATGTGGCATCTTTGATTGAAAGGTTAGTGTTTGTTTTTAGGATTGAATGGAATGCAGATTTGATAGTATATTTTACACATCTGTTGAAATGTTGTATAGGTTTCCAACTGTTTTTATTGGTGTCCAAGTTCTAAAGAGCTATTCTCCGAATAAGATTTCCATGGAGGAACAGATGTTCATTAATAGGATGAATATCAAACAGTTGTTGGAAACTGCTTGGGACATTAATATGAAGGTAACTTTGATAATTTTTGTTTCTTTTCTATAAGTGTCAGAAGTATCAATGTCCTTACAGTGTACAATATTTTTTTGCAGGAATATATTATTACTGTCAGGGCAAAGATAACAGATGTCGATAATTTTTTTGGCTGGTATTATGTTTCATGCAACTTATATAGTAAGAAAATAGTTGCCGCTAATGGTGTCTACATATGTGATACTTGCAATAAGGAATGCAAGTTTTCTTTGATCAAGTTAAACAACTTTTATTCTTTCTAATTTTAGTATTCGTGTATTTAGCACTTTTGTCATTTTTTATTTCGAAAGCATTTTGTGTATTGTCTATGATAACAAAAGTCTCTTATTAGTTAAGAAGATGAGAGTCCACCATTAAAATAAACTGTGATGTGGTGCATATGTTTTGCTAAATTATGGATACAAGATACATTTTAAAGTGAAGGATAAAACTGCAGCATCCACCTTTATTTTGTTCAATGTTGATGCTGAGAAGTTGCTTGATACATCAGCTCATAAGTTGCTTAATAGACAAATACCAAACAATAGTGATGTTCCTGTACAGATTTGCAGCCTCTGTGGAAAGGATTTTGTTTTCAAGTTAAAACTCAATAACTACAATTTGAAAGAGGGCTTGAAAAATTTTTGTATTTTGAAGATTTTTGTGCTCGATGAAAAATTTGAATTACAATACAGATCCCAAAAGGAGGGAAAGGTATAGTGAAATTTGGTTTGTAGTAATTTATTTAACATACATGTATTGTCAGTTAACTGTTCATAACTAGTTTTACAGAAAAATTTTTTGAAAGAAGATCAGAACTATGAGAAGAGGCGGCTGAGCAGGGGCAGTTTGGCAAAGAAGGTAGATTCTACAACCATTTTGTTTATGATATTTCACTTTCATAATAGAAGCAATCTATGGAATTTATTTTAAAAGTTGTTTTTTTTAGGAGGATTCCATTGAGGAGTCATCAAACTCTTTTGAGGATTCTGAGGAAGAATATGATGTTTCTAATACTGTTAAAGATAGGAAGAGAAGAAAGAAAATTGTCAATGATGATGATATTGATGATGCTAGGAGGAGCTTACGCAATAAGAAGGCCATTTAATATTCTGATTCTATTTAATATTCTAATTAGTTGTTTTAGTGTTCCTTGAATTAGATTTCTTTATCATATATAACAGTTAGCTAAGAACAGTTGTTTTAAGTTTTTTGATTGGATTTGTTATTCATATAAATGTATTTATGACTCGTATTTTTTGCAACTGTTTGTGGATAAAGACATATTTAATTACAGTCTCTTTCTGAGGTCATTTTTATATGCTATTGAAATACATTTATTATTGCAGTGGAAGATATTTGTGTCCTCTCATTGTGATATTGATATTTTTTAAAAAAATTACATGAATATTTGTGATATATTGATAGTATCTTTTGTCATGAAGGTATTTACCTTTGATAGGTAAGTTTGAAATAATAGGTTTCTTTAGTTCTTTACTGTATGTCTCTCGAGTCCACACTTTGAAGCATCATGATATGGAGGGTGGCCGTTTAGTAAAGATAAAGGTATTTACTTTCAATAGGTAAGTTTAAAATCATAACCTTCTTCAGTTCTTTGTTATATGTCTCTCCAGTCCATACTTTGAAATATAATGGTATTGAGGGTAGTCGTTTAATGAAGTTATCTTTGATTATTTGTCATCATTTTGTTTTATTGATGTTTGTGTTTTAATATTGACAAATTGATTGATGTATCTACTGTTTACCGGACATGTTGAAAGTATAAGAAATTGATTTCTTTTGCTGTTATAAATTTCAATATTTCTATTTATCATGATGGAGGATATCAGTTTATAATGAAAGTATTTTTTATTGTATTTTTTTTATTCAGCCAACTTTTTGATTTTGTTTGTTTGTTGAGTTCATTGAAGGTCAATTTGCTCACTTCTTTTTTTCTTTCTTTGTCTTAGCTTCATGCATCAGCAGTTCATATTTTGTTGGCTACCTCATTTATGGTTGTTGCATCACAGTAGAAGAGAGATATCAAGTTTCAAGAAAAATATTATTATACCTTCAAATTGTTCATTTATTTTTCTTATATAATTTTATATTTCTCTTATTTTTAAACCCTTAATAATTTTATCGGACAAATAAGCATAAGCTATTTCATATGCAGGCTATTTTTTTGCTCTTTTAGTCTGCAAATTGTCCACACAAAAATTGAAGTGTAAGATCCATAAAGATAAATTTTTAAAAAGAGTATTTACTATCAGAAATATGCAAATTATCGAATCAAGTCACAGAAATAAAAAATCTGCATAAGCTGAAAGATATTAATGATGTAAATTTGAGAGTGTTATGCAATTGATTGGAGTAAGAAGTTTTATAGCACATAGAAATAATTCCATAGATTACTTTCAAGAGTTGAAGCTGTTGTACATAATGTATATGATAGATCTGTTTGAGGATGATTTTACCACTAGAGTGAAAGAAAAAGTGACTCTATTTATGTTGAATTTTATGGAATAGAAAATTGTGTTTATCCTATTGGTGTAAAAGCAAATCATGTATTGATCAATTGTTGTGCTATTTTGACTATTGTCATTTACGGATATTAAGAAATATCAGTTTTCATAAATAGTTAGTTCGTTTAATATTTATGTTATATGTTCAAAAATATCATATTAATATATGTTTTCATAAATTAATATCAGGTTTCATATTAATTTTTAGCAAGAAGCATTTAAAATAATGATTCCATCTGATGTTAATCAAATGAATCATCTTTATCCCATAGGTATTGCTAGAAAAGAGTACATATATTTTTAAGAAGAAATAATATGTCTTCTATAATTATGAATATTATTTTAATAATGACAATATCATTCAAATAATTTCGATAAATACACAGCATTTTTTTAGCACAATACTTCACAGTGGGAGCATTATACTGTGTCACCTTGCATTATTAATAATAGTTGTATAAGTAATTCTTTATCCTAAACTATGTGATGATGTAATATTTATATTCTATGATTTTTTTTTGTTCAAACAAAAATGATATTACCTTATTAACGATAGTCCTGCAAATAATTCTTTGTCCTAATCTATTTGATGACATAATATTTATATTTTACAATTTTTTTCCATTTAAACAAAAATGATATGGCCTTATCTTTATTAGCATCTATTTTTTTCATCAGCTGTACCTTCTACTGAAGCCCCAAAAATAAAAAAAGTTTATTAAAAAAAATCTATTTTTATAATATTACGATTTTCTATTTCGCTCCTACGATTTTGCCTCATCTATGAATTAAGCACCCATCAATCTTTGTTCCATATTTCATAAGTCATCCAAATTTATTTGCCCCCAACGATGCAAATATCCAACTTGAACCCTTCATTTTCTCAATATATGCGTTCTCTTACATGCTGGATGAATTTGAAAAGATGCAGAAAAAAATACAATGAAAGATGCCTTCACTATAAACTAATATCCTCCACCGTGATATACAGAAATGTTGAAATTTATAACAGTAAAAGAAATCAACTTCGTATAGTTTCAACATATCCTCTAAACAGTAGATACATCAATTAATTTATCAATAAAATACAAACGTCAATAAAATAAAATGATGACAAATAATCAAAGATACCTTCACTAAATGACCACCCTTAATACCATTATATTTCAAAGTCCATTCAAATTTATTTGCCCATAAAGATGCAGATATCCAACTTGAACGCTTCATTTCCCCAATATGTACATTCTCTCATATGCTGGATGAATTTGAAAAGACACAGGTTAGTTATCAATTTGTACCTATTAACAGAGGATTCAAAATATTAATGATTTAGCTATCTTTTTATTTGTCTGTTCAACTACTGAGGAGATAATTTTTTTCTCTTCGTAATTTCTACCTGCATCTTTATTCACGTCTCCTGGATTAGCTTTTACAAATTCTGTAAGATTGCACATCTCTTCTTACAATTATTTGTAGTCTTTGTACGCTTAGTTAATTCTTCATTTTTTCTTTTGATACATGTGAAGATATTACTAGACTGTATGAAAATTAATAATATTCATTTCAATTTAATTATGCTATAGGAGTCAGAATGGATCTAATTACTGCATCCCTGTAAGAGTTCATTGCTTCAACGAATGTTCCCACCGATTCTTTTCTCCTGCACCATGAGCTAACAGGTTTTGCTCGGAGAGAAAGAATGCTGAAAATGAAGCTTATGAGATATATAACTAACCTGCGATGTAATAGGAAGAAGGAGGAGTTTCGTAATTTATAGAAGAAGAAGTTCAGCTATGCTAGGATGAGAAGAAAGATTGCACTGATTCGCAAGAACAATAAACATGATCCTCATAAAATTGATGCATTGGCACTGCAATTTGTCCACCTTTTTAAATAATCAATGAAGTTCAATGGGAGTTATTGCCGCCATGGATTGATTCATCCAAAGAATATGTGAGTTCTATAATTTTAAAGTAATTTTCATGAATTTATTCTTTATCATTTCATGAATATAGTATACTGATTTTTAAGTGGAGCTGTACTTGTTATAGAATATTTTTGCTTCTTCAATTTCAAATTTGTATTTGTTTATTGTTATCATTACTAGCATTGCAAAATGCTTTCAATACATAAATAGTACTATTTTACGTTAATTTTTTAAGAGAAATTGTTTCATAATTGATCCATATAAAACTTAGTTAACTAATACATTAATAAATAATTTTATTTTATGAAATTATAGTCAAAGCATTGTACTCTATGAAAATTGTTATACTATTAGATGAGAAAAGATTAGATGCTACTTATAATATTAATAAACACATATTTCTAACAATATTTCAGATCAAAGTTTTATTCGAACAAATAATGAAGGAAAAGATAAGGACAACAGAGAGTCAGGCAATGTAACTGGTAAAAGTACAGAAAAGAGAAAGTATTTTCTTCATCATACAGGTATTGCTATGCTCATTTTAAACTCATTATTTTCCATACTTTGCTTTTGATCTATGTAATGTGATAATTTTATCAATTTTTTTGTTATATATTTTAAAAAATATAATATACATAGATAATGAATGTCAAAAAAAGAAACAATGGACTACTCTTCATGAAAATAGAAAGAAAAGAAAGACTTCCCCAACTACTACTGAAATCATAGAAAATGGAGAGCATTTTGGTGACAATACAGGTATTTCGATATTTATCTTTAACTCATTGAAGTTTATTTTAAAGATTTATGCTTAATAATATACTTACTTTATGGTTGGTATCAATTATTTATATAATCTTTTTATCAAAATTTCATATCATAAATATTATAAAAACTTATGTGGACTTTTTCTATTATAGCCTTCTTACAAATAATATACTTTCATTTTCTGCATTAGCCAACATTCCAGCACAAAGCTGCATTGAATCAAAAGATGAAGACAGTGAAAGGCAGAAGAAAAGGCATTGCAGAATTTCTGATCAAGCTCCAAACATTGATGAACAAAAAACTCATGATACAAGAATAATCATATTTACACTTTAAACTCTCGATTCCATTTTTGTATTTACTATATTTTCATTATTTCAAATAAATAACAATGCAAATACCTATTATCATTAATTCATTTTACAAATTTGGTAGATTATCATACAATTCTTTGAAATTTTGGCCCACCCACATACACATGCCAGTATTGCAGTGCTATTCTATGGTATGAGGAATGAACTCATAGGATAAAAAAAAAATATTACAGTCGAAGTTCTCATTTTGTTGTATAGAAGGATGTGTGTAGATTCCATTATTAAAAGAACCACCTCCTTTGTTGAATATCTATTGGGACCAGCATCCCGCCAAAAAGGTATGAAATTTCGTAAAAATATCAAAGCATACAACTCAATGTTTGTTTTCACATCTATGAAAGGTTGAGTTGATACTACAATCAACCATGCAAAGGGCCCTTATGTTTTTAGGATCAACAGACAAAATTTTCATAGGATCGATTCTTTGTTGTCAGAAGTTGGAAAAAAATCAAGTTTTGCTCAGCTTTATCTATATGATACCGAAAATGAAACAAAAAATAGGATTGATTTTTTATAGAAGAATGATATCTAGAAAGATATTGATCCTAAAATTGTTGAAGCTTTATCTAATATGTTAGATGAGAATAATAATTTGGTCAAATCTTTTGGAATGACAAGGGATCGATATAAAAGTCATCCAAATTCTGAGTTCTATTTGTAGCTCATAAGCAATGGAAATAGAGATTGTCAACAATACAATTTACCCATAGTCTTTGAAGTTGCTAGTTTAATAATTGATGATTTTAGTGTAGAGAACTTTCAGCGGGATATTATAGTGGAGCATAGAATAAAGGGCCTCAAAAAAATTACAGATCTTCATCCAAGTTTTATGTCTATGACATACCCATTAATACATCCTTATGATGAGGATGGATATAGACTTGGCATACTCTTGAGAAAAATTTCTAACAGCCTTTTCAAAAGGCAAAAATTGAGCATGAGAGAACATTATTGCTTTAGACTCCAACAAAGATTAAATGAGCGTCGAACTCTTCTTCAAGTAGGGAGGCTTCTACAATAATATATAGTTGATTGTTACATGGCAATTGAAGAAAAAAAGTTTCATTGGATTCGAAGAAATCAAAAAAAACTCAGAGCAGATCTTTAAATGAGTTGATGGATGCTGTTTACTGAGGTGATTCCAATTATAATAAGTTAGAAACATCAATCATTTTGCCTTCATCATACACTGGAGGGCCTAGATATAAAGTCCAAAATTATCAAATGCTATGGCAATCTGTAGATGGGTCGGCTATCTAGATTTATTCATCACTTTTACTTGCAACTCAAAGTGATCGAAAATAAATGACATGCTGCGCTTAATTGAACAGAAAGATGATGAAAGACGAGTGGAAATCATATGCAGAGTTTTTGAGATAAAATTATATCAACTGATGCAAGATTTGAAAACAAAAAAAAAATTTGGAGAAACAATTGCATGTGAGCAATCTCTTATCCTTATATTTACATATAATATTTCATGTTTATCATTTGGAAATGAATACTAAAATAATATTTGTATCATTCATATCAATCATATTGACTCTACATTTTTATTTTAATATATTACAGCTTTGTACACAATTGAGTTCCAAATAAGAGGCTTGCCACATGCACATATATTGCTTTTTTTGCATCCAAGTTTGAAAAATCCTTCTCCAAATCACATTAACAAGTTAATCAGTGTAGAAATCCCTGATTTGGAAATGGATCCTGATGGATATAATGCTGTCAACAAGTTCATGATTCATGGACCATGTGGAAAATTTAATGTAGATTCGCCGTGCATGTTCCAAGACAAATGCACTAAACATTTTCTTAAGAAATTCAATGATCAAACAACAGTTGATGCAGATGATTTTTCTATTTATAAAAGGAGAAACATAAGTATTCAAGTTGAGAAGAAGGGTATACTATTAGATAATCAGTATGTGGTGCCTTACAACAGGAATTTAATTGTCAGATTTGATGCACATATCAATGTTGAGCTTTGTAACTACTCGAGATTGGTCAAATATTTATTCAAATATGTGCATAAAGGCTCTGATAGGACAACGACGACTCTGAAATTTGTTGATGCTTCATCAAAAATTGATGAAATAAAAATATATTTAGACTATAGATACAAATCAGCAACTGAAGCTTGCTAGAGAATTTTTCAATTTGATATATATTATAGAGAGTCAGCAGTTGAAAGATTGTCATTTCACTTACCAAGGGAGTATACGGTCATTTTTGAAGAAAACAAGTCACTAACAAATATTCTCAATAGACGTGGTATAGAAAAAATAAAGTTCACTGAATGGGTTGAGACAAACAAGAAATACAATGATGCGAGAGAGTTGACATATTCTGATTTTCCTACGCATTGGGTGTGGAACGGGAAAGACAAAGTTTGGACTAGAAAAAAAAATGGCAAGGCCATTGGGAGCATATTTTTTGCACATCCTTCAAGTGGTGAACGATTCTATATGAGAATGTTGATGAATATTGTGAAAGGAAGTACTTCATTTCAAAATATTAGAACAGTGAATGGAGTAACATATCCTACATTTAAATCTGTATACTATGCTTTGGGTTTATTGGATGATGCCAAAGGGTGGAATGATTGTCTTACTGAAATTGCATTGTGGGCAACAGAAAATGAATTAAGGCATCTTTTTGTGACAATACTTATTCATTGTCAAGTTGCTGATATATATCAGCTTTGAAAATCTAATTATAGTATCTTATCAGAGGATATAAGTTCGTTGCAAAGAAAAAGATTCCAATTCAAGCATCTACAGTTAACTGAACAACAAATTGAGGCTTACACATTGTTTGAGATTGAAAATATCTTATTAAAGATGGGCAAAAGTTTGAGAGATGTACATGGAATGCCTCTTCCTGATTCTTCTTTGATCAAAGATTCGAGAAATCGCTTGGTGAATGAGGAACTTGATTATGATCGTGATCAATTGAAGATACTGTATGAAGAATCCTTTGATGCTCTGAATATTTCTCAAAAAGTAGCTTGTGAAGCAATAATGCATTCGATTGACAATGAAGAAGGTCAATTATTTTTCATTAATGGACATTGTGATACTGGTAAGACATTCTTATGGAAAACAATAATAGTAAAACTCAGATCAGAATCAAAAATAGTCTGGTCCATTGCAACTTCAGGTATGGCAGCTTTGTTATTACCCAATGGTAGAATAGCTCATTTGCGATTTCACATCCCTTTGGATGTCATGGTGGAATCCTCTTGCAAAATCCGACAAGATACTCAATTAGCTAAACTTTTTTGTAAGACTTTATTGATCATTTAGGATGAAGTGCCTATGTCAAATAAATTTTATTTTGAACTAGCTTTGGATAAGAGCTTGAGAGTTATTCTCTGATCAAGATATGAAAAAAGTTGTGAAAAACCTTTGGAGGTCTTACGGTAGTTTGTGGTAGTGATTTTCATCAAATACTACTGGTTGTTCCCAAGAGTAGAAGAACTGACATCGTTGATGCTTCACTTAATTCTTCTTATTTGTGGTTATTTTTCAAAATCTATGAGCTAAAGTAAAATATGCAACTTTATAGTGGAAGAATTAGTGACTCCGAGACTGCTAAATTAGCTTCTTTTGACAGATGGCTATTACAAATTAAAGATAGTTCCTTTTATGATGACATTAATAGAGAATTAATTCAACTTCCATCCAATATCACTCTAAAATCTATTGCAGATCCTATGAAATGCATTGTTGAAGCTGTTTATCCATCATTTTTGGACAAATATAATGATCCTGCATATTTGAAAGAGAGAGCTATTTTAACATCAAAAAATGATTGAATAAAATGATCATAAATCTAATACCAGGTGAAGAAAGAACTTATTTCAGTTCAAACAGTATCTACAAAGCAAGTGCGAACACAAATAATGAGGATCTTTTATATCTGATAGAATTTCTCAACAGTCTCAAATTTATAGGGGTTCCCAATCATGATATATAACTAAAAATAGGTGCCCCTGTTATGCTTCTCAAAAATCTTAATTAAACAGAAGGTTTGTGCAATGGCACAAGATTGATTATAACACACCTTGGTAAATGGTCAGTTAGTGCTGATATCATTTCTGGAACAAATATTGGTATGCAAGTCACAATTTCAAGAATTATCATATCACCTAATGAATCAAGATGGTCATTTAAGCTAAAAAGATGGCAGCTTCCGTTGGTGCCATGTTTTGCCATGACAATCAACAAAAGCCAAGGACAGTCTCTTAAATGTGTAGGCTTATTTCTCTCAAAGCAAGTGTTCACACATGGTCAATTATATGTAGTTGTATCTCGAGTGACTACAAGAGAAGGATTGATTATATTAAATATGTATGATAAAGTAGAGGATCCAGTATTTGTGAAAAATATAGTTTACAAAGAAATCTTCAATAATATATCAGCATCAACTTATTAGTACTATGGTACATCAAATATTTTCTTTTTTTTATCTATAATTCTATTATTTTCTTTTTAAAATTCATCTTTGCTTATCCTTTAATCCTGCATAATTGATCTTGCTATTGAAAAATAATTACTCAATTTATGCTAAATCATGATGAATTTCCATGATCAAATTCATTTGTTGCACGTGTATTCTCCTAATTTCTCAAAGAAATTATTTGATTGATTGCATCTAAATGAATGACATAAAATAAAAGAAAGATTGCAGTTTAAGATTTAAAGAAACATAAATCCATGATAAGTATATCTTTCTTCATTTTCCTACATTTCTTCAGTTGATTGAATAAAATTCTTGCTGTGTTCAATTGAAATCTTTCATTTTTTTTATTTATTTTGTATTCTTTAGGCTCTTCACTTGCAAAAGGTCTAATTTGAGATCGAATTAAAGGTCAGTTTTTTAATTTTCTAATCATCAAAATCTTGCCATTTTTAGCGAATTTGAAGAGATTTTGTTCCATATTTCTCTCTGTCTTTTGATGCTTTACAATCTTTGTGAAAAATTTTTACGAATAATTTGCTCAAAAGGCATTCATAGTTCTTTTCATTTCACTTCTTTTTTAAAATTTTAAGAATTGGCTATCAGTTTATGAATCTGAACATGTCTAGCAGTTCATAACCTTTAGAATTGGCTATCAGTTTATGAATCTGAATATGTCTAGCAGTTCATAACCTTATTCATTCCTATCAATTGCCACTACATGATAGTAAGAATATGATCCTTTTTGTTGAATTGCAATTTACTCGATTTTTTTTCTAAATAAAATTTTTTTACATTGAGACTGTCTGCTTTAGTGTCTAATTTTCTAAAGTCTTATTACACTTTTAAATGAATGGGGATTGAGATCAAATGATTTTCAAGAAGAAGATTAATTATAGGATTCTATCTTATTTTGCTCTCTGTCATTGTCTTTATTTCTATTCTAATCACTTTCACTTCACATTTTTTTGATCGGCTTCATCTATTTTTATGATTCTATTTTTGAGGAATCCAATTATCTTTGCTTCTATAACGAATGGAGAAATCTCAATAGATTTTAGTATAAGGTTCATAGATTCATTTTTGCAGAAACCTAGTACTACAGAGTTTAACATGATTTATGTCAAACTTGGTGCCTATTCTTTTAAGTTGAATTAAAAGGTTTCACTTACACAGGTCTTTTAAGACTTTCGCCAAATAGTACAAAATTAACTTAGTTTTTAATACCTTATAATGGAATATGGCAATTCTTTTTACGGGATTGACAATTGAGGTTTAGCTCCTATTGCATCAATAATGTGTTGCAAAATTTTTTTTTTGTCCCTTACTTGCAGAAATGAAGGGGGAGAAGATCATCAACAAAAGCATAATCAGCAAACAATTATTAAGAATAATCAGATAGAGGACTTCAATGATCAGGAAGAGGATAAGCAGCTTCATAGAATTCCTAAAAAGAAAACCCATTTCATTAATTCCTCTACCATTACCATAAATCTTTATATGAAGGTAAATCTGCTATAGTAATTACTGAAAAACTGATATTTGTTTATTTTAACTTATGATACTTCTATATAAATAGAACAATTAATATTATCAATGATTTAACTACAGCTAAATACAATTGAATTTATTGTGCTTCATTGATTTTTTCTTTAGCTGCATGTCTTTTAATTCTATTTTAATTTTTTATGACAGGCTGAGCCACTGATAGAAGCCTTTAAGAGTGTACTTAGTAATGCTTATTCCTTGGATGGGAGATTACAAGTAGCAAAAGTAGATTTTGAGGTCATTTTTCTATTTTTCCACCTTGTATGAATAAGCCGTGTGCAAAGTAAAAAGTTTTTTTCCATATTGTTTGAGAAAGAAAAGGTATTTCATTAGGAGTTTTAAGAAAAATACAAACAAATAACAATCTTGATATATACAAATTACTTTTCTTTCACACATAGTGTTTGCAAATGAAAAAGACTCAAAACTGATATTTATATAACAACTTTGATTTATATACCAACTCCAATTTGATCATTATGACTTACCAGGTGCAATTAAATTTTAGATTCCTAAGTACATCCAGAAATCACTATTATAATCTATTTTTAAGTCATGAAAAAAATTATAACTTCAAAAAATTCATAGAACATTGTACAGTGTCCCATTCATCTTCAACAATTCGTAAGAAATTATCCTAATTATCAAATAGAAGATATATAAAAATTTTAAGAGTCAATAGATACACCAATATAAATATCATTGTCATTTTAAAATCCACAACTATCTATACACAAAATGGATACCAAGAAAAGAACTCCCTCAAAAAATATACTAACATATCTTCCGCATGAAAGTATCTCACTCATCATGCATATGATCCTAGAAGACAACGAAAACAACTTTCCAACAATTGCTACTTGGTATGTTTAAATCATCTTCCATGACTTTCAATTCCCAATTTTACAAATCACATTAATTAATCTCACAAAATAATTTCTCTTTTTCATCACTGCTGTAAAGAATTCTTTCGATTTGCTTATTCTCCAAAAATATTGAGAAGACTTAGACCGACAAATCTTTAAACAAAGCTTCTGCATATTGATGATTTAGGAATTATTTTTCTTACAAAATTATTCAAAGCAAAAAATTTTAGAGCTTCAATGCTTCTCGGAACTCATCTTTTCTTCAACAAAAATATGAGAGAAGATGGACTATCACATCTTCAAATTGCATTGACACAAATTATCCACAAGCTATCTATAATTATGGTATTACTCTGCTATCACAAAACCTATACAAAGGAGTCCACTTCTTGTATTCTTTGCTACCACCAAATGAATATAGAGAAATTCTGAGACAAAATAGAATAAATTTAAAAGAGATGTTAGCATCAAACGCACATATGAAAATATGCCGTACAAAGCTTTGCAAACTTAAAACAGAAGACCCTTAGCATCCAAAAAACAAAAATATGATTCATGGTGATACGGAATTACAAATCAAATGTCTATTTTGTACAATTGACATAAAGACAATGAAAATGAAACATATATTAAATTAGAAATAGTTTGTTATATCACAATATAATATATGCCATCTTCTAATTCGTTTTCACATTTTAAAAATAATGTTCTCCATATTCATGTGTATAAATTATTTTTGATTTCATTCAGATACCTATAATTCAATTCCTCAAGTAATGAAACAGAAACACCTACATTTATTCATTTATTTCATTTTTCACGGCCGCGCGAAGCACGGGAGGGTTCACTAGTTATATAATAATCCTTGAATAGCTTAGCATTCCTTAACGAGTCATCTTGGTTTAATATTGTGTTTAAATGCTTAGGATTTATGAGTGCACGTGAGCAGATCAATATAATATAATATAATATTTTATTTTAATTTAATCTAATATGTATGTATGTATGTGTGTGTATGTATGTATGCATGTACATGTATATATATTAAACGGAGGCATGACAAAGCCTCCATTTGATGCATGTAAGAGTCTGTGCCACGAACCTGCTATGCTGCTTCGATCAGATGTCCATGGAGGTTACGTACGATACGGAAGGTGGTTGCTTGAAACGCTGTAATCTCCTTCTTTAGACCAGAGCAAAACTTCTCCAGGTCATGGTGGTAAGTTTGGAACACAGTCTCCAATTTCACGGTGAGGATCTTGACAAGACCTTCAAGGCTCGACATAGTGTCATCGCTAGTAAAAAAAAATAGGATAATAGTTGGAGTTAGCTTCGACTCCTTACGTCGTCTCTATCGTCATCCTAGAGGTTGGAGAGGATGGATTTAAAGAAATCAACGGAGATTGAGGGAGGGGCAGAAATTGAAAGAAAGAAGAAAAGGATGAAGAGAGAGGAAAAGGATAACTGAAGTAGTTTTCTATAGTAAATAATCGAAATTAGGTGGCTTGAAAATTAGCCAACTCAATGATAGTCGGAAATGAATAAGCTTTATCCGTGGTCATCCAGTAATTTCATAGATGCAACTGCTGCAATAAATGCATGCTTGCAAGACTTAGAAGATATTTTTAAAATATATATAAAATAGATAAAAAAATTAAATATTATTTTTAAAAAATTATATCCCATGCATCGCATGGGGTCATAAGCTAATTATTTTTAGTAGTTGGATTCTTTCCATTACGCTATTCTATAAAAGAGCATATAATACCGCTAACTTTCTATGAATTCCTTCATCTTCACAAAACTTTTTAGAGTTTCAAAGAGGGTGATGTCTCTTTCTATCACTTTTAGAGACTTTTAAATTATATTAACTTTGATTCTCAATTTAGACTTAAAATTTTTTAAAGAGTTCAAATAATTTCTACTTTTCTTTCAAGAAATAAATCCAAATCATGGTAGAATAATCATCCACAAAGATGAGGAAGTATTAGCTTTGATTAAACTAGCATAGTAGCCGAGCAATGCCTGGACCTATTAATTTTATAAATATAGAAGAATAGCCACCACAATAATAGATTTCAACCTAAAGCAAACTATAAATATAATAATTTAGTTTGCAATTTAATTGGAGCAAATAGAAAAATATATCAAATATTTGAAGTAATAGTTTAGATCAACATGAATTGGAATAGTGAAATTATTTTGAAATTAATAATTTATGATATTTAGAATGTAGTAAGTATTGTGTTTAGAATGAAAAAATAGAAAAGAAATATCCGACACAAAATCATAGAAAAAATAGAAAAAATATAAGAAAAATCAATGAAAATGAAAGAAACATGAAAAAAATTAAAATCAATAAAAATGAAGGAACCACAGAAATAAACCTGATTATCAGGGGAATGAGAGGATTTGAGCCCCAAATCTTTAGACATATTCGACCTCTCTCTGCCTCCCACCCAATTGAGACTCCCAAGAATGAAAAACAGAAAGATAATACCCAAAACATATTGGTATATTGTTGGCTTGATTGACAAGGATATTTGGTATTAAGCTATATGAAAGTTTCAAAAAAGTTTAAGCTTCAATTATGCTATCCATATAAGTCTGTTTATATTAAATTGAATCAAAATATATAATCTATGTTATAATGATAATTTGTACATATGTAAATGCCCCTCTTTGAGTCAGGACATATTTAAGTAACACCTATAATAGAAGGCATACCAGTTTCTACTGGAACTAAATAATCAAATAGGATTTTGGTATGATGTGAAAGCTGTCATAGGAGAAAATTGATGTTGATCATGCAATATTATGTTTTGTTATTATTTTCTATTGATTGTTTTGGATGGGTTCATAAATTTATGATGCATTCATTTCCTAATTGCTTTCAATTATGTAATGGTTGTTCAAATGGTTGGTTGATTTGGTATGGCAGTGTTCTACAGATATTGGGAAGCAAAATTTTTCTTTTTATGTCAAACAACTGATATTTTATTTGTGATTCTATAGAATATATTTTACAAATCTATCTTATAGTATTCTTGATTTTTGAATTTATTAATATTAATAGTAAAAAAATATTATCATTATTGTCAATTAAACACCCACAATATGGGGGTTAAGTGCTCATTTGGTTTGAGATAATAATCCCAAGATCAAAGATGATGTAGGTGGAGGTAGTGAGATTATTGGTTGCACAAGATATTCTATATGATAGTCATCCCAAATTATCCTTAATCTTTCAATTATCATCTAACCTAGTGATAGGATGTCTATCCTCGAGGTCGGATATCTAAGATTATTTAGGGTACTGATTTTAGGCTAAAATTTGAAGATAAAAATATCTTTCGGACTGAAATTAATATTTATTATATTTTAATATTATTTTAATATATATACTAATATAATATTTTTATTAATATTAATATGATATTTATATCTATATTAATAAATTTATTATATTAAAATATTAATACTATATAAATATAATATTAATATATTAGTATTATGTCAATATAATAAATTATTATGATGTAGTGTTATCTTATAATGAATTAATATTATATTTATATTAATATAAATATAATATTATTATTTATATCAAATTTAGGAATAAAAAGATATGCTTTTATATCTATTGAAAGAGTTATGAAAAATAATATGTGAAAGTAGCCAAGATGGTCTAGATTAAAAAATAAATGTTTATATTAATCAACAGTTTTCTACCAAAAAAATCAACAGTTGTTTTTTTTGTTAAATAAATATGGCCTTCAACCCCTTTCTCATCCCATCCCATGGGAGGAAAACTTTTCTTTCTCTGGCTCGCTTCCCTTGGAGCTGCTTATCACCATTGGTGGTAGGGCTGGCAAAATATGATCTGACCCGCCAACCCGACCCTTTATTCAATCTGCCATAAACAAGTTTGGGTTTAGACTAAACGGATTCGGATTATAAATAGGTCGACCCATTTAATAAGTGGGTCGGATATGAGTTTTAGATATCTGACCCATTTAATCCATTTAATATTTAGGTTGGGTTGAGTCAGATAACTCATTTAACCTGTTTGACCTGTTTAATCTATTTCTGACTCATTTAACCCAATTTGTTTAACCTGTTTAACCTATTTAAGACCCGTTTAACCTGTTTAACCTGTTTCTGACCCATTTAACTTGATCCGTTTAATCTGTTTAATCCGTTTAATCTAATTTGACCTATTTAATAAATGAGTTAAACGGGTCGAGTCGGGTTACCTGTTTAATAAACAGGTCGGATTCAGATTTGAATTTTTGATCCATTTAATAAACAGGTCAGATTTGGGTTGACCATTTTCTGACCCGATCCGTTTATGATCCGACCTATTTATGACCGACCCGACTCATTTGCCACCCCTAATTGGTGGTGATGGTGGCAGCATCCCAGAGATGGAGGCATGGGTCCACATCTACACATCTCATGGTGTCTCTCTCAAGGGCTGGACTGTTAGAGGCATCGGAACCAGAGCCAAAATGGGTTCCATCTACAATTATGTAATCTCTATTAGCTGAAATATAATGGGATGAAAGGGTGTAATTCATAAAATAAGGTGAAATATAATAAGATGAAAGGGTGAAATAGGGCTATGGCTGCAGTTGAAAATCGATGTCGTAGCCCAAAAAAATTACTACCATACTTTATGACAATGGTTGTCTAACCGCTGTCACTATGGCCGTCGCCGTAGGTCTATGACAGTGATTTTTTGGACTACGACAATGGTTGCGTCAACTGTTGCCATAGACAAGGTATGGCAGCGATTTTGTAACCGCTGCTATAGAATAGTAGTGGTTGGACTATAATAGTGATTTTTTGGACTACGACAGCGATTGCGTCAACCGTTGCCATAGACAAGGTATGGCAGTGATTTTGTAACCGCTGCTATAGAATAGCAGTGGTTGGATAAATTGTGACAGCGGTTGGATAAATTGTCCAACCGCTGCCGTAGTTTTTAGCTACGACAACGGTTATGCCAACCGCTACCATAGATTCCTATGGCAGCGATTGTCAAACTGCTGTCATAGCCTTTGATTAGTCAAAATGATCGACTGTTCTCGGATGGTGGTCGGCTGGTGAAAAATGGATAGGTTGCATGTATGTATTATTTCAAAATGATTTTGAAAACACAGCGGAAATGGATCTAGGTTAAACCCTTTAACCATGCATGCAAAAGATCAGATCTATATCTATCTGTGCCCAGATCTATGACATACATATAATCTGAAAATAAAAATAAATATTGAGATCAGATCTCAATATTGTGTACTTGTTGTAATACAACGCAGCCGATGATCATGGATCTGAATGGTTCCTTTAGCACGTATACGTGCCCGACTTCCACAGGTATCCACATAAGGACTCGTTCCGATCAGAGGTGAGATGATCTCTCCGAAGCGCTAGCTCCCTTGCAGAGATCTCTTCTTTGATGGCTTAAGTGACTTCTTCTTCAAATCTCATAGACACTCTATGGGATTAAGAAGAACTGAAGGAGGAAGAAGAGGAAAGAGGAGGCTCGACTTCAAGAAAATAAATTTTTCATAATTTTTCTCCTAATTCAGGCGTCCAATTATTGGACTCCTTTTATAAGGAGTGTAGGGGATTAGGGTTAGGAGGAGGCACCACAAAATATTGCATGCCACACATATTGGGCATCCAAATTTCCAATGCCTAAAAAAGGTGCGCGTGAGAAAGAAATTAGAATGATTCTTTCTCATGCAAACCTCTTTCTTAGCATGCACAGAAAATTAGTTGGCGCCACAATGCTTTTTTTTTATCCCTTGATTAGTTTCCATCTTATCCTTATCTCTAGATTTGAATCAAATTAAAAAGGAGATAAGATGATGACTCATCACATAAGATCGCCCACCCTCTTTCTGCATCCTCCTCTCTTTCACACAAATATTCCTCACACCAAAACCTTTTTTTGCATGAGATATTTAGTGAGGTATCTTAGAGCATGCGCAAGGAGAGAGAGTCCTAGTGAGTTGGGACTCTAGGGTTTCCTATTTGGTCTCAATTCAAATCTGATTTGGTTGAACCCAAAGAGAGAAATGAGCCTAATACAATTAGAAACCTAATTTCCTCAATAAATTTTTAATTTAATTAGAAATTAACTGAACCCAAGTCTTGATCAATTTAGAAATTAGTTTTCCTTGCATTCAGACTTGATCCAATCAAATCCAATTCAAGTCAAATTGAATCCAATTCAATTGATTTGATCCAAACTTTATTGCTCAATTAAATTGAGCTAATTAACAATCTAATTACTAATTAATCCTCCTATAATTCAATAACACTTAGTGAATTACATAATTATAACTTCTGCTTAAGGTTAATTATTAATCATATTGATGATTATACCCTTTAACGATTCAATATAGTGGCAACCCAGTACTTAGTGAATTACATAATAGCAAATTCAATGTAGTGGCAAACATAATTATAATTTTTGCTTAAGGTTAATCATCAATTATATTATATCCTTCAATGATTCAATGTAGTGGCAACCCAACACTTAGGGAATTACATAATTGCAAATTCAATGTAGTGGGAACCCAGCAAAATGAAAGTATGGTCCAGCAGTTGGCCGGTCAAGGGCCCAAGTTCGGTGCTTCACTTTACCAATGAGCTACCCCTGTCTTTGTGCTTTAATTTTTTTTTTAATTTATACTCTTCCCACTTTTCTTCTAAAGACTATAACTTTTGATCCTGAGGTCGGATTTAAGTGATTTTTTTTTTGATTTCATATAACTTTGTGAGATCTACATGGCTGCGATAATAATTTTATGAAAAAATATTATTTTATTTTTTAAATTAAAATTTAAAAAAAATTAAATCGATACTTATAAATAATTTTAGATGATTACGTAAATCTGTAAAAGTGAAATTGAATTTCAAATATATTTTTATTGTGTAAATAATTATCATTAGAGTATCATCACAAAAGACCGCTTCGATATGATAATCCTAACTATATCGATCATTAAAATATAATAATATTTATATAATACTATAATAATAATATAATATATTTATATATAATAATATATATTATTATAATATATTATATTATTATAATATATAATATAATATAATATGATATATTATAATAATATATCATATTATATTATATTATATTATTATATATAATAATATATATATAATAAAGAATATTATAAAAAATATCTAGCAATGTAAAAGAATATAGATAATAGATTTTTAAAATATTTTTAACATAAAAAATATAAAAATATATTTTTTTATTAAAAAAAATACAGATTTCCGGTGAAGGGGAGTCCAAACTCTCTTAGCGTGCCATGGCTTTCTTCTAAAGCAGCGGCACCGGTTTTTTTTTTTACCCTCCTCCTTCGAACCCTTCGCGAGCCCTAGTGGACGCCCACCTCCTCCCCGTTCTCCTGGCCGCCACCTCGCGCCCGTCTCCGCCGTCGCGTTCCTCCCCATCATCACCGGCGTCGGCCTTGCCCCTCCAATCTCCCTCAGGTGCTTTCCTTCCCACAGATCTCCGAAAAAGAGACGCCGACCTCCTCCCTGCTGTCCCTGCCGCCACCTCCCACCGGTCTCCGCCGTCTCCTTTTTCCCCATCGTTACCGGCGTTGGCCTTCCGCTCCGATTTCGCTCAGGTGCTTCGCTTCCCACAGATCTCCGAAAAAAAAAGAAAAAAATGAAAAGAAAAAGAAGGGAAAAGGAAAAAATTTGATCAATTTATGCGGGAAGAGGCCGGCACAAATCCGAGACGGACCTGTCAAGAAGGAACAAACCACTTCCCTCTTCAGGGTCCCGTCTGCTAGATTACCGCAGAGAGGATTATCCTAGTAAAAAGGCCATCTTTTTCTGTAGAAGGATGAAGCGAGGGTACGAAGAGACCGCCTCCAGCTCCTTCGGCCCGCCTCAATCCAAGTTGAGATCGAACTCATACGGTAATTTGGTCAAGAGTTACTTGCAATTCCCTAAAATTTTAGGTTTTCCAATTTTATCATCGCGAGCTTTAGGTTTTTTGCGAATTTTTGAGGGAAAATTGGGATTTTGATTTGTGGGTTTTAGGTGAATCGCGTAGTATTGAAGATGAGAGCACTAAGAATGCATGGAGAGTGGCGGAGCATTACAGCGCGAGGTCGAATCAGACTCTGGAGGAGCGTGAGGCGAGTCCCATCATCCATTTGAAGAAGCTTAATAATTGGGTAGGGCTATGATTTACTTTTCATTAGATGATGATCATTTTGGACTTCATACTTCTCTTATTTGTTTGCTTAGCTTCCAGACGAGGAGTGAAACAATGATAATTTTTTTTCTCAAGATCTAATCTTTTGATACTTAAGGATATGACCTCCTGGACTAGTCATGTTGGAGCATAGGCTACCAAGAGATTGGTTGCCATTATTTGTTTAATAAGTTCTGCTGTGAGTAAATTGGGTACCATAAAGCTGGGCAATGGAGTTAGCATCTTGTGTTGCATAAGTTTTAGGCTAGGATAAAATGCTTTTTTTTTTTTTCGGTGATAACTGTCATATATTATTTGCAACAATCTATCTATTAGGGATCAATTCACTTTGCTACTGATGTGAAGAGTGTTGGATAATGATCTAAGTTCTGTTTCTTCAAGAATTAATGTTGTTCACTGGATGAGTCATGTGTAAGTATACTATGAGTTTTTGTTGCTAACTTAATGATACCTGTCATGATTACAATTTACAAAATTAATGTGGATTCTCAAGTCATTGTTTCATATCATGTGTTTCCATATATTTTGCTAGGGCGAGTTCGCATGCGAGAGAGAGAGCGCCTTATCTCTGTCTTTCAAACTATGGGAATTATGCTTTTTTATGCACATTCCTATTGATGGCCTCTTGTCTTTTTAGTAGCTTATTTCCATTGTAACCATTTTGGTTTTTAAATTTTGTGTTATTAGCTTTAGACTCATTATGTGATAGATTTCATAATTATCTGTATTTTTTTTGTTTGATAGGTTAAAAGTGTCCTCATTCAGCTGTATGCTCGTCGGGGAGATTCTGTTCTTGATCTTGCTTGTGGAAAGGTTAGTAGCAGCAGCATTCGGATACTTACTGCATTTGTAATGTGCCATACTTTTGAGGCATACACACTGATGCGCTTGCTTTATCAAAATTTGTGTAATTTTGACAAGAAATATTCGGCTTGATTGTATTGCCCATATTTGACTAAGATTGGTTGCTTAAGGACTAAGTTAGGTGTTTAACCTTATTCCCATCTACTGAAGTCAAGTTTAGGTAAAGTTATTTGTAGTTAGAAATATCAATATCCATGATATTTTAAGACACTTAAGGAAGTCCGAGCTAATGAGATAGTTATTTGTTTCAGTACTTAGAAATTTCTCTTTTACTTTGTTTTGGTTTTAATTTAATTTCTGTATCTTCAACATTGATTTATGAAGGTTACTTATGTTTTGTGATAGATTAATGTACTTCTTATACTGTAACCAAGTAATATCCTATTAATATGCAGATAAAGATGAATGTAATTTGCTTAACAAGTAGCTTTGTGGTCTAAGATTTGGGTGTGCATCCACATATTTTTCTAGGACAATTCGTTGAGAAAATTCTATTAGACCCAAAGCCCATGTGCGATTTGTCTTTGTTTCATTGATGTATCTGTTATATGTTTCTCTGTAGGGTGGTGACCTGATCAAATGGGACAAGGCAAAAATTGGATATTATGTCGGTGTTGATATAGCGGAAGGCTCAGTAAGTACCCTTCTATTTTGCTATGTCTTCCTGAAAATAAAATAGTAGATTCATTGATATGCTGAGTTGATGGCATCATACCATTTATCTTGGATAGGATACTGCTTAACTGTTTTGAAGAAATATTCTATCTTTACAATATTTGCAATTTATATTGGCCCTTCCACAAGAATACAGTTATTTGTTGGTTTCTTGAATCTTACTGTCATGTCCAAACATTATAATCTTGTTGCATACTCATCCATGATTTTGTTTTTCTCACCAGTTTACTTTTACTTCCAAGAAGATAACTTCCTTGCACTCTCTATGAGGAAGCGTTCTTGGTAAATAAATATAATTTTTCCAACATCTTGGTTTGCTTGCGGTCTTATAGTGTGTTGTCCCCTGTGTACACCACATAACTCTTGATCAGCTGACCTGGTCATGAAACCTTGATCAATAAAGATCTACCATATTTTCATGTTAATAAGTTTTGATGAAGTCATATAGCATGTGGAAATTGCAGGGAAGCACCACAAACATTTGAAATAATCTTGACCTATAAACTCAAATCCTCAACATGGGTGTGCTTGAACTATAGATTAAAATCCTTGTTTTGGTAGGCATCCATTTTATTCTAGAAAGGGAATATTACCATCTCGTATGATCACTGTATAAATGGCAAATTGTTCATATCGTGCTTCTAACATTGGCCTTTTTGCATGTTCTTATTATCTGCCGAACATATTTGCTTTCTTATGTGCTTATGTCTCTTTGAGTGTCTGTGTTTTTTTGGCTTTCAGACATAAGTTATGATCATGATTTTTGCTCCTTTTTCATGCTTTTTTTTTTTTTGGGAGGGGAAAACAGGTGACCTTTATTGAAATGCCTTTGGGTGTATGATATTGTCAGATTTTTAAAAGATTATAAATTTTGATGTTTCTTTGTTTATCTATAGAAGGGGGAAACATATCCGTGAACCCTTATTCCAAATATTTTTGTTGCATGGTTGACCCTTCTTCATCAAATGTTCCTACTAAAGCAACATCTGCTGTCAATGCAAGTTTCTTAAACATTTCTCAAAAACTCCAGTCATGTTGTTTTGATCTTTTCATCCTCCTTCCTCTTCAGTACAAACCTGAGCCTTTTCAAACCAACAAATTTTCAAATTTCACATTAGATGTGCAAACATTTTTTCTTTATAATTCTTGATTGCTTTGTCCTTGATTGTGCTACTCTTACTCTTGTTCTGTCACACATGGTCTTTACTCATTTTCCTTATATCCACTCCAAGATTCACAACGTTGTACAATCATTTATAGCTTCAAGCATTCATAATGCTGACATTTTGAATCATATGAGATGGGGAATGTTATTGATATCTTAGAAAATTTTCCGTTTAGTCTCATAAGCTATGCTTTGATTTCATAAGCCCCTCGTGCACCTCTCAAGAACCTGTCCATTTAGCTTGGTTTTTCATTTTTTCATTCTTCAATATATAATATGTTAGTTAACACCGTGCTATTTAGTGGCCATCAAATTCAATATTTGTTGCTACTCCATAGAAATTGCTCTGACCATTGTTGTTATTTTTTGGTTTCAGTTTTTATACCCTTGTTTCTTGAAGCTTCCCTTTATAGTTTCAATTTAGTATTTAACCTTCTTGCATCAGTCAGCACTCAGCACTGTATAATCTCCACATGGTATGTTTTATAGGACGTTTGTAATAAGAGTAGTAAGTTTATCTGCAATACTTTAGAAAATGTTGGCTTAGGACCACTCCTTGATGTTACCTAGTTTGATTGGAAGTTCACTTGCTTCATCATGGTTCCTTCCATGCATCATCACTGCTGCATATGGTCATTGGTGATTTTAATGTACCTTGTAAGTGCATCCATCTTCCTCAACCAAAGTTACCCAACTACCTTTGGTACTCAGTTGTATGCTTTTGCTAACTTGATGAAGACCATTTCTAGGTTTTCGCTTCTTGCTAAATCCTTCTACTAGCTGCCTAAGCAAGAATAATATCCTTTTTGGCCAAGTGTAAATTATGATGCAAAATAATTTTTCTTCAAGTATGTTAAGGTGTTTTCTTTTTTTCTAAATATGGCCACAACCAAAGGAGTTTACAGCATATTGTATATTGTTCTGCTCTTGCAGGGGTTCAATCACACTGAATCATAACCTGTGATATTTCTCTCTGAAATGTGTTTAGATAAAAGATTGTAGAACTCGCTACAACAGCGATGCAGACCAACAACAGCGTAGGAAGAAGTTCAGTTTTCCTGCTCGCCTTATCTGTGCTGATTGTTATGAGGTAATGATGAACCTCTTTCATACTAGTGACCCTCGTGGGACTCAAGCTCTTCATTCTTTGCTAGCACTAGTGCACTGCCCGAATTGTACTGCTAATTTTGTTGTTCAAATTTTTTCCTGAAAATTCAAGAAAGATGTGCGTTTGATACAAAAGGAATGTGTTATCTTGTTGACCAGGTTTTCTTTACAGTTCATGAGTTAATATATTACTGTCGTGTTTTTTTTTTTCCTACAGATCACAGTTGCTAAATGAAGGAAATGTTGCAAGAATACATAGTTTAGGGTTTACTTTATATTATTACTAGAATCTGACATGGTTGATGCATGTGAGAGGCCACACATTTAGGGGTGGTGTATTCACACACTTGAGCTCATTAAGAAAGGGAGGCAACATTTGTTCTCTGCAAGAAAGAGAAAGAGAGTAGGGGCATTTTGGAAAGGACAAAAAAAAGCAGAGTTGAACTCATGGGGTAGAGTAGCACCCCTGGAGTTTTTGACAGAGATAATAAAATTGTACCAACCATTTGAACTTTGTTTTGACAACTAATATTTTGGTTTATTATTCAGTCTGTAAAGATTTACATATGTTTAATTTAATAATGCCACTCTGATTTACATAATAGAAACTAAGGCCAATGCATTGTTATTTTCTTAGTGCAATGAATTGAATTTTACCCTTAGGAAAAGAAAACTCCATGCTGATTTG
This sequence comes from Elaeis guineensis, assembly GCF_000442705.2. Classification (NCBI taxonomy): domain Eukaryota; kingdom Viridiplantae; phylum Streptophyta; class Magnoliopsida; order Arecales; family Arecaceae; genus Elaeis; species Elaeis guineensis. Next base: position 31,065,520 of record NC_026002.2, read on the forward strand.
TAGTCCATGCTGGATTTCAGGCTCGCTTGGACAAGTATTTGCGTGATGATGCACCATATGATATATGCAGCTGTCAGGTGATCAATTTGTAATTTCTGGAAAAATATGCATCATATTTATTTTTAAAACTACTGGTGGGTGCATTTTTTTGTCAAACTCCAGATATGTTATCTCTGCATATTGTTTATGATATCATTTGAAATGAATTTTGCCATTGGCCTTGTGCTATTGCTGATTAACTAATAAAAGATTGTACTAACTGTTTAATAGTGTAGTTTTTTTATGATTAATTGCTATAGTATATTTGAAGGATTATGTTAGTACTCTCTTTTTGGTTCCACTGACTTCATAAATTTTGCAGTTTGCCTTACATTACTCATGGTCAACTGAAGCACGTGCAAGGCGAGCCTTGGCACATGTCTCTGCCCTGCTTCGGCCTGGAGGCACCTTTATAGGGACAATGCCTGATGCAAATGTCATTATCAAAAGGCTTAGGGAAGGTATTCACCTTCTAATGGTTTTTGTTGGTATATATGGTTAAAGTTTTGCAACCTTTCTGGATCTTTAATGATAACTCTGATGGAATTATGGAAAAGCTATGTTAGTTGGCACAACCTAGTTGATCAATCCATGTTCATTTTAGTATGATTCTTGTAGAAATGTTTATTTATTAGCTCATCTCTTTCTTTGGTTATTTATTTATTTATTATTTATTTTTTTGTTCCAAACGTTATTACTAGTTAAAGTAGCATTTGTCATCAGAAAATCAATTCAATGATGTCATCTTTTTCGGATAGAAATCCTGTTACACCTATCCCTCTTGAGCTGAAGGTCCTACCAGGAAATCCTAAAAGATAGTCATGAATGGCGTTTTCTTGAGCAAATCTAAATGCTTTTATTGACCTTAGGTAACAGGATATTCTGTTCAATTTCTTCAATTTTGGATTTGTTGAGACATCGGAAAACAAAGTTGATTGATTTGGTTTATTTTTCTTCTGACTAAACCTGAGGTTAAGATATATGCTAAATAATGGTTGAGAAGCATTGATCCCCTATACAAAATATCTGTCAAAATCGAAACTTGCTTCAGGGTGATGAGACATAGGAGGCACATTGTAGGATTGTAAAAACATTGCCATGCTGGAAACTAGCACTGTAAATAGGTGCAATTTTGTGCCAAGTATTATATTGTAAAGAGTATTATACACTTACACAAATAAATTTTGGAACATAAGAAAATGAGAACTTGGACCTGATCTGACGATTCCACAAAGTCAGAATGTGTCAATGATTTAGGGTGTTGGAATCTCAAGCTGTACATCTTTGTAATATATTATATCAATAAACCTGTAAAAAGGTACAAAGTGAATTTCTAAACATATTTAAAAAGGATTTGAAAAAAAGTATGATCGTAATCATTATGTAACCCTTCACCAGATTAATTGGGTTCAGTTTTTGAATAATATATTTTGTGAATTGTTCCTGCAAAGGGCCTAAGGGCAACATTTGATTCTATTGCAACCTTTGATTCCTAGAACCTTGATTTCTTTCTCCTGTCAAGAAACATTAAGACATCCAATCTCTCATGTATATCTATGCCATAGTAACAGTGCACTGACCAACCTGGTTTGCAGCCATAACAAAGTTGAAGATATGAAAGAATGCAGAGGAGAATTTTTACAGCTAATTTATGCGGGAAAATCACCTAACTGGATTTTTTTTTAAGGAAAAAAAGGGAGATTTAAGTAACTTTCATGCATGAAAGTTTCAACAGAAGAAAAATTAGTGTGCAATGAAGGAAAAACCATTGGAAATGCATATTAGACAAATGAAGCACGTGCATGATGAAACAGTGGCAAATCTATAGAATGCATACACAGATCTTTAAGCTTTTAGATTTGGTAGGCCTCCATCAGTATTTGCCTATTCCTTACCCACTTTAAAAGTATTTTGTTTTGTTTTTTGTAGAGGAATCAGATACTTACATCCAGAATTAAACCTGTAGGGTACATTGTTCTTGGATACTTCTGTCTATGGTTTTTTCTTTCTTTTTTTTTTTTTGAGGGAATGGAGTTGGTTGGGGTGGGGGGTGCTGGATTTTCTTTGATTGAAATCTTGGATGCTTACTGCAGTATTAAACCCACAAAGCTGCATATAAGATATATGTTTACTAGAAGGGGTTTCTAAAATGCAATTCTGCAAGAAGCCTTGCTGAAATTTAAGTCCTTTGTCAAAAGTGTGAGTGCATAGATACTCCAATATGATTATTGTTCAGTAGGAGGCCTATGCATGCATCTATTAGGGATAATTGATGAGATGCTGTTTCGGATAAAGTTAGGAGAGAGTGTGCCTATCTCAAAAAACTGAACTATTGTGAGGGTTTTGGAGGAAAAGATCTAAATACCTGTGTACACTGAATTAAGGATAGATGCTGTCACAAATGACGTGATCTTAGTAGGCTATGAAGGGGATTCTTCAGGGGTGGGGGGAGGCATCTTGATTATTGGAAATTCTCAAGGTGCTAGCTTTCCGAAGGTTTTAATTAGCTTCACTTCACATTCCTGCATGTTAAGTTGTTTCCTTATTATAAAAAAACTGCGAGTGGATTTTGTTCACTGCCTTGTGGATGGATTTTATGATCTGCTCTTCATTGTGAGAACATAAAACATCTTCATATAGAGTTGGTTATCCAGAAATTTACTGTCATAGTCATAGAACATTAATGTCATAGTCATGAATATTTTTGGCCCTGATGAGTTTCTAATTTCATTTGAAACTATATTTTGACTGTAGATTTGTTCTTGTTTGTCTTTACAACAGTGATACCCTTTGGCATGAGTTGATGACTCTGCTTGCATTTCTTGTCAAAGAAACTATTGTTTCATTTATTCTATGTGCAAGTACTTTATATGACTTGACATATGACCAAGCATGTGTAGAACTGACACAACATCACAACCTCTCTGAAGAAGACCTACTGGTCTGGCTTTCATTTTCTTTCTTGCTTTAGTGGTTCTTTTATAAAATGCTTTCTGTTATCTGTCAGTATGCTATTATTTATGGCTGCCACCAAAAAAGAAATCTATTATTTATGTTCTCTTGCTGGTGCTGTTGCAGCTGAAGGACTGGAATTTGGGAATAGTGTTTACTGGATTTGTTTCGATGAAGAATATGCTCAGAAGGTGAACTTTTTTTTTTTTTTAAAAAAAGTTTGCTGCTGATGGTTTTGTTAATACTACTCTGGTCTTTAATCTTATATTCATGGAGTTCTGATTTAGAATATTTTCCTTTCTTTGTTTTGGTATGGTTCAGAAATTTAAATCATCTAACCCTTTTGGCATCAAGTACAAGTTCCACTTAGAGGTAAAACAACCGGGCTCTCTCTCTCTCTCTCTCTCGCTTTCTCGCTCGCTTGCTCCCCCTGCTCTTCTCCTTCATATGCATGCATGCATGCATGTATGCATGTTTCCATTCATCACTTGATCAATCTTTTCATGGCTTATCAATCTCTCTGAGTTTCTGTTCTGTTGCATAATGTTTTCTATTATCAATGTTCTATGCCATACAAATATGCTTTTTTTGCATATACTTTCAACTTGTAGATATACAAATTAGAGTAGATAAGCAGCTACTTTATTAGGACAGGAACTGATTTAAAAGGTTTAATAATTGGGCAAATTTTATTTTTCAAATTAGCTCTGTTGAGATCTTAATATTGACTAGTTTTTAAATCCCTGGTGTACATGTGTAACCTTGTTGACATCTTAACTATGGGTACCACTGCTTGACATGACCGCTTCATTTTCCATTTATTTCATAATATTCCATGTTGCCCTGTGATACAGTGAGGGCCATAATGTTCAGAGAAAGGAACATAATGTTGAGAGCAAGGAAGCTCATTATTTATATATTCTGTTATTTGAATTATTTTGGCAGAATTAGTAAAACATTCAATCTCCCACTCAACTTCCAGATGTTGGAAAAAAGAACCTATATCATTTGTTGCTTGAAGCACATGCTTTACAGTTTTATTGAAGCATTCAAATTCTGCAAGACTTCTAAAAGTTTGAATTGAATAGGGGAGAAAGCAAGGTTTGATGTTGGGAATTTGCTTTAGTCTTTGATATAGGTATGCTGATGGGCTGGCCTGCTGGCAAATTTTGTATTTTTCAGTTGGGTGGTCAGCAAATCCCATCAAAAATTTTGGACCTCAACCTAGATATCCCTCTTTGGCATCTTTATTTTTATATAGTGTATGTTTATGTTCTTAATTTATAAATTTCCTAAGCAAATGCAGTGGCCTCAACGATAACTTTCTCAGACATTTGTCATTTTCTTTTAACATCAGTATAACACACGGCATTATAATGTGACTCATTTGTTTTATTTTACTTGGTAGTTGTGATTTGTTACCTTTTAATAAATTGGTATTGCAGTGCCATTTCAATTATCTATATATTTTTTTTCTTTCTTTTTTTCATGGGGTGAGGGTAGGGGTGCAATCGAGTTAAGCCGAGTTGAGTAGTTGAAGGCTTGAACTCGACTTAACTCAAAATCTTGGGCTCGAGATCGATCGAACCTTAATATCTCTAGCTCAAGTCCGGCTCGATGAAAAATAGGCAAAACTCGAGATCAACTCGAATATCAACTGAGCTATACTCGAGCTCAAGTTCGAGCTCGAATTCAAGCCTTAGCCTACTAATAATATATATATTAATATATATTATAAATAAAAATAATATTATTGAAAATATATATAAATTCGAATAGGTTTGTGAGCTTTCGAGTCGAGTATTCTGCTATTTGAGCTCGACTCAAAAAACTGTTTGAGATACTTGAGCTTGATCATAATCGAGTTAAGTCGAGTCTGGATTCTAAGTCCAGCTCGAGTATTTGCCGAACAGCTCGACTCATTTACACCCCTATGTGGGGGGCATGTAGTTAAGTAACTTGATTAGACCAACAGCCAACACAAACTAAACTTTTAGAGAAATATTACATGCAACAAAGAAATATTGATATATATAACTATTTTTCCTAGTTAAAAACTGAACTTCAGTAATTAGGTAGAAAGATCTGCAGTTAGTGGTTTCATGCAGATGAATGAAGTTTGTTCCCATATTTTGCCAACACCCACCCACACCTCCCCCACCCCAAAAAAAAAAGGAAAAAAAAAACTTTTCTCTGCTATTCATTTTGCACTATGCTAGAGCTTTTACAATTTCATGTTCTAAAGCTAGAGCATCAGATTTTTATTAAAAAGTTTGTCAACCTACTTGGTTGTGTCCAAGTCTTTAGATTTGGTGGGTGTTTTCAGATCTCTCCTTTCCAGATACTTTGAGACTGTCTCCTATGTGATTAGGGATTGTGTGAGTGTGATGATATCCAGTTTCCTGGATTTTTCCTATCTATACATTGCTGGCTTTGCCTTCCCTACCATATCATACATATTGCCTGCCCTGGCAGTTTTATATTCTTAGCTTGGGCATTGAAGTTTCCTAGTAAGACTTTTATTGAACTGCTTTAATCTTTTAATCTGAAGTTTCCAATTTCCTATTTCTTTAGTGCAATCTCAGATTGTACTTAAATTTTACGCATTTCCGTTTTTTAGATTTGTAAGTCACATTTTTCCCTTTTCCAGTTTAACTGCATGGTACCATGATATGTCTAACCAGCTTTTTATGCAGGATGCTGTTGATTGTCCTGAGTGGATCGTCCCATTCAATCTTTTTAAATCATTGGCAGAGGAGGTACACATCATCCATATTTCACGGTTATGATCTGTTGCTCTGTTGTTTATGTGGTGGTTGATAATTTATTCTTCACTGATTACTCTAGTTGATATTCCAATTTATTGGGCATATGCTATCATTTATTGTGCTTTATTGGTGCAGATTTTAATTCCTTATTTGAAGTGTCTCATGCAATTTATAGTCTCTATATTATACAGAAATGGTCAATAACACAATCTACCGTACTCTCACATCAGTGAATCAATTTTCTTGCATGTTGGCTGAAATAGCTTGCAAATTTTTTCCAGAAAGCATGTTACCATTCACCTCCCATTACCAGCTCATAAGTATCTTATGATTCCCGAGGCTTAAGTCCTGTTTGGGATTGCTCTTAGCAGTAGAGCTTTTAAGCTTTTGAAAAGTAGAATTTTTGGAAGTAGAGCTTCTATAAAAAGTTATTTGCTGTTTCGTAACCATATTGATAAAGTGTTTTGGGAAAAGCAAAACAACTTCCCGACATTAGTCAGAAAGTATTTTTGGAAAAAGTTTCAAAATACAGCTTTCTCCAAGTAGACTTTTTCAGCTCTCCAGCAAAGCCAAAACAGCTTCCTGACATTTTTATCAAACACCATATCACTTCAAAGTGCTTTTTAAGAGTCAGAAAGTACTTTCTGGCATTCTAAAAGCTTAGCCAAATGGGACCTTAGGCTGATCATATTTGTATACCCTAGCCATAGTTATTATTATTATTTTTTTTTGTTTTTCATTTTTTGCTTTTTTGGCGTATGGGGGTGGCAAAGCAGAGAGGGAGAGAGAGAGCAGCTAGGATCAAATGAAACTATGATCATAACGGTTAGCCAAAACTATTGAAAACTGGTGCAGAAAAATGTTGAGGAAGATTTCCCTCAGAATAAAATCATGATTTTCCATGGACCTTGAGTTCAACTAGCTGGCTAGCTGGATTCCTTTGCAAAAAAATGTGTTGGTTTAACAGTATCGAGGAAATTCTGGATCTTCCGGATGTCTTGTAGGAAAGGATTGTTTGATGGACTACTCAAACTTGGGCCTCTGATTGGAGTCTGCCTTCCAACCATATCTTGCTAGCATGATACATGAAGTAAACAGTTTGATGTACCTCCCATTCCATCTGCATTTCAGCTGAAGGGATAGAAGAACAATCCAACAGATGAGAACCAGTAGACGTTAGCTGCCCAGATTCTTCTCTTGGAATAAATCCAGTGTCACCTTTTGCACAGTAGTTTCTATTGTTGATTGGTTTTGCATTTTTTTTTTCGTTTGGAACTGCCAACTGCCTTCTCTGATTTGCCATTTGTTTATAGTTTTAATACTTGGAAACGCATCATATAGATGACATTTTGTCCCCATGTTTTGTCCATTCTTTGATCAAAGTGCAGTGGGTCAACATAGAGAACGTGTAGTAATGTGGTGTGTATGGCATGTAGATAATTGTTCTGTGAAATTATGTTTATATGTAGCACTTCAAATATTTGTTCTTAGCATCCATATGCACAGAATCATGGATGCATATTGCTATGTTCATGGCATATAACATGGTATCAAGTATCAACATATTTTATCATCTGTAGATCAGATTGCACATTTATTATCTTCAGCTATTTTCATTACCCACTTGTGTTGCAAACATGTATTCCTACACAATCTGTTGAGCGAGTGATGTGGGTTCACCATGATAGATCAAGCAAGGTCACTCAATTTTCTATTTCTATGCTTTGCAGTATGATTTGGAGCTTGTTTTTGTGAAGAACTTCCATGAATTTGTAAACGAATACTTGAAAAAGCCTGAGTTTGCTGAGCTCATGCGTAGGCTTGGTGCATTGGGTGATGGAAACCAGGATCAAAGTGAGTTTTTTTTCTGCACTTGACTGCAACATCCACTCAAATTCCTTTGGTTAGCTTGAACTAAGCATTGAAACGTGCAGGCACTCTATCACAAGATGAGTGGGATGTAGCGTACCTGTATTTGGCATTCGTGTTGAGGAAGGTAACTCAAAAAGTTATGTCCGTTATGTCACATTTACTAATTCAATCCCTGGAACATGACAATGATTTTTTAATGGCTTTTTTAACTCAGCGAGGCCAACCGCCTACTAATCGGAGGAACAGCAGCATAAATAAAGGAAAGATGCACATATCAGACACTGACATTGAATTCATCAGAAGTGCTTCCTGAACCTGTTTTCCCTTGCTTTCCAATCTGCTGGGGTCGCATGCAGCATAATGGTTGCTGTAGTCCTCATCACATACCACACAGAGTTGGAGCCCAACATAGTACTTAAAAGGAGCTTCCTGACAGCTAATAATGCAAGCTAGCCAAAAACCTTCACTGAACCTAACCTGGTTTGACATCATCATATGTTGTAATTCAACTCCTGGGATAAATTGATGGCAAAGTTTCTCTAATGTATGACTCATAATTAAATTTTATGTATCGCAAAGAAAAATCAGAAACATTATGAAGCTATGAACTGGTAGTGTTGGCCAGTTCCTTTATATATATATATATATATATTTCATATTTGCTTTCCTCAGCTGTGTTTAGAAAGTGTAGGTGAAATTTGATACTTGATTCTATTTGAAATATTTATAGGCAATATGGGCTCTTTGAAATCAAGGACATGGGAATGCAGATGATGTTACACGCAAATCCTAAACTGTTGTACCATATCATTTTTCTCAGTAGTTTTTGTTTTGTTTTTTTCCTCTTTGTTTTGGCCAACAATTATTCTCCTAAATACTAAAGTCTGTCTTGATTAAAACTTGTTCTAAATCAAGATTATCCGTAATTTAAGGCCTGAACTAGATTTTTTGTTTTCCAGAAGGGATGGATGTAAGTCTGGCTCTGTTTAGTCCAATATTAAACCAAGGCTCCTGCTTGGTCATTTCACATCACACTGCTACATACTCCCATGGACAAACCTCTGAGGGGTGGAAAAGAAAAGCAAACCTCTAGCTAGGGAAAATGTTATTATCATTGTTCAAAAAAGAGTGGTACAATTAAATTGGAGAATCGTATTCCATGATACTTTTGACATGCACTTGTCATATGTGCTGCGTACGTTAGACTTAATATAACTTTTAAAAAGTAGTTATTTTTTCTGCCTAGCCAAGGAAAGATAGATTGTAGAGTTAATTTTGTAGTAATGATTTATGTGATGCTTTTCTCTAGCTAATTGTCTGCTCTTTCTAAATGTGATTTTTATTATGTACGATTGTGCTTAAGAATATATTGATTGAAGTAGATTTTTTTTTTTTTAAGAATCAGTAAAAGCTCTTAGTGTGAGGATATGCAAAAGTAGCCATTCCTTTAAAGTATATATGAATTATAAAATATCAGCCTGTACTCTTAAATTGCTGACAATGGCTGATGGCTCCGAATAATATCGCCGAAGATGTGACAGAGAATGGGAATGGCTGATGCATCCAAATAGTATAGCCGAAGGTATGGCAGAGAATGGGAGGATCCAAAGAAAGAATAATAATGGTCACGTGATCTTGCATAAGTTTTTCTTTCTATTGAATGTGATGGATGAGACTAAAAGTCCTGGAGATTCTTGGAGTGATAGCTATATAGCTCCATAAAATTTCTAGCATTCAGGCATCTCTTGTCCTAATGTCTCAACCTCGAAGACAGTAAGTTCATCTAGGTCAATGTTTTTCTTGCTTTTTTTTTTTTTTTTAAGGTGCATGTAGTTCGATGTTGACATGCCTTTTTTAAAGAGTATCGATAAAGACATCACTAGTAGTCGATGATTAAGGACTCAAGGAATAAAAAATAAATATTCATTTGGTTTTGTTCTGCATTGCCCAATAAAACAATCCCATTCTATTGCCTGTAGGGGGCACCATGATGCCTTCACGCAAAAGTGATGCTCAACAATCAGTGGTGTATATCAGATTGATAGAATGTGTTTGCAGACAAGAGAAATGGACATCTGTTTGGAAGAAAACTTTGTATAAAGCAATTGCCTCAAAAGAAGGTCCCTTGTCTTAGGGAATGGCTTGATTGATATTTTATAAACCAACATGTCAAATTTTCACGAGCATGAGATCCTTGGGCCATGCCAGGAGGGACGGTTTACTTTTGGCTAGATTTTTTAAAAGAAGATGGGCAAAGTTCACCAAATTCATTGAAATCAAGAATTGCGAATAAGACGAGAAAGTGATGGAACATTTCCATGTAACTGGCTTGATGCAACCCATTTGATTAGCATGGACCCCAATTAACAAGGGAATTTCATCCTCCAGGAATCACAACCTACGTTAGCACTTATTTTTGATGCATTTCTTAAAGTATAAAAGCTTTCTAATTATCGTTTTCTTGATTCTAGAACACATATTTAGAGAATCAAGGTTGAAATAGGGTAAAATGAACATCTGCCATTAAGATTAGCAATATGATTCTACTACTTCAAATGCCCAAGCAGGATACAATGGGCATCATTCACAAAGAGAAGCAATATATTGCTTCCACAATAGACGGATCTTGACCTTACCCAAGCAGTATAAAATGGATGTTGTTTTTAAGAATAGCAAAACAGAACTCAGATCCTCTGATTCAAGGTTGCACCAAAGCGTTCTAATTCATGAATCGTATTCGTTCATGCATGCAACAATCACAATTACATGACTATGAAACTTGGAATCACAATCATCACATAATACCCATTCATGCAACAATCTAAATAACTCTGAAACATATAGAATTAAAATCATCATACAAAACATGATCACCCGTGATTGAGAAATTTGAGAGGATCCCAACTTAATGGTATGGTGCTGCTTTTTCTTGAAGTAATGCAAAGGATTCAATGAATCTTTCGAGGGACAAACTACGAGACAAAACGTGCCAATCACCTACGCTAACCTGGTAGCTCCGCAACAAAAAACTCACAATGCTGCTACTTTAGATGCATTGGAAATGGTTAGAAACCATTTTATGGCTGATATAAAACCTTTGTGCGGACTCTTTACACGTTGCCCACGGTCCATCCCATCCACCACCAGCGACAAAAACCATCCGAGTAGGAATCCGCCTCACGTGCACTCCAAGGCGTCACGTGTCCCAAGCGCCCCCACGCCCATTATTTTATCGTCCTGTCGTCGCTTCCCCCGAGCGCCCGCACCCTGTGAGAGAGGGCGGACGCCAGGCTGGAAATCTATTCGGCTCAGAGATTGGTCTCAAGTCCGCCCATTGATTGAGAGAGGTGGAACCCACGAGGCAAGTGGGTTATTACTAAAAAGCTAAAAGAAATTTAGAGAGAGAGAGAGAGTAAATGTAGCACGTTTTCCCATTCGCTTTCTTGCCCTGCCAATCTGCAATCGAGTAGGACGAGCCCCCCGGAAAGCAATGTCCGCACGCTCCGCCCGTACGACTCATCCACACCACCCCACTCTAATCATTCCTGACAAGTTTGTCTGGCGGACGGAAGCCCCTCCCCTTCTTTTACTTTTGTGAGTTTGTCTTTTTCCCTTGGATTAACCCCTCCTAGCCGTTGCAGGCAGTGCACGGCAGTGGCCTGGTTTAAAACTAAACGTCCGTTGTCACATCAAGGACAAGAAGGCCATTGTCACGCTTCTATATTTCCAATTGTGTCCTCTGACAGTTCATGTTTAGTCACACAAAAAATAAAAAAATGCCAGCTCACCAAACCAGTAGAATCTTTTTTTTTTTTTTTTGACGGGGTTGTGGGGGGTAAAGGAAACTAGTAGAATCTTTAGTGAGTGAAATTAATTCCATTTTCACCGGAGTTCGCAATGTTAGAAATATTTGAAGAAGGGCTCTCCTATATTGTGCAGCACACTTATCTACAATTCTCCTTCATCAAAATAATATATATACATATAAAGAACGAGATTTTAATTTAATTATTTCATGACAGCAACTATATATTGTAATATAGTATATTTTTAACAAATGATTACATGATAAAATAACATCTGCACTTTTTGTTGTTAACCACTATTATTTGTGAGAATACATAGTTAATAATTAAAGATTATTATAATGATTGAAGAATTTATTTTAAAATTAATCAGATTAAGGATAAAACTAGAAGAATAATGAATTTTTGAGAGAAGCAAAAGTGATGATCATTATTCTTTATTGTTATTAAAAATAATAATTTTGAAGGATTTCTATTATCACAAGATGTCAAGATAACCTTATTGGATGAAAATCAGATGCATTACTATCTGTATTTACCACTCTCTTGACCTGATGGTCGGATGAGTAGGGATAGCAATACAAATACTCACATATGTTAGTTCTTATCTAGTGCTGCCTTGTTCAATTTGTTAAGATAGCCACATAAATCAATAGCATGGATCCAATAGATGGTGGGACATTTCCTAATATATCCGATTCATATTTTATTTCTTTAAATTATTAAATGCTAATTATGGATGTTGATTTTAGTAGAAATTGCGTGATTGAACTGTACAAAATTGGATAAAAATCAATCCATAAAGTTCCAACGAGTTTATTAAATGTATTAACTAGATCATTAATTTTGGTAGGATAATTCATGCTAAGTTTATCTTGCACAATTGATTGTCCATTGGAAGATCCTTATAATTATATTTTCTCTGCACTAAAATGCAGGAATAGTAGCCATTTTGGCTAGTCTTCCATGTGATAAGAAAATAATTGTTATATTATAAATTTTATTACATACAATATTTGTATTGGCTCTGTCTTGTCATGCATTATGATTTTTCTGTGCAATTATAATAACCCATGGCCCCCTGGATTATGGTCATTGCAGAAAAAGATGACACATTCTGCTTATTTTGTAGAAATTTTAGAATATAGTTTAGCACTACAAATATGAAAAATGGATAATACAAACCACCTATGTATTTCCTTTGAAATAATTAGTTTGGACTATGCCCGTAGTATTAAATGCATTCATGTGTTAATATAGTAGTTAGCATATAGAAAGTTTGTATCCATCCCAGCAAATCGATTTAGTTACATTTTTTCTTTTTATTCTAATATTATACAAATAGAAATTCATATATTATTTTCAAAAAAATTATTGGACTAGCATGAAAATAGATAAAGAAACATTAAAAATTTGAAAGACTTTCTAATAATGTTGGTATGTTATTGTTTTCAAATTGCATAAATTTCACTTACTCATATCATAATACTAGCTTAGTTTTACTTTCATAGGAATACTAGGAAAATCAGTTCATCAATATACAATATCTCGTATTATGTATAAAGTAAACTTTGCCGATTGTTCATCCACCAATCTTTTGACTTCACATAAATACACATGACAAGCAGAACCAGTAGGCGTCATGACCTGCCCCAGCAAAAATTGAGAAGAGAGAAGTAAAAGAGAAAAATAAATAATAAATCTATAATAATATGTTAAAGGAGATAGGGAAAGTAATACACTATTATTCTAAAAAGAAACAAACTCTTAATCTACCAGTAATAAATCCATCATTTATCTAAACTATCTCTCTTTTAAAATACTTTCAATATTAATAATAATAAATTTTTTATGAAATAGATAGATTGCAGACCACATCCATCCATACTTTTCATAGTTTCAGTATAGCTTGAATAGATTATATATGTTTGAGGTAAGATTTTGCAGATTATCTCCTTTCAAAAATCTTCTAAACTTAAATCAAAATAGGCTTCTTCCTTGATGTCCTAAAAAAATTAAAATTTTAAAATAAAAAAAATATGAAATAAATGGTATACATAGCTCCTTATGCATCCTCTAGCATGCAAGGCACATTCCAAGATATGAGTAGTATGATAATATAAAAATGAGCATAGCATTATTGATAATTACTTGTAGTTTAAAATATTTTCATTTATATTTCTTCAGCTCATAGAGCACTGGACAAATGCATCAAGTTTAATCCAATATCACTACAGTAATATTTTTTTGGTAAAAATATCATTACAGTAATATTACTGTGGCTGCTGCGGCAACGCAACTGCCCTGCCAGCGTGGTGACCGAGGGACGAAGGGCGAAAAAAATATCTCGCCCAGATTCTCCCACCAACCCAGTCGGTCCGTATCCAGGTTATTTTGGGAACCAAATGAGCGCCAAGTAATCACCGACATGGACGATTGACATCCATCAACCTTCCCATCCAACGGCCGCTAATGCACGTCTTCTCCATTTAGCTTCCTGGATAAATTTCCCGACACTCCTGGGATAAAAACAAAATGACTCCATGAACGACCCCAACCGGAAACCCATCAATAGTTCCGGTGGTCCCCACATGCCTAAAACCAGAACCGGGTCCCCATAACGGGTGCCAATTTTGAGCAGGGAGGTATAATGAGGGGCTTTTAAGCCAGCTGTCGCGTGACGTCATCCACTCCCGATTTTACTCGAGTACTGCCGCTCGCCAGCTCTCTGCGTCAGAGACTACAGCTGGACTGGACGCGCGTCCTAGTACTATTGGCTGGACCCTCCCGACTCGTGCTTTATAACGGACGGCGACCTGCACGGCCGTACGGTGGTGCCGTCCGGTTCCGGTCCGGTCCAGCTAAGCCGCGGCGGGGAGCAACGGCTACTCCGTACCACGTGGCAGGTGATGCGGCAAGGAGCAGGGATTGTTTGTCCGACGGGGCGGGTGACGTGGGTCAGAAGCCAACGAGGGCGGGCTATAAAAGGGGGGCCCTGGGGGCTTCGGAGACCAGAAGCTGAGCTCAAACGGAATCTCTGAAGGGCTCTCTCACGCTCTCGCTTGTTTTCTCCTCTCTTTCTCCTTGCCCTCGAATGGCGGATGTTACTGGAGTTTTCCTTCTTGGTGTTGTGTTGTTCGTCGCCTGCACGGTGACGGCCGTGAGGGGGACGAAGTTTGATGGCGTGATCCAGGCGAGCTGGGCCTTGGACCATGTCGTCTATGATGGCGAGCTTCTCAAGCTTAAGCTTGATAACTTCTCTGGTAACCAGAGTTCCACTGACATAGAGCTTCCTGTTGTTTTTTCTGGTTCTGTATCTCCCTCTTTTGCATTACATGGCCCTATCTTCTGGTATCGGTGATGCTATGTCTTGTCATTGGAGTCGTCCATCATATTCTTATCATGCGAGATTTCTTTTGATGTGATGGTTTTTTTTCCCGTGCATTTTCTCTTTTTCAAGTTTGGCTGCATTGTTTCTTCCCATTTTGAGCAGATTATCTTTTTGAAATTTCTTACCATGAGTTTTAACATCAGTTATTGGTTAACTTTTGTCCGTTTTCTTCTGCAGTGTTTCACTTCTTGCTTTATTTCAAAGATCTACTCATTGATCCATTTACTTTTCCTATAAGCTCTGTTTCGTCTGTTGTCGCTTCGCTTTCGGTTTTAGATTAGAGTTCTCTGCTGTCGTTTTTGATCACTCTTCTTTTCACCTCATTCAATGATATAGCTGTTGTTAATGGTTTCAGGCTGTGGATTCGCTTCTAAAAACAAGTATTTATACGGAAAGGTCACTGCTGAAATCAAGCTGGTCGAAGGGGACTCCGCCGGAACGGTCACTGCCTTCTATGTAAGATTCCCAGGCCACGAGCTCTTGAATGGAGACACACTATCTCCTTTTCTTTCTCGAAAAAATAACTTAATATTTATGATTCACTTCGCTTTCAAAAATACTGAGATCCTCAATCCCCGTGATAACATCTGATACTCATCTCGGTTCAAAAAAAATTGTTGTCACAAACCAGTTTTCTTTCCTTTCGTGGATCGAAGAACCGTGCCAAATATTACTTTTAGTTCTAAAAATTCAAGTCTGTTGCAACTCTGAACCTATGGTGCCATTGTTTTGAAATGAAATATATATATATATATATATATATATATATATATATATATATATATATATACATACATATATATATGTCTCTCTCCAGAACTAGCCTGTCAATAATTCCCTCTTGTCAAAGCTTACAAAATAAATTCTGTAGGGATATAATAATTGCTTGGGATCTCAATTTTTTGTGAGATAGAAAAGTCTATAATTTGCGTTTGTGCAAAGAGCCCCTCCAATTTCTTTTTATAGTAACTAGCCTGTCGAGTGTGGCTATAGTGGGAAAATAAAGCTGTATACATCACATGAGTAGCTAGGCTATTGCTTTCCTTTTAACTGACACGGTCCAAAGCTGCCAGTCTGGGGAGCAATAGAACAGCCACCATCATCACCCATCATCATTTTTAAAGCATTTATATTTAATAGTGGAAAATTATAAACCAATTGATGATGATCATATTTATGTCCTGTCGTCCAGATGTCATCGGACGGTGTGAACCACAACGAGTTCGACTTCGAGTTTCTGGGGAACACCACGGGCGAGCCCTATCTGGTCCAGACGAATATATACGTGAACGGGACCGGCAACAGGGAGCAGCGGATGGATTTATGGTTCGACCCCACGACCGATTTCCACGCCTACTCCATCCTTTGGAACCCCCGCCAGGTGGTCTTCCTCGTTGACGACACCCCGATCCGCGTCTATGGGAATCACGAGGAGAGCGGCATTGTGTTCCCGCGGGACCAGCCCATGGGGGTCTACAGCTCCATCTGGAACGCCGACGACTGGGCCACTCAGGGGGGCCGGGTCAAGACGGACTGGTCCCACGCGCCGTTCGTGTCGACTTATCGTGAGGTGCAGATCGATGGATGCGAGTGGGGGGTCGGGATGGAATGGACGGCGGAGGTCAAGCGATGCAGCGAGAGCCAGTGGGGGAAGGAGGGGAGGTACTGGTGGAAGGAGAAGGAGATGGAGGCGCTGAGCGTGCATCAGAGCCATCAGTTGAAGTGGGCCCGGGCCAAGCATCTGGTGTATGATTACTGCTCTGATACGGCACGGTTCCCTGTACCACCAGCTGATTGCAAGGCATGATGGACGATGGATGGGTGGGTGGACTTGTTTGGGTGGTGGTAGTTACACTGTAAAAATGTTAGGGGCAGAACTGCTGGTTCTTTTGGTTATTTTCGATGTTGTTTGCTGGTTAATTGTTTTATTTCTTAGTTTATTAGAAAGGTGGTTGTAGTATATGATGTTTCAAAAATTAGATCGAATTGGCAAGCTGTCGCTGGTTTCTGGGTCGATGGGTCCGATCGGTGTCCATTGTTAGAGCTCACAATGCTCGGGCAAATCACGAATGTTTTTAAAATCGGACTGATTGGTTGAATCAGGATCCGGTCGTAAGAGGTAGATCCCAGCTGGGGGATCTGTAGATGAGGGTCAGTTCCATGGGCTGCTTTTGCTTGGCCCAGGTCGTGTACTAGCAGGAGGCCCACTCGAGGGGCTGACCTTCGTTAGCGCGCAGCCCGCCCACTCATCAACCCATTGATGTCTCGTAGATTAGGTGTTAGATCATCACCGTCCATTCGAACGTATTGGAGGGGGTGATTGATGAGCGATTATGGAGCAACCACGGTGCGCGGATTATGAGAGAGATTCCGAACGGGTGTTGGGCTTGGGTTCGGATCGGTCCGATTGGATTCGGACCGGGCTAGGGCTTGGGCTAGGGCTTGAATTCGGGTTGGATTTGGATCTTCAATTTTAAAATATTTTCGGATGGTCTAACGTTCAAAAAAAAATATTTCAGGAGTTCGGATGGTGATGTGGTCCACCCCGTTTTCAGTCCTAGCTGTTAGCAGCACAGCTGTCTCAACACAAAAAGTTCTAACAGCTGTCTCAGACACAAAGTTACAGAACCGGCACGATGCCTTTCTCTGTTGATTTATATTTCTTGCTCCATTTCCTGTTTGACGTAGCAAGAGGGGATTGGTACAATTCTGCAGCTTTTTTAAATAATAACAGCATTTTTCTGCTTCACGAAGCCCTTATTGATTTCCCAGTATGCTATAACCATGAAACGATGCGCTGCTCTGTGTGTGGGATCCGCGTTGTTTCTTTTGCATGAACAAAGGATTTACCTTCCTACATTTTACGAATCCACCGTTGGATCACACACTGCACAGATCTCAAGGTGCTCCAAGTCTGTTCCGCACAGCTTTTAAAGGGACTAGTGGATGATCCGATGGTGGGAATGAAGGTGAATTTCTCGACTGACCCTGCATCACGTGATGTGGAAAGGAAAGTGGTTTAGTATGTGAATTATGGAAGTTGGCCAACGAGCCATTGGGACTTCGATTGCTTAGCGTGAGCATTGGGATCTTGTTCTGGGTCAGAACTTAAATTGCAGCATTCTCACCATGGTCCGCACGCACGCATCCACGCACACACACATAATTTTATTGATACTTGTTGGGGTAAATTGATCGATCTTCGATTTTGATCACTATGATTTTGAATATGCATCGATCGAATAGATAATATCGATTTTTTATCAACTGGCCGAGCTAATTATGCCAACGCCTATTGTCGGTTATTCAACTAAGATCGATTGACTCGACCTATTGTCGGCTAATCAACTAAGATCGATTGACTGACTAGTATTCGACTACCATCAATCGACAGCGGATGATTTAGACCGTCAGCATGCGACAGCATGACAGAGCTAATAGCCGATGGTCATCCATAGATTCTGCCAACATAAAGTCGGCTATATCGATATATGGTCGGCAACCTGCTCAATATACCATAACTGTCGCAAATGGTTATCGACTGTGTCACAGCTATTAAAGGAAAGTAACGTCCCACTAATTCTATATTTATGGTCCGACAATTTAGTGCTATAAAAAGTGGGACCACATGCTCGACGGTTATACTAGAGTCACCTATAAAAAGGGAAGGTAAGTGAACAATAGGAATAAGCCAATTTTGGGCCAAAGCTGTGTTACTCTCGATATTGAAATCTACTATTCACCAATTCTCTCTTTGACTTGAGCATCGGAGGATTCCCGCCGGACACAACTCCGATCTGTGTGGACGTTGTTTTGCAGATGCTCATCACAGACGACAGGGAGTTGCCTACAACAGATTGGCGCATCAGGAAGGGGAAGAACTTATTGCATCATGATGAAAATCAGAGCTCAACTCTCGAATGCAACTGGATCAGCAAGACACTTCCCGTCGGGAAGAGGTTCCTCCCCCTCCTCCAGTAGCAGAGCTTAGTTCTTCACGTCCCGTGATTACCACGGATGTCTAGATTGCTGCATTCGTACAGCAAATGAATGTTCTTACGGAGGCAGTTAAAAGTCTCCAACAACAGTAGACCCAGTAGCAGCAGCCACCGGTGGAACAACTGGTGACGCATTCGGTGCCGTCCAGGCACAGCCGCCGCCATTTGTGGCGATCACCTTCCTCTTCTCCGGAGCAACCGTCTCGACTTTCCCATTAAGACGAACAACCACATTTTCGGCACTCTAGGCATACCACTCATCGTTCACGACGTTCCTCTTCTCCTTCCCATCTCAACAGTATTAGGAAGGAAAAACGATCGCGAACGCCCTCCGCTTCTCCTTCAAGCTCATCGGGAGGTTCTACCCTTAGAGTTTTCTGGCAACGGTGGTTCGACGATTACGACCGCAAGTTTCAGAAGATCAACTGCCAACTTGCCCAACTTCAAGTGGAAGGTCGGAAGTCCTTCAACGACTACGACTTCCACACCGTCTAGCTCTTTCTCAGCACATGTTGGACCAATAGATCTCATCTCAATTCAAGATGCCACAAGTGAAGCCATACGACGGCTCCACCG
This sequence comes from Elaeis guineensis, assembly GCF_000442705.2. NCBI lineage: Eukaryota > Viridiplantae > Streptophyta > Magnoliopsida > Arecales > Arecaceae > Elaeis > Elaeis guineensis. Next base: position 31,084,922 of record NC_026002.2, read on the forward strand.
ACCTGATCGATCATCTTGAGAGCGACAAAGCTCTCATAACAATTCAGGGGGCAACCGACGCCCTCTTGTGTATCGGCTTTCCAGCAACTCTTCGGAAAGTTGCTTAAGCCTGGTACTTCGGGCTTCGGTCGGGAAGCATATACTCCTTTGAGCAGCTAAAATATTCTTTCGTGGCTCACTTCAGCACCAGTCGAAGGCTGCCACGAACCTCCGACAGTCTCTTCTCGATCAAACAAGGAGAGACTGAGACACTTTCGGATTTTGTGGCCCGTTTTAATATGGCCACGCTTGAGGTCAAGGACCTCAATGAAAATATGGCCATATCGGTCATAAAAAGAGATCTGAGGAGATCTCGATTCACGTATTCTTTGGACAAGACTTTTTCTCGGACTTATGCCAAACTTCTGGAGCGTGCATACAAATATATACTTACAGACGAAGAAGCTTCTGACCGACGCCAGATAGAAGGCAAAAGTCAGAAGAAGAAGAAACAGAAGAAGGGAGGAGCTTCGGTCGAATCAAGTCAGTCATCTTCTAATAAGCAAGTTTCGCCCCAACGACGAAGTCTAAAGTTGAGTTATGGCAGGTATGACTCCTATACTCCTCGTACGTAGATCTTTATGAAAATCGAAGGAGCAGAATACCTACGACACTCTCCACTGATGAAAGCATTGCCGAGGAACCACGATCGAAGGAAGTATTGTCGGTTTCATCATGATCATAATCACGATATCGAACAATACATCCAACTCAGGAACGAGATAGAAGCCCTGATTTAATGAGGCTACCTCAAAAAATACTGGAGAGATCCTCCGACGCAATCTCCTGCCGATCGACGACCCCAGCCGCAAACTGAGGAAGCTGTAAATAATCAACCGACTACAGGAGTGATCAACATGATCTCCAGACGATCGAATTGGGGGGCAATTTCTGAAGAAGAGTCAGCGAACGACGATGACTCAATAATGTAATAACTTTCTCGGAAGAAGATGTTCAAAAAATTCAGACTCCCCATGATGCTATTGTTGTCTCGACAACGATAGCAAATTATGATGTAAAAAAAATCTTTATAGATAATGAAAGTTTAACTGATCTTCTGTTTTACTCGACTTTCTTCCGGATGCGACTGCCGACTGCCGACTGATCGACTCAGAAGAGTCTCGACCCCATTAGTCGGCTTCACAAGAGATGCAGTCATAGTGGAAGGAGAAATCTCTCTCCCCTTAACCGCTGGAATCGAACCACAACAGAGCACTGTTCTTATAATGTTTACGATAGTTCAAGTATCTTCGGCTTATAATGCCATACTCGGATGATCTGAGCTTAATACTTTGAGAGCAGTGGTTTCGACATATCATTTGTTAGTTCGATTCCTGATAAGATATGGGGTTGGAGAAATGTGTGGAGATCAACAACTCATCCGACTTTGCTTCCTTGTCTCGATCCAAAATAATAAACCTGAAGACTCTTTGCCTGTTGACAAATTGGATCAAAGATAGAATCAGGAGAGGGGTGAATCAGCTGAACAACTGATTTTCATTCCGTTAAAAAAAGAAGAATCCGAGAAAATGGTCCAAATTGGATCGCAGCTATCCGACTCAGAGTGGCAGTAATTAATAAAATTGCTTAGAGCCAACGCCGACATTTTTGCTTGGTCGGCCACCGACATGCCCGAGATCCTTTCAGAAGTAATAACTCACCGACTTAATATCAACCCAAATATTAAGCCGATGAGACAGAAGAAATGATCTTTTGCTCATGAAAGACAAAAGATCATCGATGAAGAAGTTGACAAACTCCTCGCAGCAGGCTTCATCAGAGAAGCTACATATCCCGACTGGCTCACCAACGTGGTGATGGTAAGAAAAATCAATGAAAAATGAAAGATTTGCATTGACTATATCGATCTGAATGAAGCTTGTCCGAAGGATAGCTTCCCATTGTCGAAATTGATTAATTGGTAGATGCGACTTCTGGCCACCGACTTCTGAGCTTCATGGATGCCTTCGCTGGGTATAATCAAATCCGCATGGCACCAGAAGATGAAGAACACACAGCTTTTGTGACTGACAAAAGCATATACTGCTATAAAGTAATGTCTTTCAATCTGAAGAATGCCGGTGCTACTTACCAATAGCTAGTCAACAAGATCTTCAAAGCACAGATCAGACAAAACATGGAGGTACATGTGGACGACATGCTGGTGAAGAGTCTCCAAACTTCAGATCATGTTAGAAACCTGGAGAAAGCCTTCGGCACATTTCGGCGGCATCAGATGAAGTTAAACCCGATCAAGTGTGCATTTGGGATAACCTCTGAAAATTTTTTCGGATTTATTGTTTTACAATAAGGAATCGAGGTTAATCCCAAAAAAATAAAAACTATTATTGATATGAAGCACCCAAGTTTAAAAAAAGAGATACAACAACTCAACGGAAGGATTGCCGCTCTCAATCGATTTATTTCTAGATCGATCGAGAGATGTCTATCATTCTTCAAAACTTTATGATAGACGAAGAACTTCTCATGGTCGGATGAATATCGACAGTCTTTCGAAGACTTAAAAACCTACTTGGCTTCTCCACTTTGGCTTACAAAATCAAAGATCGAAGAGATATTGTATCTCTACTTGGCGACTTCAACAGAAGTGGTTAGTTCGATGCTCGTCTAGGAGGATGAAAACTGAATCCATCGATTGATCTACTACACCAGCAAAATACTTCACAATGTCGAAGTTCAATACTCAAGAGCAGAAAAATGATCTACGTTCTAATCATATCGGGACAATGACTTCGTCAGTACTTCCAAGTACATCCAATTATGGTCTTGATGGATCAGCCGTTAAAGGCGATCTTACATTGACCTGATACGTCAGGTCGGATGGCGAAGTGGGTAGTGAAGCTTGGAGTGTTCGACATACAATATTACCCACGATCGATCATGAAAGTACAAGTTTCGGCCGACTTTATTGCGGAATGTACAATATCCGACAATAAGCCAGAAGATACAGATGATAATACCATAAAGGAGGCTACAACTCCCAACCCCGACCTAAGGTTGATCTGGGTGCTGCATATTGACGGAGCATCTAATGCATAAGGTAGTGGAGCTGGCCTTATACTCATAAATTTCGAAGGGGTAGTCACTGAATACGCCCTTCGATTCAACTTTAAAGCCTCAAATAATCAAGCCGAATATGAAGCACTTTTAGCTAGCTTGAAGATAGCTAAGGATCTTGAGATCGACAGTTTGAAGGTCTTCACCGACTCACAACTGATTGCTCGATATATCAAGAATGAATTTAAAGCCCAAGACCGTACTATGATGAAGTACCTTCAGAAGGTGAAAGATATTACAGCAAGCTTGAAATACTTCAAGATCTTTCACATTTTCAGAATAAAAAATGCTCGAGCTGACTTACTTTCATGATTGGCTACTACTACTTTCAACTTGTTGGGTCAGACATTCGTGAATACCTCGAACAGCCGAGCATCGACAAAGTCGAGGAAGTATTGCAGCTCACCATCGAGCCAAGCTGGATGGATCTGATCATCCAATACCTGATCAATGGGATCCTTCCTGCAGACTCTTCAGAAGCTAAACGACTCCGATGGACAGCCTCTCAATATGTGATGATGAATGGCCATCTCTACAAAAGATCCTTCTCTCTCCCCTTACTAAAGTGTTTGGGACCCACAGATGCTGACTATGCACTTAGAGAAGTACACGAAAGGATTTACGAAAATCACTTGGGAGGCAAGTCTCTAGCTTATAAAGTCCCGTGATAAGGATATTATTGGCTCACCATGAAAAAAGATGCAGCTGAACTTATTATGCAAATATACAACATCAACCGGCTAGTCAGCTGACATTGATTGTAGCACCATGACCTTTCGTACAATGGGGGATCGACATACTTGGTCCTTTTCTCCCAGCATCTGGTCAGAGAAAATTCATAGTGATCGCCATCGATTACTTTACCAAATGGATGGAAGTCGAACCTCTGGTGTAAATCATTGAAAGCAAGATGGAAGACTTCATTCAGAATTCATCATTTATAGATTTGGTTTGCCGCACACCATCACACCGACAATGATCGAAAATTTGACAATCAAAATTTCAGAGAGTTCTGTGCAAAATTTCATATTACGCACAAACTTACGTTAGTCGACCATCCACAGTCAAATGAATAAGTGGAAGTGACCAACCGAACAATCCTGCACAGGCTAAAAATCTGACTAAATGAAGCCAAAGGCCTTTAGATGGAAGAATTATATCGGATTTTATAGGTGTATCGAACGACTCCTCGCATACCGATCGAGGAATCTTCCTTCAATTTAGCTTATGGGACAGAAGCAATAATACCGCTCGAGATCGGATTGCCATCAATAAGAGTCGAATAATATAGTGAACCGAGCAACTCCGAATGTCGGAGAGCCGACTTAGATCTCCTTTCAGAACTCCGACAGCAAGCTCAAGTTCGGATGACTGCATATCGGCAAAGGATAGCTTGGTATTATAATGCAAGAATCAAGCCGAAGGTCTTCTGATTAGGAGATTTGATCTTAAGAAAAGCAAAAATTTCAAAACCCTTGGATCAAGAAAAACTATTTCCGAACTGGGAAGGACCTTACAAAATATCCGAAACTCTTAGATCGGCTAGAAATCCTCAAAGGATTGATGATTCCTTGAACATAGAATGCCGATAATCTGAAGATATATTATCCATAAAGTCATCGATATGTACATTATTTAAAATACAATCAGAATTTCAGAATCACAAGCTTTTGACAAGTTTTATCAACTACTGGCTATATGTTGGCTTTCATTGTCAAAGTCGAGCTATCTGCTGTACTTTGACATGAAGTTTATCTCAGCCTTCACTATAAAAATTGAAGAATCAACTGCTTCGATGATGACTGTATTTTGATTCTCCTGCAAAAATTGATATACCGACTATAATCTCAACCGACATCGACTACAGGCTTTCATTACAAAAGTTGAATTGCCGATTATACTTTGGTTCTCAATATCGGCCCTCCATTGTAAAAGCTGACTATAGTCGAAAGACTAATATACCGACTTAGTCCTAACTAAGCAGAACAAAAATACCAAAATGATCAAAAGTCGAATTGAAATTATACCGATATGGCTGTAGCTAGTCGAAGGATATTCGACTTACCATCGATTATCAAATGATTCGACGTACAAACTCAACCAAGTGTTGGGTACTAGATATTTGACTTACCATAAAAAAAACAAGAGTTCAAATTTAGAAATATTTTCATTCATTGTCAACAAAGAGTTACAAAATTGGATCGAAGTCTAACTACAAGTATCAGACTACAAAAAAAAAGGCAAAATACATTGACTAAGCTTCATCACTATTTCTGTTCCTTTGTTCAGGGGTAGCATCGTCGACTTGAATGATTTCGAGCTCGATCGGTGCTTCTTTTTGTGTTGGAACAGCTTCTTCTTCAGCAACTCCGTCTTCCGATCTTGGAGGAACGATGCTGCTCAAGTCGAGGCTCGTGTATAATTTTCCGACCGTATCTCGACCATCTTCATACCTGATGAAGTACAAAGTGAAGCCACTTTTGAGGATCTCTTTCTTGAATTCTTCTGAACCTCAAAAATTCTCGATTGCCTGACTCAGTGCTTCCCTTGCCGACTTCGCTTCCACCTTTGCCAAGTCAGCATCGGCTCGAGCAAAGGATAATTCTTCTTCGACCAATGCCAACCTTTTCAGGCTGGCCCGATGACATCCACGTTCGGCTTTGAGTTCTTCGATGCATCCATCTCGCTCTCATCAAAGCTGGTGGATAGAGTGCTTCTTGCTCTTGACCTGTGACTCAAGAGCCGAAATAGCCTCATGAGCCGACTTAAGTTCGACCCACGAGGATGCCAAGTCGTCAGTTAGTCGGAAAACCTCCTTCTGAAGTTTGGCTTCTCGCTCCGCTGTCGACTTGAGTTGTTCAAGCACAGCTGCTTTCTCAGCATTGGTGGCTGCCACTTTATTCTTCCATGTACTACAGATATCGTCGAACTTCATGTAGCCAACCTCCAGATCAGACATGTCGTGGATCAACTGTAGACAGAAGATAAGTCGGGTTAAAAAAAAAATTTACCCTGATGATTGTCGGATAAAAGGTCGAAAACATCTCGACCACCGACCGTTTCCTTCGATGCTTTCGATCAGTCGGAAGAAGAGTAGCCTGACACAGTCGCTTGGCCAGTATAGAATTAACCAAGGTCGATTCATCGACAGGTACTTGAAGGTCGAAATGAACCGTATGACCCTCCGATGCAACTTCTTCTACCGATGTTATCGAAGCTTTCCCTCGGTCTGTTGTCGGCGGCCCTATGTTTGAAAGTGAGAGAAAGCTTGAGCTTGACTGCGCCCCAACTGAAGGAGCTACTGGCACAGCCGCAGATTGTTCGGGCTCTCTTGCCTCGACCCGAACCTCCTCAGGTGGTGGAACTATCGATGTTGTTTTGGTAGTTTTTTTTATTGTCCTTTCCTCGGACGATGCAGTAGGGAGCACTGTCAGAGCCGACAGTGCCAGGACTGGTTTAGGAACTGATGCCGACATGGCATCGGGTTCTACAGTCGATGTTGAAATGCCGATTGGAGCTGATGCTTGATGCCTCTTTGATGGTCGCAAAGGCCCGACCTCAGATGCTGCCCTCTTCTAGGCAGCGTGCTGACGAATGTCGGCATTCGACGCTTGCACCTTTTGCTGCATGGCTGCAATTACAACGGAGGTCAGTACAATTCAGTAAGTAAAAGAAAAGTCAGAAATAATCGACCAACTATACTATATCTAGACGAGGAATCGAACTAAGACCGGCGTCATAAAGGGCCTGTTTGGTTACAAGCTCTTTCTGTTTCGAGACCGACATATCTTTCAGTCGGTGAAAGTCCTCCTGGTCGTCGACCTCTACTCGACTGTTGTCGTTGGGACCAGTTTGTGGATCACTCTAACGCGAAGGAAAACCCCAAGAAAGAGAAGAAGAAGCAAAGAAGAACTGATTCTTCTATCTATGAATGGACGATGGAAGATCGATAATAAAGGATAGATCTTTCCGGAGGTTGAAAAACCACCACCTTCGGGCCTTTGGATAAGGTTGGAGGACAAAGAAGGCTCGAAAAAGAGAAGATCGAGACATAGTCAGCAACATCCGATACAGTAAAGCAAAACTAATTATCCGTCGGACCGAGTTTGGTGCCAGCTAAGCCGGACAAAGTTCGTAATAATCTAAAATATTTTGGATAAATTTTGAGATCGAAAATCGATGATCCACCCGAAGATCTTCGACATAGAAGGCCACCTGGTCCGAAGGAGGGTTATTCACCCGACCATCGGCTCCAGAGGTAAAAAGTTGAAACTGCTTTGGGATACAGAATTGCTCCCGGAGCCACTCAACATTGGGTCCCGAAAGTGAAAAGACCTCCACATCCAGACTCGATTGGGATTCATCAGTCAGATTCTTCGATTGATCATCCTGAGAAGGAGAAGTCCTAGCCATGAGAATGACTCTAAAGAAGATGAGAATCCTAGAGGAAAGAACTCAAAAAGAAAAAACTGAATTGGACCTGAAGGTTGGGAGCGAGCGTTGAGACGACAATCTGGCAGAGTCCTGGTACCAAAGACAATCAAAAGTAAAAATTTGACTGAGAGTGACCCTATATATAGGATCCCTCAACAGTCGAGATGAAAGCGATCAAATCAAAGATCTACCAGATGAAGATAAATGGCAACATCTAGACCAACCATTGATCGGACGGTTCGACGCACCTGCTCCAGATCAAGTCACGTCACCTCTATCCTCATGAACAACTCCGACCCAATAATATTCGGACACGTGGCACAAATCTACAGGTCGACATCATATCATCTGATGCCGAATTGACTTTTCAAAATGATGCCTGATACTGACAACTGATACCGGATCGACCAGTCAGTGTAACAGACGATCGTACCTACCAATATCACAAAGTAGCTGATCACCCATATCTCAGAGAAAACGACATCAAAATTGAGACTTGATGTGACAGAACTCTCTTCGTCCAATGTGATAAACCATGTGGCAATTCACATGTCGGCTCACTTTGGACTTGAGAGTGGGGGGCAACTGTTGGGGTAAACCGACCGATTCTTGACTTTGGTCACTACAACTCCGACTATACATCGATCGAACAGATAATACTGATTCTTTATCAACTGACTGAGCTAATTACGCCGACCTACTGTCGGCTAATCAATTAAGATTGGTTGACCGACTAGTATTCGATTACCACCGATCGACAACGGACGATTTAGACCGTCGGTATGTGACAGCATAATAGAACTAATAGCCGACGGTCACCCATAGATTCTGCCGACATAAAGTCGGCTATACCGACATATAGTTGGCAACCTGCTCAACATACCATAACCGTCATAAATGGTTATCGACTATGTCACGGCTATTAAGAGGAAGTAACGTCTCACTAATTCTATATTTATGGTCCGATAATTTAGCGCCATAAAAAGCGGGACCACATACTCGATGGTTACATCAGAGTCACCTATAAAAAGGGGAGGTAAGTGAACAGTAGGGATAAGCCAATTTTGGGCCAAAGCTCTGCTACTCTCGATATTGAAATCTATTGTTCATCAATTCTCTCTCTGACTTAAGCATCGGAGGGTTCCCACCGGATACAACTCCGATCTGTATGGACATTGTTTTGCAGGTGCTCATCATAGATGATAGAGAGTTGGCCGCAACAATACTTGTAAAGTAGTCAAATGGAAACAAAAAATCATGTCAAATTGATTTTTCTTTGGAGGAACAAAATGGTAGTTTTGCTCTCTCTTTAACCATATCTCAAGCCCTTTCGGAAGAGCTCAGCCAAGCAAAGTCAAATGGCTACTTAGGATGAGTTTCACATGTAACTTCAGGAAATCACGCTCTCTAAGTTATTATGGTTTGTGATCCCTTCCATCTATTTCTACAACTCAGCAAGTCCAACTTTTTGTTCAGAAGAAGGATGAGGAGTCGTCTCCTTTCCCACCCAAAAAAAAGAGAGAAGTCTTCAGATTTAAAGTCATGTTTGATTCCATCTTTGTCACCACAAATTTTAATAGAAAAATGTTAAACTTGTATGGTCCTGCAGTCTTTGCACAATGTGAACCGCATTGGTACCCCTCAAATCATGAGTCTGTGTTTATCATTACAATCCTGTGCTGAGAATTGCCACTTGTAATTCTATACACAGGTAAGCTTTGCTTACAAGTATAATTTTATCATCCTTTATATCTATTGGCAGGTATCTTTGTTGCCTTTGCTAAGTACCACATCCAATATATGTAGTCTCAATTACCATTAAGGAGCTGTCTATATTGAAGACTCTAACCATCAACTCTTTTCAATGATTGTCATCCTTTTTCTTCCTTTTTACTCCAGCATGGTGTAGTTGTTAAGTGCATTATTATTGACAAATTATTTTTATAATCTACCAAATATTACTCGAATATCCTTTGCTAAATAACAACGGAAATTATGTACAGATAAACTGCAGTATATAATTATTTTGACTCTTAACAATCACGATCGAAGGAATCGTACCACGATCAAGTGCAGCTTTAAATTCTTGCACAAATTACATGATTCCTACCTATCCATTCCACCAGTCACCCAGAAATGATCAGCTGATAAACAGATATTAACATTTTCTAATCATTCAACGAGCAATCCACACTGCAATTGGTAGGCACACTACTGAAGTACTGTATTTCGCACACTAGATTTCTGTGTGAAAAGCTTGCACGTCTACAAGAACTTGTGCTGCTTCATAGAAAGGGGAGTAAAGAGTGGCAACTAGGGAGTCCTACGGACAGGAATCCATTACCAACCACTAACTTTTATTTGTTTTCCTATAAAATTAGAATAAAATTCATTGCTAAAGTTTGCTTTATTTTCTCTCTCTGTGTACAAGAGAAGCAAGTTACATCATACTTCTTGAATGGAATCCTAATATATTCGAATATGGCTAATAGCAAAAATAGTCCCAGATCTGTTCCTCTTTGGTCCTCCCAAAGCAGAAGATTCCTTTATTGACTTCTTTTCACGAGAATTAGGGCTTGAGAATTAGGGTAACAGAAGAAAAATACATAAAACTATTTTTCATCAGCATCCTAGAGGCAATTCAAAAAATATCTTCTTGCTATAGAAGAAAAGAAATGAGATGCCAAGGGCCACTAGATTTCAGATTCTTTTGAGATAACAATAGTGATTTAGTTTTGCAAAGTGACATCAATGACAAATTCCTTATAAACCATTCCAATCTCTAATGGTAATGGTAAAGATGAAACAAAAATCAAACAACAAACAACAATAATAGCAATAGCAGCACCACCACAACTACCATCACCATCAACAACAATAATACTAAAAATAAAGTGGCAAAATAATCTGACCATTACAATAGCAGCAGCAGCAACAACAATAAAGATGAAGTAACTCTATCCCACAAAAATAAAGATAAAGTAAGAATGACCATCTGGCCATTACAAGATACGAAGCCTCTAAATTCTTCCCACTATATAAGCAATCTCTGCTACAATCAAAGATTCTTGGATAAACCTAGACGTATGAGTCATATGATCAAAGTTCACAACAAACAAATTGTGAATATTCTAGTTATAGGCAAATTAACTTTTTCTTTCCAAGAGCAAAAAAGTAAGAAACTCATTTGATGTGTCACCTGTCCAAAGCTTGCTACAACCAAATTGTAACTATAGTCAATAATCGTAGGAAAATGATCAATTTTTATTCCACAATTAAATAGCTCTCTCTCTCTCTCTCTCTCTCTCTCTCTCTCTCTCTCTCTCTCTCTCATACACATTACACACACATTCAATCATGCAAGCAGACGCATTCACATGCTCAGCATTCAGGAACAAATCAACTAACGAAATATTTAGAGTCTATTTAACAAGCAAAGGACTCATTAAATGATCAAGAAGAATTCTCAAAATCAAAATTAGAAAAGTAGCATCACCATACTTATATGCATACACCCACAGCATAACGTCACCATTGATGCTAGCGGAAACTAATCACTGCAGAAGAAAGTTAATGACCAAATTCAATGCCCTCTTACTTTTTTTAAATAGATTTTAATTTATTTGCTTTGAAATCAAGAGGCCCTTGATAGAAAGAAAACTTAATCGAGAAATTATCTTCGGAGGTAGTGTTGGTTGCGTGCGCGATGTGTGGGTGGTAAATGAGAGGGATTGGACGACAGTAGGAGAGGGAAGGTCATGGAGAGGTAGGAGAGGTCATGGGCATGGTCAATGCTAAGGATGAGGGGAAGAAGGTGGAAGAGAAGGAGGAGTTGCTGACCATGGTCAATATGTCAGTAGAGGACTCCCCCTTTAATTCCAAACTGCTCCATGGATGAGTAGGCGTGGATCCTCTTGGTATGCATTTTGGATAGCAGAACGTTGTCATGCCCCAAATCTAACATCACATCAGTCATGCAACATGACTGCATACACTATAGGGCAAGGCTCTAAAGAATATTCAAAATTTTAAAATTTATTACAATCTCAATATTTATGACTACTAATGAATTTAATTTATAACAAAATATTCTATATTAACAAATAACAATATTTCTACAAGATAATTAGTCTTTTTTTGGGTATATGATAACCACATCTTTTTTTTTTTCTTGTAAGGATAACTAGGGATGCAAATAAGTTGGATTGCTTGTGAGCTACTGGAGTTGGACTCGAGTCAAAGCTTAACTCGAATTGGCTATTATTGAGCTCGAATAGCTCGAATAGTTTTTTCGAATCGAATTCAAAAGTTTATGAGTCTATTCGAATATATATATATATATATAAAATATTTATAATATTATTTTTATTTATAATATATATTAATATATATTATTAGTTCGAATTCGAGTTTGAGTATGGTTCGATTGATATTTGAGTTGAATTAAATTGATCTTGAGTATCACCATTTTTTCATCGAATAGAACTCGAACTTGAAATATTAAGACTCTATCGATCTCGAGTCGAATTTTGAATCTGAATATTTTGAATTAAGTCGAGCTTGAGCTTTTATCTACTTAATTTGGCTGGACATGATTGCACCCCTAAGGATAACCATAGTTTTTTAAACTTGCAAAACAAAAATAAAGAAGTAGCAACCTGAAAAAAAAGACCAATGTTCTGTTGTGTTCCCTTTCCTTGAACAACTATAAATAGCTTCAACAAATGAAATCTATCCACTACTTCAGTTTTTGAATATATCTCTCCATATCTATGGATCGTTTCTCTCCAAGTATCTTCATACAGTGGAAAATCTTAGAATCAACTCTTCATTTCTCATCTACTTTGCATTATGATCCAACAGAGTTGAAAACTCTCTGGCTTACATAGGTAGGTTTAAGTTAGAGTTGTACTAGGATGGGAGAAGAAATCGGGCCTAGATAAGTTATTAATCGATTATTAGATCCTCCTTTTTTTGTTTTGGTATATTAAGTCCTTCGATTAAAATACCCAAATAACTAATAAATAGGTCATACATCTTTATACCATATTTTTATATATTAGAACATCAAGAACATAGAGATCGAGCTGTTTTCGTTATTTTCTAGCTTAAAATCGGAAGCCAAGTAGATGGCAGCATGTGGAGATTTGCAGGATGTGCCACCGGCGTGTGGTTAGAATTTGAAGAGGAAAAAAAATAATGAGAAGGGGGCATTTTCATCTTTATAGCTACATTCCAAGGCTATAAATATGAAGAAGAGAGAGAGAGCTCCCCTCTCTAAAGGAAACAAGCCAGCAAATATTATGGAATTCTTGCTTACTCTCTTAGCTCGCTCATGTCTCTTCTCAATCCCAATAACTATATCCTTGTATGTCAAGGCTACTGGACAGAGCTTGAGGCTCCCTCTTGGTCTAATAGGACTCCCATTAATCGGTAATCTTCATTAATTCGGCGAGCATCCATACTGCTCCCTCCGGCTCCTCTCAGAGAAGTATGGCCTCTTGATGAGCCTAAAACTTTGTTGCATACCAATCATCATCATATCCTCCTCGGAGATGACCTCTGAGAGCTTGAAGACACATGATTTGGTCTTTTGCACTAGGCCTTCCCTTGTGGCCTTCAAGAGATACTCCTATGCTGGATTGGAATCCTATAGCGAATAGTGGAAGCAACTGAGGAAGATCAGCATGTTAGAAGTTTTTAGTTTGAAGAGGGTGCGGGCCTTTCAGTCCATAAGGGAGGAAAATTCGACCATATGAGTTTCAAAAGAACATGTTTTAAGATCAAGCAAATCTCTAAGCTATATATGTCTCAAGTGAAGTGTCATCTCAACAATCTTATGGAGAAGCAAATATTTAAACGGTTGAGGACCCAATTATACAGCTTCTTGCATAAAGCATATTGTATCATAATGTGGTCTAAAGAGAGAGACATATATATAAGAACTTTATGGGTAATAGAACTTACATGAAGACGAAGCCATTGATGTCTTCAAAGATCTTTTCCATCAGCCTATTGAATCAGTCTATAACTATAGTCTGTAATCACCTGCGACCTACAATCAGAAGAGAACTAAATTAGTTGTGCTCTCATTATCGTCAAGGAGCATCTTGATTTTCCAATCCCAACTCTAAGAATTTTCTATAGAGAGGATCTCATAAGCTCTCGGATGAGTTGGAGACCAAGTCCGTAGAAGGTATCCGTTTATAACGTGCCTCACCCATCAGAGGCAGTATCTAAATTAGTCACAAAGACTAGAAGATGGACATTATCTATGATGGTTGTGTAGAGTTTAACTTTATCATAATAATCATCAAGTATATCCTCAATTTATTGGAGATTTATTTTTAATTAGAGTCCCGATAAATAAAACCAACTAAAATAAATCCTGATGCGTGTTAGCATGGGCTATCTGGATGGGATTTAATCGGATAAATTTCAATATTCTGCCACTTGGCTCAACCTAATATAAGCATCTTCATCTTAATTACTTAAAATATTTTAAAAATCTTTATTAATTTTTTTTTTAAATTTGAAAATTAAAAAATTGATGTGGATCCACATTTAAAAAGCTTAATTGCTCTATAGGATATACACTGCATATTTGATTATAAAATAATCATCAGTATGAATCATGACGGCAAATGTATTATCAATCAACACAGGACCTTCCATACGTCATAATACTAATGATATCTCATAATCAAGTTCTTTATGTAAAATTTTACTTTATAAATAGATAGAACTTTATATCTATTCCTTGATTATCTTTATACTATATGATAAATAGTTGATTAGCATAAAATAAAATAAACTATGTTTATTATAAAATCTAATGTAATAACTTTATACATAGTGTCAAATACATATCATAAAATAAGTTATATCCATATGATCCACATGATCTCTAAAAATTTTGAAAATGAGTCCTTTAGTTAGTGAATCTACAAATATTATTAGCTAATATATTCCACAAATACTGTATTCTTTATTCTCTCATGAAGAGCCAAGTATTTAACACCAATAGACCTACTGGTACTTGCACTCTTCGTACTGTAGAAGAATCTTACTATAGAATTATTATCACAATATATCTTTATTAGTCTACTTAATAGAGTCAATAATTTCAAGTTCTGTGATAAAATTTAATAACTGTATAGCTTATGAGGAAGTCTCATATAAGCTATGTACTCTACTTTCATAGTAGATATAGTGAACAAGACCTTATTGTACACTCATCTATGATATAGCATATCCTGTAAGTAGATATATCTGATAACGGACTTCCTACTATCGGTGCATCTAGCAAAGTTGAAATCCTAATAGCCTATTACTTCGTGATGATTAGACTAATTGTATGTATGTAAATTTTTATACGTTACAGATAATGCATGACTTTCTTTGTAGTTTTTCAATGCTCCATTCTTAAATCATATTGATAAGTTTAAACATTGATACACAAAAAACAATATCTAGACGTATACAAACATGGGCATATATTAAATTTTCAACAATAGATGTATAGATTATGAACCTTATTTTTTTTTCTTTATCTTAATTCTTGAATATGGAGCTTTATTAAATTGACCACTCTTTACTATATGAGTACATCTAAAAAAATAATTTTTCATCCTAAATTTAGTACTATAGAGATATAAGTCCTCCAAGATAGTCTAAATAACTCTAAGGATCTATCTGTGTGAATCTTAATGTTGATAACATAAACGATTTCACCTATACATTTTATCTCAAAATTTAGGAATAGAACTATTTGGTTTTCTTAAGTAAACTAAAAATACTACTGGCAAGCAAAATATTATCTATATGATCTTACTCTCACTGACCTTTGGGTGTATACATTAATAGTATTTTTTTTAAATGTAAAAAAAGTGATTATCACATTAAATTTAAGATATCACTGTGTAGAAGTCTGTTTAAGTCCATGATCAGATTTTTTAATCTGCAAACTATGTGCTCTTGTCACTGATCATAAAATCCTCAGGTGTAGACCTCTTCCTTTAGATCGCTATTGAGGAAGGCCATTCTTACATCCATTCAATACAGCTCTTAAGTTAAAAATGAGCTACTAAGGCTATGACAATTCTAAAAAGTAGATCATTTTAAATCAATACTTTTCTTTTGTGTGAATCCTTTTGCTACAAGTCTGATCTTATACTGTTTGACCTTCCCATTGGGATTCTTTTTGGCTATATAGATCTATTTGCAACTGCACCTTTCAGGTAGGTCAATTTATTTCCAAACATGATTGTTATACATAGAGCCTAGTGCTTTCTTTTATGAAATCTAATCATTAGAAAGAGTCCTCACCTTTCATGGGTTGTAAGAACGTTTCAAGATCATATCTTTTTTTCTATATTAGTTAGATACACCATATAATCTAGAGGTATAGTAGATTTTTTTATTCTAATAGCTCTCTAGAGTTGTCCCTTGATCCACTTATGATGGTGCCAAGATAGTTGCTTCTTTGATAATAGAAATCGTATAAAGTGAAATTTTATAAAGTGGTGGTTCCTCCTGAATATTATTTCAAAGAATAACTATGAGAATCATCACTTTTGTCTATTTTTCAAATCCAAAATTTAAATTTTATTTTTTCTCAAAGACAATGTCTCGACGTTCTTCACTCCTACTAAACATACCATTCTCTAAAAATCTAGCTTTATTTTCTACTATCTATAGCATACGAGATAGACAATAGAATCTATACTCTTTTGACCTCTCCGGATAACTAATGAAAAATCTTCGATCATTCTTTAGATCAAATTCTTTTGATCAAAAATCTTTTCTTGTGGGTTATAAATCTTGACTTCAGCTAGACAATCCTATACACACATATATCTTAAACTAGATTTTTTACTAGTTCATAATTCATAAGGTATCTTTTGAACTGCCTTAGTAGGGACCTTATATAAGATATATGCATAGCTGTCTTTATAGCCTCACCTCACAAGTAACTAAATAGAGTAGAATAATTTATCATGATCCAAACTATTTTTTAAGCATTCAATTCTTTGTTTCATCCATACCATTTTGATCTGATTTGTTTTGACATTATGTACTAGAATACAATGTCGGTTCCTCTAAAAATTTTGTTGATAGTCCTGCCATTTATTCTATCTGTATATATACATTTACCATAATACTTACTATCTCTTTTTGATTAGACTTCTTTAGTCACTTTTCTTGATTGTATCTCTACCTTTATTTTAAATTCCTTAAAGATGTCAAAATATTAGCCCTATCATATAGAAGGTATATATGGATACATATCATGAGTAGTTATTAATAAGTGTGACAAAATACTTGTTAAATATAAAAAAAGATTTGCATGCAATCATGTGAATGGTTTATAAATTTTTTTTACTTATCTTGGGACTCTTTCTTAAATATATATGACAGTTTTACCTTTATGCAGTCAACACATATCACAAAATTAGTGAAGTTCGATGAACCTAAGATCCTATCCTTCAGTGTCAATTTGACTCTTTCTTTAATTAGGAGGTATTCCCCAACCTCCAATGCCAATGTCATGATACAGAAGAACTTTCAAAAGAATATGAAAACAACTCTAAAATTTAAAACTATCCTATAGCATCTAACGGTTTTAATAAGTAAACGTACTTAATATCCAATAAGAATGGACTATTTACTTTCAGTCAAATACCTTCTTGATAGGAAGTCCTAAATATTATTGTTGGTAATGTCCACAAATGCATTAGAGTCAATGCGTCAGGTGAAATTAAGAACTTTACAAAATAAGAATTCAAAATACATACAAGAGTAATCTTTTTTTTTTTACAGTCACTTTTCATATTTGATGTATTTTTACTTAGATGTTTCCTTCTTTTGCAAAAGAAGTATTTGACAACTTTATTAATGACTTCACCTAATGCCATAACTAATACTTTCTTCTCTTTTGCCTTGGGTATCTCTTTATCTTTATCAACTTTTTCACTAACTTGATTTGAATCAAAAAGTTTATGCTTTTATCTTTTTCTTTATCAATCTCTCCTCTACTTACACACAAATGGTGAGTAATTCATTAACTGTCTAATCCTCATTATATGAATTATAGAAGACTTTAAAGAGATCATACTTTGATAGAAGAGAAGTAATAATAAAATAGATAAGAAAGTATATGAAATAAAAAATTTAATATCAGATAACTGTGCAACAATTTTTTCTATCTCTATAATATACTCAAGAATGCTGGTCTTTATCTTGTCAAAGCTTATCAATTTCTGCTCCATAATATCGAAGAAAATACGTGTCTTATGATATGGAGGGATGGATCCCCCTAATATAACATGTTAGTTTCTCGTGGAGCAAATTGAGATGATTGAAATACTCGTATGTCTCAAAAGCCCTTTCATTCTGATGTACTTTCATCCATAAATGAAAAAGATTCATCCACTCGGAATACCATATCAAGATTAGCACATCCTAATATATATATAGATATATGTATGTATGCATATGTATGTAGATATATGCATATATGTACACACACACGCAGACACACACACATATGTATACGCACACATATATATACATTTATGTACACACACATACGCATCTATACACAAGTAGCGTTTTGCACTGGCTTGAAAGCAGCTTTGTCAATAGTTAATACATGCGAAGAAAGTAAGACGAGGCTCATTGGACCATCAAATGTTCAGATGGGCATTAAACCTACTTCCCTTTCTTCAAGTGATGATATGTTTCATCAAAAAGATCAAAGAAGCGATCGTTCAAGACATCTCCAGCTTGGACATGGTGCGATTCACATGTAAATGCATTTACGTGACCTACATATCAAATCCAAATGGCTTTACTAAATCATGCCTAAATGGCATAGATACAATTTTATGAAGCCGTTGAATCTAATCTGCAGTTTAATATGATGCACATCACTTGAAACCCACTTGAAACTTGCTCTCACATGTGCTTTCCGTCCTCCTAGTTGGGGCCTGCACTACAAAAAACTGGGCCAATAGAGACAGCACAATCCATGTCCAAAAGGAGGAAATCCATCTCTAAAAATAATTTAAGACAACTAAAGGAGAAAATCCATCTCTAAATAGTATCTGAGACAGGAAGTTCTGTCTCTAATGGTTGTCATTGCAAATTACATCACTAAAGGAATTAGAGATGGGCCTATCGAAATGGTTTTTTTAGAGACAGCTATCTCATCTCTACATCATTTCTAAAGATAGCCATCTCCAATGTGATTATTTTTAAAATTTTTTAATCACCATCGTCAAGCCATCTCGAATGGTTATCATCTCGAAACCATCACTATTGATGCCATCTCCGTTTCATCTTTATTTCATTTCTAATCTTAAAATTATTTAATTAATTTAAATAATACTATTTATATTGTATTTATATTATATTTATATTAATTATAACCAAATTTAATTTTGTATAGCTCAACTAATTATTAATTATAATTAAACAAAAATTATTTTCAAATTATTAATTTATCATATAATTTTTTTAATTTGAAAAAAATTGGGGTGTATTCTGGAAGTGTCGAAAAGATGCTTTCCGACAATCCAGGACCAGCCAGCTACGTCCTTGGCGTCGTGGCTGGTGACGAGCGATGGAGATGCCTCAAGCCCTTCCTTGGCCGTCTCAGTCGATGGCAGCCCTCGATAGTCGGGCTTTCAGGCGGAGCAGGTAGCCGTCGGAGAGGATCGCGTGGCTCCACCACATCAGCCCCCTTGCCATGGCTGCCAGCGACCGGTTGGCATCAGTCTCATTCTCCCCGACATCACCAACATTGAACCCTTCCTTGGCCAGCTGGCGTCAACGGCGGTCCTCGGATATCGGGCCTTCATGCGGAGTGGGAATCTACCGGAGAGGATCGTGCGGCTCCATCGCATCCGCCCCTCACCACGGCCGCAAGCACTTGGTCGGCATCAGTCTCATCCTCCCCTGCATCATTGACGTCGAACTCTTCCTTGGCCGATCGGCATCGACGGTAGTCCTCAGTCGTCGGCCCTTCACGTGGAGCCGGCATCGATCGAGAGGATCGCTTGGCTCTACTGTGTCCGTCCCCTTGCCACGGCTGCCAGCGCCTGATCGGTGTCGGTGTCATCCTCCCCAACATCACCGGCGTCAAACCCTTCCTTGGCCAGCTAGCATCGACAGCAGCCCTCGATCGTCGAGCCTTCACGTGGAGTGGGCATTCATCGGAGAGAATCACACGGCTCCAACGGGTCTACACCCTCGCCACGGCCTCCAGAAGCTTCGTGGAGAAGATATATTGGGGTTGGGCTATCATGATTTTTTTTCGGTAAAGCGACAGCACGCATTTTTATTTGTCACGGGTACTGGGGACGGTTGTGCTAGTTTTCCATTGGAGATGACTAAACCATCTCTGAAAGGTATTAATTAATTTTTAATTTAATGATCACCAAGTCATCGGTCTAGAAGAGAAATAGCGATGGAAAAAATCATTACAGAAGTGTATTATCTAATTTTTTAATTAGCCATCGTGGTGCTGTCTGTGAAAATTTATTTATTGTTTAAATCTGCCATCGCTGTGCCGTCTCTGAAAGGCCTGCCATCTCCGATCTATCTCTACGCCACCTTTAATACTTAATTAAAATAAAAAAATTAATTTTCATCTCTAGACCGTTTTAATTGGCCATTGCAGGAGAGCGCCGTCTGCATACTATCTCTACGCCGTTTCTCAAAGTAAATTTCTGAGACTGTTTTTTATCCGTCGCCGATGAACTGCCTCTAAAACTGTACTTTTCATGTAGCACGGGATCCTCTAATTGTTATACGGATTATTTAGACAGGTCCAGTCTCTAAACTTAGAATGTCCGACCATCACTCACACAGCCCACGTGGGGCTCCCTGACTTCTATATCACGAGTCGGTGATTTGCATGCATTGGCTCCTGCATCATCATCACTCAGGTTGCCGACTTCATAAATTCGAGAAGCCTCAAAACTGGAGTGGATCTGAATCCCCTAATATCTAATGTGTCGTGACAAACCACCATGGGAGGTTTTGGAGAGAGAAGCTTTGGGGGTTGCAGGGAGAGAACAACCCTTTCGTTCCAACACTACTTCTCTTCCTCATAACGCTAATTATAACGCTAAGTCTCGTCATTCTGGGCCAGTATTGGAAAACCTCCATTACTAAAGAAATCCCTGCATCCGCCATTGACTGGGTCTAATGCAATACCTTTGGGGGTTCGCCCTCGATCTGGAAAAATAACCTTCCATTCTCGAGCAACCAACTCCTAGTGCATTGCCGACTAGCCGTCCTCGTCCACCACATTTTCTGAAGGTGCCGCATCCCGCTGTGATTAGACATGGTTTACATTGTCTTCACGCCGACAATGCCGTTTCTAGCCGCGTTTAGGTCGTTCTGGATGAAGTTGTCATGAAAAACTTCCTCCTCACTCCTTTCACTGCCCTAATATGAATGGTTCTGGACGGTCCTATGCCAAGGCTCTACTGTATCGGTTGCTTACTTCTAATGCTACTGCTTCAGGCTCTTTTGTTTTCGACCTTCGGCACCGGCTAATAGATGTAGGACCCTTCAAGCAAGCATGTAGGAACCTGCTCAAATGCTTCCGTTGTCCCAAGTTCGGCCATCCTTTCAAAAGATGTGGGAAGGATCTTTTCTCTTGTGTCTAGCCTCCTCCTGACCAACCTGTAGGTCTCTCTACAGAGAAAAAATATAGAAACCACTCTAGGCCTCCTTCCAACTCGTCTCCTTCTACTATTAATTCTACTGAAAATCTCCAGTTCTCCATCATGTCTAGAACCTCGAAGGTGTTCTTGGCCTTTACTTCTGATATGTCCTATATTTCTTCCTATATGTACCTTGTTGCCTTTGTTGAGGCTTTTGGCCATTCTATGGAAGAAGATGACGTTGCTTTTACTTTGTCAAGGAAAGTAAGATCCGTGGGTTCATGGAAAACAAAGAAGCTCGCTAAAACACTACAAAAAATTTGGCTATTAGCAATGATCATTAGCAATGATCATTAGTGACTGTATTTTTGCCGTTGCTAATACAACAGCATCGATATTATCGATGATAATTGTTCTATTGCTAATAATTTTTTTACCGATGGCTATTAGCGACGGTAAAATAGTCATCACTAATAACATTTTTTACCGACGATCAATAGCGACCAAAAAACAAGCCGTTGTAATTTTTAGTGACGACGAAAAGAATATTAGAGATGATAATTACCATCGCTAATAATCATTAGCAATAGTACTATTAGCGATGGAATTAATCATCATAATTTTTTTTATTTATTAAACTTATTAACAATCGTGGAAAGCGATGGTCCGTCTGTAATAATCATTAGCGATGGCTATATTAGCGATGAAATTTTTTATTATAAATAATATTTTTTTATTTATTAAATTTATTAGCGACAACAGCAAGATTATTAGCGATGGCATATGCCGTCGCTAATAAGAGGCAGAATATAATTTTTTTCTCTATTTTTTCTGAATATGATATAATTTTAAAATTTAAATTTCATTTTTACCATTCATTATCTAAATAATTATCGTTAGAGTATCATCACAAAAGACCACCTCGATCCGGTAGTCCTAGCTATGTCGATCAATAAAATTTGATTTCAACAGTCATGAATGACCGCATGATGATCTGATAGATAGAGACTACCAATGGATCTGAAATCTTGCAACAATGATCTCGATGATATTTGTAGTAGATTATCAAATTTTTTTTCAATCAGACATCATTATCATAGTCAATTTAGCACAGGATAATTTGGATCGTTGCATGAAAAATGAGTGATCAAAATGCAAAATGGTGTCCAATTATAAGGTAATTTTTTAGATAAATGATCTTTACTATACTTTGATCGATTGTATAGTAGTAATCATAAAATTTAAATAGCATGTATATGAACGATCCAAAACTATGTCTCTTGATACTCATTCTTAAAGTTCTTAAATAATTATACTTGTACTTTTGTAAAATCTGTTTAACATAGATGGTTCATACATGCATGGTTTGAATTTTATGATCATCACCATATAAATAATTAAAATAATAGCAAAAAATATTTATCTAAAAAAATATTTTTAATCGGATATCGTTTGGCCTTTTGATCACTCATTTTTTATTTAACGATCGAAATCATCCTATGCTAAATTGATCATGATAATGATGTCCAATTAAAGTAAAATTTTGATAGTATACTATAAATATCATCGATATCATCATTATAAATTTTTGGATCCATCGATTGTCTCTATCTATCAGATCATCATACGGTTATTCGTGACCATCAAAATCAAATTTCATTGATCGACGTAGCTAGGGCTATCGGATCGAGGTGATCTTTTGTGATGATACTTTAACAATAATTATTTAGATAATGAATGGTGAAGATGGATTTTAAATTTTAAAATTATATCATATTCAGAGAAAAATAAAAAAAATATTTTTTCTTGATAAAAGTATTAGCGATGGCTATAAGTTTCTAGCATCGGATTTTGCCGTAGCTAATACTTTTAGCGACGACATTAGAGACGGCATGTTAGCCATCACTAATAATTTTGAAAAAAAATTATTTAAAAAATTATAAAAGAATATTTTTTTTCTGATAAAAGTATTAGCGGCGGCTATAAGTTTCTAATGATGAATTTTGCTGTCATTAATACTTTTACCGACGGCATTAAAGATGGCATATTTGCCGTTGCTAATAATTTTGAAAAAAAATTATTTAAAAAATATGAAAAATTTTTTTTTCTTGATAGAAGTATTAGCGACGGCTATCTTTTTTTAGCAATGGATTTTGTCGTCGCTAATACTTTTACCGACGGTATTAGCGATGATCACATTGTCATCGCTAATCCTCCATATATAACTATGTGCCGGGGGTGGGGACGCGAATTTCCCTCACACGCTCAAATGCTCCTCATCCTCCCTCTCCCCTTCCCTCTCACTGATGTTCGAACCCCCCTCAACCTCCCCCCATCCCCCCAACCCCCTTTCCCTCATCCTCTCCTCTTGTCGGCACCCAAACACCCTGTCCTCTCGCTAGCGCCTCATCCTCTTACTGGCGCCCAAATGCCCCATCCCTCTGGCATCTTGCGGCCTCGAGATCGCATCCCTCCATGCCCACGATCGCCCTGACTCTGCTGGCTCCGATGTCGCCGGCCCGACCCCATGGTCCAGAGCCCGCGTCCCTCCACGCCCATGGCCGCCTTGACCCCGTCGGCCCCGACGTCGTCAGCCTGACCCTGCATCCCTCCACACCCTAGGCCACCCGACCTCGCCAGCCCTGACATCGCCGGCTCGACCCCGCAGCCCTTGCCCCATGGCCCCCAGCCCCACTGGCCTGACCTCACGGCCCCGCTCCGCATCGCCTTCTCGCGGCCCTCTCCTTGTGCCTTCATTTCCACGGCCGCATCCCTGAGCCGCCACCTTGGCCCCACTAGTTTGACCCCACGATAGTTGCCCTACCACCCCTAGCCTGCGGCCTCGATCCTGTTGCCCCTAGTCCATTGACCCGACCCCACAGCCCCATCCCGGTGCCCTCATCTTCGCGACCACATCCCCGAGCCAGCGTCCCATCCCCGAGTTACTTTTGTTGTGAGTATTAGCGACAGCTAATGTGATCACTAAAAATTAATTTTTTTATTTAAATTATGTTAATTAAGTATAATTAGATATTAAAAAAATATGGGGTTGGGGCTTGTCCTGCGCGCTCGGGCCTTGGGTCCCAGCTGGCGTTCAAGACATGCAGCCCCTGCGTGCCCTGTGTGCTCATGCCGAGGGAAGGTGCCAGTCAGCATTGCAAACACAGAGCTGAAGCATGCCTTAAATAGGCTATGATGACCTGGGGGCTTGGAGAGATGGTCGGAGGCTCGAGGAGGCTATGATAACTACCTGTGTGAGATGTGCCTAAAGAGCCTAGAGAGAGATCGATGGAGGTGATGCATTTTTGTTCTTGTTGTTGTAGTTGCAGGGCTAGCTTGGATGGTCTGTTACATCGCAGACAACCGCTTGTAGCCACCTCATTATTAAAAGTGCAGAAAAACTTGCATGCAATGCCTCATGTTCATTGGCAGATCTCAACCTTCTTTTTTTCCTCTTTTCTTTGTTTACTTTGTTGGTCTCTGATTTAAGTACTATTTTTAAAATTTTATTTTATTTTTTTAAAAATTTTTACTCTTAATTTTCGATCTGCTGGTCCTTGAATAAAAATAAAATATAGATAAATTGATATAAAATTATTTTAAAAATTAGATAAATTATGTCAACCATAGTTCCTAATAAAGTCATTATAATATTATTTCCTACTCCAAGCATACAAAATGCCATGTTATTTTTATAAATATGGTACAAAGTTAAGGTATCATGATATACAGTTAAATAAATATGATATATATTTATTTTATTCTGGTACATAGTTAATTCAATATGATATATAGTTATTTTATTCTGATACACAGTTAGTCAAATATGATACATAGTTATTTTTATTTTCAGAGATTATAGATCATATCTTCTTGAGGTCGGAGCCGTCACAGTCGAGGAGAGAGCTTTCATGCAGTTAGCTCGCATGGTTCTACATCTCTTGCACCAGGCGATAAGTTTTAACACTTTAGATATTCTTGTTTATGTTATTTTATCCTTTGCTAACTGATAAATATTCTTTATATTAGATGTTTTATGCTCATGTTCGGACAACAGGGGGTCACCACTGACCTCACAATCACATGCAGCAGTGACCGACTCTTAGACACAGAGCCATGGTCGAGGACCCACCCAACTCATGATACTTTCGATTTGATCGGAGGATAGAGAGTTCATCCATGTTTAGAGCCACTCATAAGTACTACAACTTCAATTAATATGTTTAGAATTTAGCCATTCTAGAGTTAACATTTATTTTTCAACATCAATTTTGCAGCACGTTTAGGGAGCTTGGAGTATCTCATATGGTCACTGGTATCATCTGACGCTTGATGTTGGAGCCGGTGAACGAGTTCTCTAGTTGGCTGTCTAAAGCTTGTAATGCAGCCTAGGAGATGTTTCAGATAAAGCAAAAATATTTAATTTTTAAATTCACGGTATATTTGTATTCTACTTATTAATACACACTTCGATTCTATCTTGTAAGAGTACTATCGATTCAAGACTCCTCAGGATGAGGAGATTGACCATCGGACCTTCGATGAGGTGGTCACACGAAGGCTCTAAGATAGCCTCTACAGCCTCAGATTGTCCGCCATCGAGCATTCCAGTTTCCAGTCATCATCGGGCTGGAGGTCCTGCAAGGATTACTAGATGCAGATGGATGTATGGGAGGTCCTCTACGATCAGTGGAGCAGCGAGGAATACTCTAGTAGGTGACAGAGGATCCGACAGAATCGGATCATCCAGCAAGATCCGATCATGCATACGGACAGCTCCGTTGGCATCCATGTTGTGGCCGACAGACTGATAAAAAATCTATACCAAAACTCTTCACTAGAACTGTAAAAATCTTTATATATACTTTAATTAATTTAATTTTATTATTTACATATTGTAGATATGGCAGTTGGGTCATCCACCAGGCCAGCTGTGGTTGTGGGAGGCCATACACCAGTCTAAGAGGATTGATGATTACTTAGATTTTAGATCGCGATAAGAATTTCAAATTGTATTTATTAAGTTGTTACAGGATCTGATATATATTAGAACTAATATATTTCTGAGTTGTGTAGGTGGATTACGTGGAGTACATCATTGCACGGTACGATGATGACCCGTCCATTCAGCCCCTCCTTGATCTTGAGGGATGGCTTAGGGTCATCGGAGGGATGAGTAGGAGTCGAGTTATAGGATTCGACCACAACTTTGGCCCTCCAGTAGCTTGATACTCTTCGGCATCCTCACAGGCCTTGATGTCTTAGACTTGGAGCGATGCACACATGGAGGAGGTCATGCAAAGGCTTCTGAGCCAGCGATCTCAAAGCTTTCTAGATACCATCCGCGATACGGTCATGAAGATTCTTCAAGACCCACAGTTGCACGATCAGCTGGGCTTATTATTCTAGTCATCACATCAGGTAATTCTGTTAGTAAACTTTTTTACTTGTTTTAAGTTTTTATATTTAAAAATTTTATATATTTAGGCTTGAGTCGAAAAAGGAGATCTAGAGACTAAAAATTTAATCTAACCATCCAATTGATGGGCCAAAAATATCTATAATTCTGTATTATCGAATAAAATATATAGAAATAATCTATTCAAGAATCAAAAGAGTGTATCGAAAGATATACCTCTGTATTGAAAGATACACCTCCGTATCGAAATTTAAGTCCGAAAAGAAGATTTAGGAGGTTAAAATTCAATCTAACAATCCAAACGATGGGTCAGAGGTGTCTATAGCTTCGTATCATCAAATAAAATATGTAAAAATAATCTGATCGAGAATCGAAGTAGTATATCAAAATATATACCTCCATATCGACATATATACTTTTGTATCGAAACTTATTAATAATTCGAGAATAGAACTTTGAGGGTAAAAATTTAATCTAACTATTCAAACGAAGGGTCGGGGTGTCTATAGCTCCGTATCATCGAATGAAATGTGTAAAAATAATTTATTCGAGAATCAGAATAGTATATCAAAATATACATCTTCGTATCCATACATATGCTTTCATATCGAAACTTATTACTAATATTTTATTTTTTTTTATTTCAGAATATTGTGACATCCAACTTTCATCCACCAGCTGCTGGAGAGAAGCAGGAAGATGAGGAGGATCTGGGCTGATTTTCTTTTATTTTGATATATTGTATTTTTTTTAAAAAACTGCATGTAAAATTATATAATATATATTTTTAATATAATATAATTAGTTTTTTATTTATGATTGTCATATTATCTTTAGATTTTAATTATAATAGGTGTTAGAAACTATAATTGATTGTGATTAATTAAAATAGATTTTAAAAAATATTATTATAATTTTTTTAAAAAATAAAATTAATTGTTATCGATGATATTAGTGATGGCTAAATAATAAAATATTATTATAAATTTTTAAAAAATATAAAATTAACTATTATCGATAGCTAAAGCAACGGCTTTAGCCATCGCTAATAATTATTAGTGACGATATTAGCGATAAAATAGTCATCGCAAATTGATTTTAATTTTTTTAAAATTTTATTTAAAAATAAAAAAATAAATAGCGATAGAATTTAGCCATCGTTAATGCCATCACCAATAGTTTTATTACCAATGGCTAAAAATTCCATTGCTAATAGTCGTAATTAGCGATTAGGATTTTTCTAACCATCAATTAGCGATAGAAAGCCATCGCTAATTAATGTCGGCAAATCGATTATTAGCGATGATAATTAGCCATCGCTAATAATCAAATTTCTTGTAGTGAAGAAAACTCTTCCTTTGTGGCTTGTCCTTCGAATGAGGTGATGCAATCTCGCTAGTCATCTTAGGACATATTAGAGGAGATGGCTTTTCATTAGTTGTTAATCATTGGGATCAAACAAAGTTTGGAGTTCATAGTAATCTGAGATTCAAGGTGGAAGCAAGCCTTTTTAATCTCCCTTTGATTTGTTGGAACGTTGATGCTGTAGCCAGCATCATTGCTAGGTTTGGCGTCCCCCTTTGTGCTAGTCATTTTAGCATTCAATGGGATGATCTTACCAGTTTCGATCTACAATTCCTATGTGACAATCTTGAAGCCATTCCTGAATTTTTTGATGTGGAGGGTTATACTTATCAGGTCAGGTTAGTGATTAATTTCTCTGCTCCATTTAACTCTCATGATTTGGAGTGGGATTTTTGGTTTGGTTCAGCCTCCCAGAATCCAGACCAGAAGCCTCCGCAAAACTAGGGCAATCTCTCTGACATTTCTTCACCAAAGCTAGCGGCGTAATCCCCGGTCGCACACTCATACCCGAAACAGCTGCTGTCGCTCTGCTTGTTATTCGGCTAGGATATAGCCTGTGACACTATCTCTTGTCTCTTTGGCCTCATTCTTAGCCTTGCCTAACGGTATAGCTAACATCCTCAGCCTTTTGAATGATGCTACTCTTTTTATCGGCTATCCAAGTCTTTTCATCCCATCCCATTTCCTGGCTTCAGCCTTGAGTTCCATAATTTTTTGGTGCTTTTCCCCACTACTGAATTCAAATATACTGCCCAACGGCTCTATCCTCGTGGGGTCTTCTGCTATCTCTGGCGCCACTTTTTCAAATCGCATTATGGGGCAAGCCCACTGTACTCCCCTCCGAACTCTGACACCCCGGTTTTTTCGCCACCTGGCTCACCCCCGAAGTTTGGCACCCCGGTTATTATCTGTCTTATCCTCCTCAAAAAGGAGTGCTAGGATCCGTTCGAAGAAACTTAAATCTTTGAGGATCGCTGAGCAAAACTTGAGGGAGGACGATTTGTTCTTCATAAACTCACTAACAGCTAGTGATATTGCAAAGTTGGGACACAAATGCGGATTCATATTCCTGCAAAACAATGCAACTATCCATATTGAAAAAAATGAAGACTCTAGAGTTGCACCGCTGCATGAGACACAAGGAGTTTGCTTCGCCAACCTATGCTACTTAATACAAAAGCCTTCAGTTATTCTGTTTTGTTACCAGCTGATCATCTAAGCGTGATTGAGCACAAGGAAGTTCTTCATGTTGTTTCTTTATCTTCATCCCGAGCTAGGCTTCTATTTTCGATGGTGGTCACAAAATTGGTTCTATGTAAATTATATGATTTTTGGAAGTCATCCAGAGTGTGGGTTATTAGTACGCAATGGCACCTCGGGTGGCCTCTAACATTCTATATATCATTTCTATCATGAAGATTTTGTACTAGAATGTGAGAGAACTTGGTCTTTCATCTAAGCACCGTTTGGTTAGGCGAATTATTAAAGACTCTGGTTGCAACGTCGTGTCTCCAAGAAACAAAACTCGCTCAACTTGACCATAAACTATTGGTTTCCATCTGTGGTGAAAGGTTTGAAGTTTTACAAGTCTTACATATGAACGAAATCTTCAGGGGTTTATTAACTGCTTAAGATCCGAACTTAGCTGATGGAAGGCCTCTTTTCACTTGGTAAATACTCCATCAGCACTGAATTTCGAATTTGCACCAACTAGGTGAGATGCGTGATCACTAATGCCTATGGCCATTACAACTATAACGGTTGTAAATCATTCTTTGCCGAGCTAAAACTTCTCAGCTGCTTCATGTAATACCCTATTCTAATAAACCAGCCCACCCGATTTTGGCCCATCAAGCCCATAGAGGAAAAAAAAAAAAAAATTGAACAAAGACTCCCAACGGGAGTCTTCTTCTTCCTCCCCTTATCCGATTAGATCAAGGACTCCTAAGGCAAATAGGAACCTTAGGAAGAGCCTTATAAAACCCTTCTCCATGGCCGATCATGACGAGCACCGATTTCTCTCTCTTTTTTCTCTTGGATTTTTTTGTTGAAGTTGCCAACGCCCTCTTTGTAGTTGCCTCAAATTCTCACTAGAGACCTCATCAGAGTCGGAAGTAAGCCCCGGCCCTCCTTCCTTTCTTCCTTCACCTCCTTCCCATGACATCGTGCACCCTCGTCGGCCGTTGGATTTGTCGAAAATCTCATAAAAATAAAAAAAAACTCTATTTTTGTACCTGTTTGACCGAACTTTGTTCTCTCTTTTCCGACTACCAGCGCCGTCGTTTGTAGTGTCTTACCCCTAGGTTTGGACCCCTACCTCTCTATCTATCTTCTCCGAAGGTTATGGCCATCGGTGATCGGCCAATGACCTAAGAAAATCAAAGAGAAAGGGGGCGGTCTCCTGTTTTTTTGAATTTTTTTCTATTTTCTTTTGGCTTGCTGCCTGCCACCGGCCCTCCTTTACTCCATCATCGTCGACCAGACGTCGTTACCTGTTGTCGGACCTCCGACTGTGCCGCTGTACCTCGTCGAAGCACGAGCCACCAAGTCCCCCCTCGTGTCCCTCTGTTCAACCAGGAAAAGAGAGAAGAAAAAAAAATAAAGAAGAAAAGAAGAAGGGAAGAAAAAGAAAAAGAAAAAAAAAGAAAAAGAAAAAAGAAAAAAAAGAAGAGAAGATTTTCTCTCTCCTCTCTTTCGCTCTTTCCTTTTCTTTTCCTCCCTCTAGAATTTCTCTCTTTCTCACTCTAAAATTTCTCTCTCCTCCTTTCTTTCTCTAAGAAAGACCTATAGATCTTATATCGGGCTATTTTTTTCTCTTTTAAGGATCCATGTTGACCTCAGTGAGATGATCCCGAATCGATTTAGTATTCAGATGGTCTATTAAACTGATCATCCAGTCAATCACTTTCTTTTATTATTTAATTTTATTGAATATATAAAATAAAAATTGATCATAATTTAATATTTTAAATAGGGTTATATGATTCATTTAAGAAAAACTAAAGATCTAAGGTGATTGAGATAAGTGGATCTTACGCTTCTTATTTATTTTTAAATAATTATATTTTTTATGTAAAAAATTATTGTTAATGAAATTATATTTTTCATAAAATAAAGATCAGCATATGTGATATGAAAAAACATGCTTTATTATGAGCATTGATTCGATGAATGTGTTTTATGAAAATAGCATGATTATAAAGCATGAATTTTATTATTTTTTCATCTATGTATATGTATGTTTTAAGAAAAAGATAAATTTTTTTCTTTTAGGGATCCATATTGACCTCAGTGAGATGATCCTGATTCGATTTAGTATCCGGATAGTCTATCAGATTAATCAATCAGTCAACTATTTTTTTTTATTATTTAATTTTATTAAATATATGAAATAAAAATTGATCATGATTTAATATTTTAAATAAGATTATCTGATTTATTTAAGAAAGATTAAAGATTTAAGACGATCGAGGTAAGTTGATCTTACGCTTCTTATTTATTTTTAAATAATCATATTTTTTATGTAAAGAATCGTTATTGATGAAATCATATTTTTCATAAAATAAAGATTAGCATATGTGATATGAAAAAGTATATTATATTATGAGCATTGATTCTATAAATATGTTTTATGAAAATAGCATGATTATGAGGTATAAATTTTATTATTTTTTTATCTATGTATATATATTTTAAAAAAAAGATAAGAATTTGAAAGGCTCTCAGATAGCTATGAACAAATTTCTTCAAAAAAGTCGACATCCGGAGCTAGCATCCATAAGAACTGACAAGTGGTATATTTTTATATTTATTTCAAATATTTTTAGTAATTTATGGTGCTAACATCTTCTAAAAAATCTAATTTCATAAATAAATTAGATTTTCTTACAAAAATAGATAATTTAAAAAATATGAAATTATAACATATTTATGAAAAATAAATATCAATTTAATTGAGTAATTTAAGCATCAAAATAATAAAAAATTATTAAGTAATTTAATATATATATTTTTTTAATTTTTTAGGCACGAATCAGAGTAAAAATCAAGCTAAAGTACCTTAAAGAATAATTTTTATAGCCTTCGGTGCACGATGGACTGGCCGCTCGGTCCACAGATTCAAGGGCATGATCCACCAAAACAGTTTATGATCTTTAGTGCGATCTACAATGGGCGAAAGTATTTTCGCATAATCAGACGACTGATATCGCTCTAGATACACGATCGGACGCCTAAAATCGCATGTTACCATATCCAGTGATGGTGGTCCACTACAAATGCACGATCCGATGGTCCAAATTAATCTCGAACGAGATCCAACAGTCTACATTCATTGTCGGTTGAGAACTAATCAGAAGAAGAAAATCCAATGTGCGATCCGACAGTCGATATTCCATTTGATGGCTGATCCGATGGTTGGTGTTCATCTCGACTGAGAATAGGAGAGATTTTGCATGATCCAACAGTTGAAAATACATCAAATGCCTGATTGAACAACTATAGTGGATCCCGATCAAGAGAAGGACTTAAATGTTGATTTTTGATGCGATCTGGGCAGTCCAATGAAGATCCAACGGCCAGAATAAAATCATACGGGTATAATACAATTTTTAAAGGTTTTAGGACTCCTTTTGCTACCAAAAAGAGGTAAAAAAATTATCTATAAATAGAGGATCCGAGAATAAGAGAGAAAAATAAAAAAATCAATAAAAAAATAAAAAAATTAGAGAATAAAATTAGAGAGGTTTAGAGACTCAAGAAGAAGAAGAAAAGAAGTCGGTTCGCTCTATGAAGTACAAAGAAAGAAGGAGAAGTCATCAACCATCTTTTCTATGTAGTTGTATCGATCAACTTCAGATCTTTATTACAGTTTTATTTTATTTTATTATTTTTTAAAATTTTTTATACTTAAATTTTATTTTTAATTAATAAAAAATTTATTTTTTTGTACTTTAAATATTTATCTTTTATTTTTTTATAAGTAGATGCTAGGATCTAGTTAGTAGATCTTAGTACCAATTTATTTTATACTCTTTAAATTTTTATTATTTATTTTTATTACAAGTAGAAGCTAGGATCTAAATAGTAGATCTTAGTATCAAATTTATTTTTTATACTTTAAATTTTTATTTTTCGACTTAAATTATTTTTCTCAAAATTTTATTTTTTTATAAAATTAAAAATTTTAAATAAAAATACTATCTTCTCTGTGGATTCGATCTGAATTACTATTTTTTATATATTTTTAATTTTTATTAGAGTCAAAATTAATTTGATAATCATGGTGTCTTAATGATAACATCGTGACCTTATCAATTTTTAGCATCGTTGCCAGAGAAGGTACCAATTTTAATATTTAATTTTTTTTAATTTTTTTATGAATATAGCTTACTAACTTTTTTAATTTTTTTATCTTTTTACAAAAAAAATAAAGAAATTTTAAAAAAATATAAAAAGCTTTCAATTTGGTGAGATCAATTTTAACTCTAATCATAACTATTTTTTTATATTAATTATTATTTTTTAAATTAACCTAAAATTTATCTACATAAACTTAATAAAAATTGCATGACAAGAGTAGAAACTTAATTATTTAGAAGCATTCATCATCTTCGATTTACTTTGGGTAATCCTTGGAGACAAGGTAAGTTTTCAAGTTTGATTAGTTTCATACATTTAATTTAGTTGTATAGAACTCCTTGTTTGAAATTGATTATACACATTCATCTCAAATCAACTTAAGGGCAATACCCATTAACAAGATAAGATAGAGATTTTATCACCCTTTTTTAGCCCAAAAATAATCAACCAGCATCCCGCATTAACCCAAGCCTAATTAAAATTAAGTAAACGTTAGGCCCTAGGATCAATTGAGTTCAGTTTGAGTATTGTGGTGAAATCAAGTGCAAAGTAAGTTTGGACTCACCTCTGAAACTGGTGTCTAAGGCAAGATGTTACAAAGGCTCAGCCTAAGTGGACTCGTGGTTATTTAATTAGTTTCGTTAGCTTACCTAGCTAATCCAATTGATGTATAAGACAAGTAATGGGGAGACCCCCATGACCCCATGTTTTACTTGGCTAGTTGAAGAAAGTGAGAAAAGACCCAATTTATATTTAGGCTAAACCACTCTACATCGAACTATTAGGTCTAAGAAATCTATAGGTGTCTGGGTTTAATTGTTTGCTAACTTGATTGTAATTAATACTTAACCATAACTAATTTTTCTTATCTTTCATCCTTAAGTCTAGGATTTTCTTAAGAGTTTTACCTTTAGAACTTCTCTCTTTCTTTCTCTTCTCTTCTCTTTCTCTTTTTTTTTTTTTAAAAAATCTAAACCACACACATTAGGATTTGCACTGGTACATGCATGGTAGGAGATCTCTTTATCCCGATTTAGTTGAATCCAATTCTAAAATTGAACGACTGATCCATATTACACCTGATAATCAAATGGCTGAAAATTCTGAGAATCACCTAGGCAGATGATGAAATATTTTATTTCTTCTATCTATAACCCATCGATATTTCCATCATTCTATGGGATCAAACATTCTGACTCTAGTTCTAAGGCTGATTTAAACCTAATAGCTCAAAAATTAGATAAAGTTAACCTTCTTGCCCAGAAGTTAGATCAGTTCCTAGCCCTAGGTCAATAATCTCCTATGTAATACACACCATCTTCCAATTATCAGGATATTTATTCTATCTGTGCTAGCCCAGCCTATCATGTGAGTGAATGTCCTATGACTGCACAGTTTTCACCTTTCATTCAAGAATAAGTTCAACCTATCAAAGATTACTCCAAGCCTGTCAATGACCTATTCTCAAACACATATAATCCGGGTTGGAGGAACCATCCTAATTTTTTTTGAAGACCCCAACAGACTAAGGCCCAGACCCAAATTCCTCATGTGCAAAACTTTTAGAATATGGTCCAATACCAGAATTATGCCTATAATAAAAGTCAGCCTAGTCAGCCCATCCAGCCACCATATCACAATCAACCGTCATACCCACCTCCCCAACAGACCAATCTAGCTGACGATAGATTTAACCAACTCTAACAATTGATTATGATTCAACAGCAATCTATCGCTAGGCTAGAAGCACAAATAGGTCAATTAGCTGAGTCTACCATGAGGAGAGAACCAGGTCAATTATCGAGTCAATTAATATCGAATTTCAAAAAGAACCCACCCACCCACCAACCATCTGGACTTAGTCATCAATCTAATGTCCCACCTAAGAATCCTTAATTTAAAAATGATAAAGTAATCTCTGAGCTTAAAAGTGATAGGATTCTTAAGGATCCATACCAAGACTAGGTGAAAGAAGCTAGTACTGATGCTAGTGAAAGTGTAAATTTAGAAGAGAAGGTTAGTACTGAGACTAACCACATAGAAGAACCTAAGTTTGAAATTGGTTCTGATGCTGATTCCAATTTGAGTGAGAAAGATAAATGAAAGAAGAAAGTGGATGAGTTATCCGAGATATACAAACTTAGAGTTCTATTTTCTTCAGCCCTAGAACTCAGTTTTTCAACTTTAAAATCATCACCTCCTTCAGAATTGAAATTATCTTTGGTCACACCTGAGTATGCATGCTTAGAATCAAGTGATATCCTTTTAGTACTAATTGCATCGAACTCAACTCCTAATCCAAAAACTCAATTAATGAGCATTTTAGAAGAACAAATAGGAGAAATTCTCAGCAAACAAGGGTCTATAAATGGGTTTGTAAATTATCTTCTTAAAATTAAGAATGGAGATATGAAATACTTTCTAGAGATTGACAACAAAATATTAAAATTTATTATAGACCATCTTCCTGAGATTAGCAATCCAAAACTATTGAAATTTGTCAATCCAATATTTGACACAAGGTAGGTGAGGTAGAATCTGTATTTGATCTGGTTGAAGATGGTAAACTTAGCGCTTTCTAGGAGATAACCCAGTTTTAGCTTTTGCTTTTTGATATCTTTTACATTTTGTTTAGGTTAATTAAGTCTTACTTAGTATCTTTTGTAGGGATTTGAAAACATATTGGCTAAATTGGGGGAGAGAACCAATTTTGAAAAGACTTCTGGATCAAATGACATCTCTCCTTTTCTTTCTTTTTATGCACCCTTCATTTTTTTTACTCTATTGAGGACAATATCGATTAAGTTGGGGGGAGAATAATAAATTTTTTTAGGTCCTCAAGTAAGTATTTAGCATTTAAGCACCTGATTATACTGAAAAATCGAGTTAAACCAAGTATTTTTAAAAGAAAATTGATTACAGACTAGAGAGTTCGTGAGATATTGAGGGATCAAGTATTAAGAAAACTCAATAAAGAGTTAAGTTTAAAACTTAAATAATTTTTTTTGAGCATTTTTAAATTTTTCTACCAGCATCAAAGAAGAGTTTGCTTCCTATAGATTTGTGTAGGATAATTATACGTTTCTTCATATATATATATATATAAAATTTTTCAAATACTTCATGCTTAGTAACCAGGTCTCTTTACCTAAGCAAGCATTGAGTTTCACGTCTAAAGATATGAAGGATAAAAAAGCTTTGTTGTAAAGCTAGTTTTAACTCGTAGCCTGTTTGATTCGAGCAAGTAAGTTCGAGGGGTATTCTATATCTAGTGCCCTAAAGCTATTTGGTAGTGGAGTCATTGGCTGAAAACTCGCTACTTGGGTCAAATAAAAAGCTTAAGAAATTAAGACACTCAATAGCGGTACAATGTTAAAAAAAATTCAAATCAATAAATGAAGGATGGAAGTAACAATATACTTATCCATATGAATGTTAATGATTTGGAGATAAAGGTAGGAGTAATTTAGAAAAAATTCAAAAAAAATTTAGTATTCTTAGTTTAACTCTCATATTGATTAGTATTAATACTCTAATGATATATCTCACTCACGCTCTACTGAACATCAGTGGTCCTTTTTAAAATTACTTGATAAGATTTGAAACTCTAAGTTAAACGGTACTTAATTCTAAATTCTTTCTTTACTCGATGACAAGCAAAGTTCAAGTTAGAGGGTGTGATAAGTAGTATATTTTTATATTTATTT
Organism: Elaeis guineensis; assembly: GCF_000442705.2. NCBI lineage: Eukaryota > Viridiplantae > Streptophyta > Magnoliopsida > Arecales > Arecaceae > Elaeis > Elaeis guineensis. The sequence continues at coordinate 31,122,004 of NC_026002.2, forward strand.
CAGATATTTTTGATAATTTATGATGCTAATATCTTCTAAAAAATCTAATTTCATAAATAAATTAGATTTTCTTATAAAAATAGATAATTTTAAAAAATATATAAAATTAGAGTATATTTATAAAAAATAGATATCAATTTAATTAAGTAATTTAAGCATCAAAATAAAAAAAAATTATTTAGCAATTTAATACATATTTTTTTTAATTTTTCAAACACAAATCGGAGCAAAAATCAAACCAAAATATCTTAAAAAATAATATTTATAGCTTTAAGTGCATGGTGGACCGACCGCTCGATCCACGAATTCAAGGGCATGATCCACTGGAATAGTTTGCAATTTTTGGTGTAGTCTATGATGGACGAAAGTATTTTCGTGCGATCGGACGGCTGATATCACTCCAGATACACGATCGAATGGTTAAAATCGTGCGGTACCATACCCAGCGGTGGTGGTCTACTACAAACACGTGATCCGACGGTCAAAATTAATCTCGAATGAGATCCAATGATCTACATTCATTGCCAGTTGAAAACTAATCAGACAAAGAAAATCCAATGCGCGATCCAACGATCGAAATTCTGTCCGATGGCTGATCTGATGGCTGGTGTTCATCCTGACTAAGAATAGGAGAGATTTTGGGCGATCCAATAGTCGAAAACACATCAAACGCCTGATTGGATGATTGTGGTGGATCCCGATCAAGAGGACTTAAACATTATTTTTTGATGTGATCTGGATGGTCCAATGAAGATCCAACGGTCAGAATAAAATCATATGGGTATAATACGAATTCTAAGGGTTATAGGACTCCTTTTGCTACCAAAAAAAGGTAAAAAATTTATCTATAAATAGGAGCTCTGAGAATAAGAGAAGAGAGTAGAAAAAATCAGTAAAAAAATAAAAAAAATTAGAGAGATTTAGGGACCCAAAGAGAAGAAGAAGAGAAATCGGTTCGCTCTATGGAGTATGAAAAAAGAAAGAGAGATCGTCAACTATCTTTTCGACGAAGCTGTGTTGATCAACTTCAGATTTTTATTATAATTTTATTTTATTTTATTATTTTTAAAATTTTTTATACTTAAATTTTATTTTAAATTAATAAAAAAATTATTTTTTTGTACTTTAAATTTTTGTCTTTTATTTTTTTGTAAGTAGATGCTGAGATCTAGTTAGTAGATCTTAGTATCAATTTATTTTATGCTCTTTAAATTCTTATTATTTATGTTTATTGTAAGTAGAAGCTAGGATCTAAATAGTAGATCTTAGCACCGGATTTATTCTTCATACTTTAAATTTTTATTTTCTAACTTAAATTACTTTCTCAAAATTTTATTATTTTATAAAATCAAAGATTTTAAATCAAAATACTGCCTTCTCTGTAGATTCGATTCAACTCACTTTCTATGTATTTTTAATTTTTATTAAAGTTAAAATTAATTTGATAATCACGGTGTCCTAACGACAACATCATGACCCTATCAAGAACATAGGCCCTGCCAGCGGGTATAAAGTTGGTATATGAAATATGAACTTATCGTTTAAGAACATTGGCCCTATCATGGGTATAAGTGATCATAGCATGAATATCTGTGAGCAAGATTTAGAAACATGATATGGACACATGACAAGAATGATTTACGAAACATGTTTATGAAATGTTCATGATTTATGCATGCATGATTGGTTTATGACTTGTTTTATTATATATTCTATGAAATATTTTATTTTTTATTATCTATTATTTTTTAAATATTATATTATCATGAAATATTTATGCTGGATCCATTAAGGAAGCATAGGTTCTACTTACTGGGCTAGTATGGCTCAATTCTTTTTATTTTTTTATTTTTTTATAGAGGAATAAAGTTAGGACTGACAAAGGATTCCGGCTTAGGGATCTTTATAGCAAGCTTGAAAATTTTATAGTTGAAGTTTAGTTATTTGATGATCATGAACTTATAGTAAATAATTATAAATTTTGAGATATGGATTTGTATTTGATTTTGGATTTAGAAGCTCTGAATCAGTTTTGGTTTCATTAAAAATTTGAATTGAATCTTTTTATTTTTTTTATTTATGATATATTTATTATTATAATTAAAAAAATAAATATAGTTTCGTGTTATCGTGGGCAGCATTCTTCGATAGTATGACCGTGTTATATTCCGAATTTAGGGCGTGACACTTCATCAATGATCCATGGGCTATTGTGGGGGACTTTAGTGTTACAAAATTCTTTGGGATTTAGCTCCATTAATTCTTTAGCTTTGCCGGAGATCGGTACAACTTCTCACAAATTCACCTAGTCTAACTTCAGGGATTGCCCTGGTCTTATTAAACTGGATAGAAGCCGTGTCTCGATGTCCTGGCAAAACTCCTTCCCACTCTCTGAACTTATTCCACTTGTTTGTATAACATCTGACCATGTTCCACTATAATTATCTACTACTCTGTCAACAAGGTTACAAGGGGCAGCATAAATGTCACAAGGCCCTTTTGGTTCGAGAATCTATGGTACTCTTGTGAAGGCTTGGATGGGTTTATCAGGATGTGGCGGCAAGAAGCTCCCAGTTCCAAAGATGGGGCTGCTAACATGGTTCTTCATCTTCGTTATCTTTGAATATGTGATAACTTAATCTAAAAGACGAGCTGCACAAATTTTAAAACAGTAAAAAGAAAAAAAAAAAAAAAGCTGAGATGAAGACTCCTAAAGGGAGTCTTCTTCTTCAAATGAACCCATCATGGAATAGGACTCCCAGGGCTGCCAAAACCTTAGGAGATCCTCTATATATACCACTCTCCCCCTCCTATGAACCTCCATCGGAGATTAAGTTTTTCTCTCTCTATTTCTCTTGACTTTCGTTGGATTCCTTTCTCCATGCTCATTCGAAATTGAGGTTGAAAACACCATCAAAGCTTAAGGTAAGCACCGTTCCCACCTCCTATTTCTCTTTCCTTCTTTCCGTGGCATTTGACACCATCGTCGGCCACTAATCTCATCAGAAAACCATGAAGAAAAAATTCCCTAATTTTGGCCTTCTTGTTCTTCTTTTTCGATAGCTAACACCACCATCCATTGATACCAGACTGATGGTCGAGTCATCCAGCCTCCCTGTGAACCTCTTCGGCATGATGATTGTCACCGGTGATCGACCAATGGCCAAGCAAACAAAAAGTCATGAATCTTCTGATTTTTGAGTTTTTTTTTCTATGATTTTCATGACCGACAGCCATTACCACTGGTTATTCCCTACTCCACCACCACCGATTGCCACTACCAGACCTCTGATTGCACTGCCCCACCTCACCGGACCATGGACCATGGACCCTTGACCACCGCCCCTGTTCGACCAAAAAAAGGAAGAAGAAAGGAAAAGAAGAAGAAGAGAAGAACACTACAAGAAAAATGCTGTTTAGCAATGAAAATTTTACAACGGACGGAATCCGTTTCTAATCAGTTATTAATCAACAATAGATTTACAATGAAATCTTTAATTTTATTGCTAATCTCAAAAAAATAAATTTATAATAGATTTGTAATGGATTAAAAATGAAAAGTTTGAAACAGAATAACAACGGACTTGAAAATAATTTTTAAATTTCATGGGTGGTTTCCACATATTATTAACAACGAAATTATAATGGATTAGCAACTAAATATTGCAATAGATTTATAATGAACTTAATTTTTATTGCTAATAATTGATTAAAAAAATTATAGATTTTTTTGATAAGCTTACAATAGATTTAGAGCCGAAGTTGTCTCGTTACTAATCTGAAAATAAAAAATTTATAACGGAATTGAAACGGCATCACCTTCGTTGCTAATTTAGAAATAAAAGAATTACAATGGAGTATCAACGGATCTGAATATCATTGCTAACTTAAGATATGTTTTTATTGGCAATCGATTTATGATGAATATAGTCCATTGTTATGTGTGATATAAATATTTTACAATCAGATAGCAATGGTACTAGTTTGTTAATGAAAATATAAGGGCAATAGTTTTGCAATGTAAAGAAAATAAATTTTGAGCCCGTTGTAAATTCTAAACAAAAAAGTCTCACTTCTTTTTATTTCTATCATATTTTCTCTTTACACACTCTTTATCTTCCTCTTCTTTTTTACATTTTTCTTTTAATTCTATTTTAATAATAAATTAACTTATAACCCTATGCGATGCATAGGATATAATTTTTTTAAAATAATATTTAATTTTATTTATTTATTTTTTATATATTAAAAATAATTAAAATAATTTAAAAAATTATAATTTATGCATAGCATGTATTAATTTTTTCCATCTTTAAAAGTCTCAATTGGATGGGAGGCTTCAAGTAGTCAAATAGGGAAGCTTTTTGGGTCTTGTAGTGGGTTTGAATCAGATCAGATCGGATCATTTATATCAAGGTCAAAATCAACCCAATAGTCTCTATGGATTGGGTCGGGTCGAATCGGTTCGGATCAACATGTCATAAATCCAGACTCGATTTGAAAAATGGAATAGGTTCAATTTTAGAGTCTGATCCAGATACGTAGATCCTTTAAAATAATTTAGATCGAATCTATATGAATCGGATCAGGTCAGACCATTGGTCAACTTGACCCATTTGCTGGCTGGGGACACATGGTGGATGGAGACATCTGCTTTGATGCAGATGGCAATTGGAGAGAGATGCCTTCATGTTAATGTATATCTATATATTAGATATATTAGATTTAATTTAAATATTAATTAATTATTTAAATTAAATTAATTAATTATAATATTTAAAATAAAAAATAATTTTTTTATTAAATTATAAAATATTTGATAAATATATTGTATTTGAAAAAGGATTGTGGATAGAGAGTCATGGCTGGAGAGGGGGAGGGCACTGAGGGAGCGACGGAGGGTGAACAACTCAAAGATCGAAGTAAAAAAAAAAAAATCCTATATATCATATGGGGTTAGAAGCTAATTTAAAATAAAAATTAAAATATAATTTTGTAACTAAATTGTAATAAAATTTTAGTCCATTACTGACTCAAAAAAATCCTAGCCTATAATCTTAATTTTCTCGCTGCCTCTCTTTTTCTCTTTCTCCTCTTCCTCTCTCAGCCGACCCATTGCCCCACATGCTGAAGATCTCTCTTCCACGCCACTCTCTCTCTCTCTCCCCCTCTCTCGCTCTCGCTTGGAGGCCGGTGGATGCCCACTCCCCCCCACCCACCCATAACAGCGGCCTGATGGATACCCACTAGTCCTTTCCAATAGCACCGGTGTCTAAGCTTCTCTATTCAGTTGTCTTTCAAGCTTCCCTCTTTACCTGCTCCAAGCCTCCCTCTTACAACTGCTCCAAGCCTCTCACCTGATTGAGACTCAGGAAGTAGTGGAAAAATAAAAAAAAAATAGAGGAAAAATCAACGAAGAACAAAGGAAAGGCAGGAGAATTTATAGGTAAACTCTTTGCTTTTCATTTCATTATCTTTTTTCAAGATCTACGGGGAAAGAGAGAAGTAGAGGGAGATCAGAGGGTTCTTAATTAGCTTCAAATTGGGATTTTAGGTTTTTGTTTTGTTTTGATCAGGGAAGGAGAGTAGAGGGAGAATAGAGGGGATTTTAGGTTTTTATTTTATCTTTTTCTCAGGCATCTGGGATTTTGGGGCGGTGTGGATTGGTTCTGGTTGGGGAAGGAGAGCAGTAAAGGGAGATCAGAGGGGATTTTATTTTTCGGTATGGATTTTTTCTTGGGCATGGGTGGTGTGGGTTGGTTCCCTGAGAGCAACAGAGGGAAATTATTTTTTTGGATCAGGGAAGGAGAGCAGCAGAGGGATTGGAGGGTTTCTTTCGGTCAGGGAAGGAGAGCAGCAGATGGAGATTGGAGGGTTTTTTTTTTTGATGAGATTAGAGGGGATTTTAAGTTCCGTTTTGGGTTTTTTTCTCGAACATGGGTGGTGTGGGTTGGTTTCCTGAGAACGGCAGAGGAAGATTGAGTATTTTTTTTGATCAAGGAGAAAGATTGGTGCACAAAAAATTACTCTTGTAAGATATCCCAAAGATTATTGATTTTCTATAAATGGATATTATCTCATGGGCTGTCTTTCTTGAGAGTCCAGATTTACTTTCTTATTGTCTCAAATTAGTCATGAATACTCATCAAATGAGCTATCATTGGATGTTCAATCTTATTATGGCCGGTTCATGTTTTGTCCTATATAATGGTAAAACTAATTTGGGACTAAAAAGTTTGATATTATTTTGCAAATTATAGTATTGTATTTATATACCACTGATGTTTTTGGAGATGTCAAGTTTAAAAATCACAATTTATTTTTGTATATAGATATAATTTTATTTTTATTGGTAAAATCTATATTTAAGCTTAAATATATCAATGCTGTTGTTTGGAGACTTTAAGATTAACTTTCAATTTGTGGGCATGTTGGTCCATAGGAAGAAAAAACCTACCACAGGATACCGGTTGGGAGATATTGGGTTAACATGGGCCATGCTCAAATGGACTTTCTAGTCCATGAATCCAACAGAAAATTCAATCCAAATCCAATTAGATTGTAAAAATAGGTCCAAAATTCAATCAACTCCTTGATTGAGTCAGCATATATTTGTTTCTAGCAGTCCATTATCTGTAGATGCATCTAGTACAGCAACCTCAAACCGAATGAGACAGTCTGATGATCCATTGGCTCAAGAAATGCATCAGCTCAAGAATGATATGCAGAAGATGAGCAATAGTTTGGAGATGATACAACAAATCCTTCAGACTTTGACCACTCCACATCCATCATCGGTGCCATCATTCTCTGTATTTGAGCATCTTGGATCTTCAAAAAGGAATCCTACAGCAGTTCCTCCTTCGATTCCTTAGTCTGCACCATGAAATTGGTTAGGGATTTTGTAAATTGCTCTTCTTGGTTGGATACACCTGCTAATGAACATACAGCGTGTACTCCTATGGCACCATTTTCAGCTCTATAAGAGATAAAAAAATGTTTCTTTTACTTTTACATTTTTTTTACTTGTGCTTTTTTTTATCATTTCTTTATTTCTTAATATATAATGTTAGGCATCTACTTCAGAGCATCATGTACCAGAGGGCGATAGAGATGGACAAAACATCGGTGGTGGTGATATGCACCTAAGAACTCTATAGTCCTCATTTCTTAGTATCTTTCATTTTATGTATGAGAACCTTATTGGGTATATATACTTTATGTGTACTTTATGTGTGCTTTGATATACTATGTGTACTTTATAATATATATACTTTATTGATTTTTTGGTATTATTGAATGAAGAATTGGTATTGTTGTTGGATGGCTTGAAATGATTATGATTGTTGTTGGATGTATAGCAGGTATATATAAATATTGTGTTTCAAAAAATATAATAAAAAAAATTACAAAGTAATTTAGCAATAGAAAGAAAATTTAAAATCTATGAATTAGCAACGTATTTACAACATATTAGCAACGAACATTTGAAATTTGTGCAACCGTTTAGAAATAGAATTACAATGAAATATTAAAACTTTAGCAATGCAATAGAAACAGATTTGCAATGGAATCCAAAAAATTTAGCAACAGAATAGAAATGGCATTGCAATGGAATATTAAATTTTACCAACTGAATAGAAACGAATTTGTAACAGCATACTAAAATAATAGCAACAATTTCACAAGGGAATAGCAATAGACTAGTAATAAAAATTTAAAAGTTTAACAATGAATTAGCAACTGATTTGCAATGAAAGAGCCACAAAAATTATTTGGGTCACAAACTCATTATTCAAAAATGAGCAATGAAATAATTCTATTGCTATTCTATTATTAAAAAAATTTAGTAACGGAATAGCAACGAATATGAGTTTCGTTGCTAATTAGCTACGAGAAATTTAACAATACAAGCAAATCTATTGCTAATCCATTGCTAAATAGTTTAGCAAGGATTAGCAATGGATTTGTCCGTTGTTAAGTAGCTTTTTTTTGGTAGTGGAAAAGAAAAATAAAAAAAGAGAGAGAATATTCTCTTTATTATCTCTCTCTAGTGCTTTTCTCCCTTTAGTCCTTTCTCTCTTTATTTGATCCGTGGATGCTATGAACTTGAGATGATCTTTCTAAAGAGGCCCGAAATCACTTCAATATTCATGCAAGATATCGGATCCATCCTGATCATGTCGGATATCTTTGGAACCCACTATTGATGCACCTGTTGATCGATCTTGGTCTTGATTCTAATTTATACTTTATATTTTTTGATCAAGTCGCTTAAATTTGACCCTCGACTAGGTGGCCTAAACTATCCTGATGCTCGGACAGCCTGTTAAACTGACCATCCAATCTACAACCTACTTTTCCTATGATTAAATTTATCAAATAAAAATTCATTATATTTTTAATGTGGTAAATAAGTTCAATAAATTTGTCTAGTGAAGTTTGAAGGACGGAAGTGAAAGAGATAAGTAATCTCGATACTTCTTACTTTTTTTTAAATTATCAATTATTTTATCATAAAAAAAATTATTCTATATTTTTTATTTTCATAAAATAAGAATAAAGTATATGTATTATGAAATTCATGATTTATCATAAAATAGTAATTTTATAAATATTTTAATGTTAATAACTTGTTTATGAAATATGAACTCCATATTTATGAAATTTATATTTTGCTATGAAAAGAATGATTTTACAATTATTTTACTTTTAAAAATTATTTATGGACTATGAGCTCTATAAAATCATCTAGTATTTTATTTATGCATGATTTAAGAAAATAAGATTCGATGAAGTATGATTTAAGAATATTTACTTTGAGAAAATATGATTTAAAAAATATGATTATGAGCTCTCAGATAGCTATATACGTCCTAGCAATGAATTATAATAGTCAGCATATAACCCTTGCTAGTAGATTATAGTAATTTGGCACACGGTCCTCATCAGCGGATTATAGTTGCCTGGCACATGACCCTTGTCAGTGGATTATAATAGCTCAGCATACGATCCTCACTAGTAGGTTATAGTAGCTCGACATACGATCTTCACTAGTGGGTTATAGTAGCTTGTTGTATGGCCCTTACCAATAGATTATAATAGTTGGTATGATTTGATTATAGCCTTGTTATGGGTATAAAGTGATCTTAGCATTTAGTTTGAGAGAATCATTAAGAATTATGATATGACAAAATGACAGATGATTTATGACTTTATCTATAAAGTTAACATAATTTATGACTTTGTGATTTATGACAATATAGCATTAGAAATTATGTTTATGAAAATTGTATAATTTATGCATATGCAAGAGTATGATTGATTTATGATATACTATTATTATGAAGGTTTTATGTTCTAAGATAATCATCTTCTTTAAATAATATATTGATGCATGTATAAACTTATGCTTGATCCAGATAAGATAGTGTAAGATTTACTTACTGAGCTTATGTATCTCATATTTTTTTTTTTCTGTCTAGATGAATAAGGTTAGGAATGAAAGATGATGAAGGCCTAGGGGTCTATACTAGTGAGCTTAAAAATTATTTGATGATCATGAACTTGTAGCTATCTATTGATGAGTTTTGAGACATAGATTTGATACTTGATATTAGATTTAGATGCTCTGAATCAATATTAATTTATTTACTTGATTAATGATGAAATTGAATCTTTGATTATATTTTTTATTTATGATAGATTTTATTTGATTATGATTGATAGACTTCATATTATCGAGGATGATATCTTTTGATAGCATGGCCGTGTTATGTCGTAGATTTGAAACGTGATAGTACAAAACTGAAAAAATGGAGTAAACAAAATGTTGTGATATTATATTCAGAAAAACTGCTATCACTAATCAAATCAATAATCTGGACTTACTTGAGGAATCGAGGACTCTCACTGCTATGGAAAGGATGGAGAGAACGGACCTCAAAGTTCAGCTGGATTCATTGTTGCAACAGGAAGAATTATTTTGGAAACAAAGATCTCAGATTTCATGATTACAAGAAGATGACAGAAACACAAAATTCTTTCACATTTCAGCCAGCAATAATCTTAGGAAGAATCAGATACTTGAGCTACAGCATGAAAATAATATTCTTCATATCCAACAGGGCATGCATCAAGCTTTTCTTTCTTATTACAATTCTCTGTTGGGAACTAAAGAAGATAACTTGGTTGACTTGAATTGGAAGAAGCTATACCCTGAGGAATCATCTGATTTAAGCTCCTTTGTCAGGCCTTTCTCTGAGGATGAAATCAAGTGTGCACTATTTTCATTAGCTAACGACAAGTCACCGGGCCTTAATGGTTTTCGGAACAACTTCTACGAGAAATATTGGGACTACATCAAAGTGAATGTGTTAAAGCTTTTCTCAGATTTCTATAGTGCACCCTACAGCCTCTCCAGACTGAACTACACCTTTATATCTTCAACACCAAAGAAAGGAGAATGTAACAAGGTGTTTGATTACCAGCCAATTAGTTTGGAGAATGAGATGATCAAGCTCATATCTAAGGTGCTATTTTATTCGACTTTGAACTAAGATAAATGAGCTTGTATCAGATTGTCAAATTGCTTTTATTCAGGGTTGTGTGATATTTAAGAGTTTTATAGCTGCTTCCAAGATTGTTTCCTTCTGTTGTTGCACGAAAACCCCTGGTATTCTTTGTAAAATTGATTTTGAAAAAGCTTTTGATAGTATTTTTTGAGAGTTTTGCTAGAACTTCTTTGTCAAAGGGCTTTGGGAAATTTACTCATATCCTTAGCTTCGGCGCTGGTTATAAACAACTCTATTAGACTTTGGTTCATTAATAGAAAGGGGTTAAAGCAGGAAAACTCACTATCTCCCCTTCTCTTTATTTTGATTACTGATACTCTCATCAGAATTTTTGAAGGCAGCAAATATGGAGGGACTGCTGGAATGAATTGGCTCCCACAACATCACTGGCCACATACATTGTCTACATTTCACTGATGATATACTGATATGTTGTAAAGCTGATAAAGAAAATGTCAATACTTTAAAATTCATTTTGTATGCCTACGAACTGGCAACTAGCCTAAAAATCAACTTTCTTAAATCTCAGCTTGTTGAATTGGGAGTTAATAATCAACTTGGGTGCATGTTTGGTGAAATGCTCGACCGTCAAGTATCTCAATTAACTATGCCTTGGTCTGCCTCTCCATTACTCTACTCGCTGTAGGGACTGGTCCTTTATCATTGAAAAAGTTTCAAAGCAGACTTTGAGTTGGAATAGTAATTCATTAACTCTAGTAGGTTGGTTGGTATTAACTAATTCAGTGCTAAAAGCCATCCTAATTTATTGGATGTTTATATTTCATCTTCTAGCAGGTATGATACAACAACTTAACAAGCTGTGCCGTGACTTCATCTGGAATGTCGGCAATCAGATAATCGTGTTAAACATCTGGTGAATTGGAGTGAGGTACGTAGACCACGAAACATGGGAGGCTTGGGTTTGATAGATCTTTGTACTTTTAAAACTGCCGTCCTTTTGAAGTGATGGTGGAAGTTCTTCAATGATCAACATAAACCTTGGAGCAAGCTGGCTAAAGCTATCTACTATTCTAAAAAACCACAATCAACTCCATCCATTTATAAAAAAAAAAGAACTGCTTCACCATTTTGGAAAGGTATTCTCAACATTTATGGATTCTTCAAGCAACTATTTCAACCAAAGCTTAGAAAAGATGATCAAATATGCTTTTGGAATGACGTTTGGATCATGGACTCATCCTTATCACTTGCTTTTCCCAACCTGTATACGTGGCTGAGAACCAACATATCTCTATTACTGTTTTTTTTGTTCAAAAAAAAGCTAGTGGATCTTTAAATCTTATTCCGACGAATATTGGAATCTTCAGACAGCCAATAAACTCCCTCGCCATCAGAGAATGTCAAGATGTCAACTTAACTCTTCTTTCTTGCTCCCCTAATCATAATCCTGATTGTTGGACTTGGAAATGGAATAATGCTGGACTTTTCACGGTTAATAGGTGTTATAGGTTTCTTAGGCATGGTAGGGTGATGTTTTCTCTTGGCAAGTCCTTTCGGTGGCTGTCGGTACCAGAAAAATCAAAGATTTTTGCTTGGTTATGTTACCATGATAAAATCTTGACAACCAAAAATCTTATCAAGAAAGGCTTGTTAATATCGGATTGTTGTTCCTTTTGTGGCGAAAAAGAAGAAACAACGGATCATCTTTTTATGGTGTGTAATTACTCCAAAAAATTCTGGCATGTTTTTCTTACGGATTTCAGAGGACGGCAACTCCCTGAGAAATATACTGAAGTATGGGATAATTAGAGGAAGCACATATCCATCACTCTTGTTTTCCTAGCTATAGAATGCCTATTTGTTATTGGATGCTGGTGCCTATGGTGGGAACGCAATCAACACTTCTTTAAGTTTGAAGCAAAGGTTGCAGCGAAAATGGCCAAAGAAGCAGCTATCCTTGCTGAGAGCTGGTTGCTGCATTTGGATAATGGCAATGTTTGGCGGTCACTAAGAAAGCTAGCTAACTATTAGAAGGGGTACGATGTAGTAGGAGACTAGCAAATGGGGAGAACATAATTCCAAGAACTGCAACGAAACCTGTGGGGATAGAGAATTAAAGGTTTATTTTGATTAGTGTACTGTCAGTGAGTGAAAGGAAATCACCCACTTCCTCCTCTAAATATGAGGGATCAACTATTTTTCACCCGGAGAACAGCCTTTAAGAGAAGTTGCACTACAGAAAAAATAGGCATTAACGACGCTATTAATGGTCATTAACGACGCTTTAAAGCGTCGCTATTTGGCTTTACGACGCTTTGAAAAGCGTCGGCAAAGCGTCGACTATGTAAGAGTGGGGACGAATAGCGCCGATGCTTTTTAAAAGCGTCGTTATTTTTTAACGACGCTTTAAAGCGTCGTAAAGATTTACATTAACGACGCTTTAAAGCGTCGTTAAATTTGTCTTAACGACGCTTTAAAGCGTCGTTAATGGAAATCTTTACGATGCTTTAAAGCGTCGTAAATATTTACATTAACGACGCTTATAAGCGTCGTTAATGTAAATCTTTACGACGCTTTAAAGCGTCGCAAAAGACAAATTTAACGACGCTTATAAGCGTCGTTAATGTAAAAATTTACGACGCTTTAAAGCGTCGCAAAAGACAAATTTAACGATGCTTATAAGCGTCGTTAAAGGTTTTAAGAGAAAAAAAAAATACAAATATTATTTAAAAAAAAATAATACAATACATTCCTGTACGAAATCATATCACACCTGTACAATACAATAAACATGTACAATCACCACATTCACATTCACACCTGTACAATCACCATCATTCACATCACCTGTACAATACAATAAACATGTACAATCACCACATTCACATTCACACCTGTACAATCACCATCATTCACATCAAAAGCAAGCTGAAATAGAAAATTTAATCAAACCAAAAGACAATATTTTATATAAATAAAAATAAAGTACTAATCGTCCATTACAATCAAGAGTAATATAAATAAATATAAAAATACAACAAAAATAAAATAACATCAATCTGCAGGCGGATGGTCGTCGTTGTCTCCACGTGACGTGCCGCTATCTTGACGGGTGCCTGATATGCCAGGAGCCTACAAAAAACATATCAAAAGCATGATTTGCATATCTATAAATAAAATATATAAATCATTAAATTAATACAAAAATATATATTTAATATTATGTGTTTACCTGAGATGAACCATACATCTCTAATAAAGATGTAAGGCGATCAATCTGTCCCCTCATGGCCTGCATCTCGGCACGACTCTGTCGCATCTCCTCCATCTCAGCGGCACGACTCTGTCTAATCTCCTGTATCTCCGCCTCGAGTCTGCGAACGCGTGAATCCTGAGCATCTGCTGCAGCATGCTGCGTATATCTACTAACCTCAGATAACTGAGTGGGGGTGACTCCTACTCCATAACCCCTCACTCGGTCGTAGCGCTCTGGTCCCATCAACTCTGTGAAGACCTTGGTCTCGATACGGCTCTGCTGCGTAGATGCTGCGGACTCGTCGTCACGCTCCGCAATGAGAGATGTAGCCCTCTCCTGTATTTTTTTTGAAAACAAGAGTTATACATTAATAGCTAACAAAATTAAATTTAAATCATTGCAAAAAATATAATATTAATAATGCCGTACATATAAATCTCTCGACTCATCTCGAACAAAAGTACCATCCTGATGAGTATGAGTCATCCGGTAAAACTCCACTTGTCCGGGTTCCCTCCCATGCTCATCCTCCTACACAAATAATTTTAATTTTAAGCAAACAATTATGATAATTTAAAAAAATATATGAGTATCATGATACAGACATGGTCCACGATACATAATGATATTAGTTATATAAATATTTGAACATAAAAATTAAAAGTTAATTATGAAAGTTTAAGGAACATACAAACTCCTGTCGGAGTCGTGCATAACTCTTCGACCCCGATGTATGAGGAACAGACTGAGCTGCTCGTGCAGCTCTACCAATAGCAGAATAAGTCTGTAAAATAAAGTAAAGAACTTGTTATATATACAATATATAATAAAAATCAATATTTTTATAAAATATTTAGAAAAAAAAGATAATAAACAGATAATATACCTGTGCCCTCTCGGAGAACCAATAATGAACCAACTCCATCCACTGATGAGGGGGTACATCAGGAGGACAATTCCTAGCAACCTCCTCCTCTGTCATACCCTGTCTCATATAGTCCTTCTTCAATTGCGCTCTATATTCTTTCCATTTGCGGTTGAGAGACTTCATTACAAAATCATGAGTGGATGGAGGGAGAACAAACTTGCTCTATAAAAAAAAAAGTTAAATGAAATAAATTATATAAATGATTAACAATTAATATACAGTATGAACATCAATTCATTACCTCTATAACTCGGAGGAGCTCAACTTTGTACGTTGGAAGCATGTCATTCCATTTTGCATAGCCCAACGGACATAGCTGAGGCCTCCGAGCAACAGTCCCCAAAAATGAAGTCAATAAGCAGGCAGCTTTCTTAATTGGCTGACCTAGCTGATTGCACTCCACAACAATCCTCTCGCCCTCACGCATCTGCCACACATCTCGTACTACTGTGGGTCCGCGTCTGGGGCGTACTCTCCCGGATCCGTCTGCAAAAAATACATAAAAGTAACTATATCATAAATATACATAAAATGAAATAAAAAAAATTTACATGAAAGACAATATATACCCTGCACGTGTATCTCATCATCTGGCTGATGAACAGGAGGATCGTGCTGTGCTGATGATGAAGGATAGGGCTCAGAATGCTGTGCAGCTGAACTGGCCTCAGACTGCTGTGCTGAAGAAGACGTACCGGCCTCTGTCTGTGAAAACTGGAACTGCACACCAGCATATCGTCCCCTGCGACGCATGATGTCACCTAGCATTTATATAAATAAAAGGTAGAATCAGTTAATATATGGAGTAAAATAACACAATAATTAATGCAAAATATATACATCATAAATAATTATTACCAGTAACAATCAAGCAGTAGTGTTTTCTTCGAATTCTGTTCTAACCAACGTCGTCGTATCATTTAAATCATCAGCTGGCACAAAATTGTAGGGCATACATTGTGTATAAGTGTCATCGTCATCATCCTCCACTTGGTTTCCCATATCATATAAGTCTCTAGGTTTTGTTTTGATGACAGTAAACCAATCTTTATCTTTTGCGTCTTGTACATAAAATACTTGACGAGCTTGAGATGAAAAAATGAATGGGTCATCCTTCAATAACACACCAGTGTGTATCAACCTTGAAAAATTTACAAGTGTAAATCCATTTGCATCTTGTTTCAAACCCCTTGGTGAGTTTATGTCTATCCAATCACATCTAAACAGTACTACTTTAAATTTTCCATAATAATCCAACTCATAGATATCTTTAAGTGCACCATAATAGGATTTTCCATCCGCTTCCACCATAACACCGCTATTCTGTGTTTTTCTAAATTTCTTCCATTCTCTAGTATGAAATTTAAAGCCATTAATTATGAAACCATTATATCATTCACAATCTTGTTAGGTCCTCGAGCAAGAGCTATTAGTTCATCTGACTTATTTGTCTCCATCATCTTTGATACCTAACAAAAAATGATATGACGAAGTGCAGTTGAGTTATCTGATATTAAATATGTATCAAAAATTAATATATCCAATAATTAAATATAAATCATACCTGATTCGAAAGCCACATAGGGAATAACTCGACCAACCATCGCTGTTCAATCCTTGCATTAGGACGAATGTTATGATTGGCTCGTCTCTGATAAATTAAAAATTTACTGCATAAAATATAAATATATCATTTAGAACATTATATCTAATATAAAATTTAAATTTTGATGTCATTCCTTAAATATACTAACCTGCGATGGTCAGATATTATGTCACTATGAAGTAACACATAACGATGTGCTTGTGCTAAGGATTTTTGATCAAGTACAATACCTTCACCTCTTCCCAAGAATTTTCCAGCAGTTAAGAACTTATACAGTTCTGCATTCTCCACAAAGTCATTATGCCGTTGAGGTCGACTAAAAATAGTCTCTACACCTTGAAGATATCTTGAACAAAATGTCAAACATTCATCCGCAATATATGCTTCAGCAATCGAGCCTTCGGGATAGGCTCTATTTCGCACATAATCTTTAAGACGCACAAGATACCTTCAAGAATTAAATATTTATTAAAATATCAGTATGTTGTTGTTTCTAATAAAATTATCAAAAGATTTAAGGTTTGTAATAATACCTCTCAATAGGATACATCCATCTATAATGTACCGGTCCACCAACTTTAACTTCTGAAGCTAGGTGAACGAGCAGATGTACCATAATAGTAAAAAATCCAGGAGGAAAAATCTTTTCCATCTGGCAAAGTGTAATTGCAATATCCGATTCTAACTGATCAAGTTCCCGAGGATCAATAACTTTGGAACATAATGCCTTAAAGAATGACGATAATCGAAGTACAATTGTAACAACTTGTTTCGGTAATGACGATCTTAAAGCTATTGGAAAAATATCTTGCATCAATATGTGACCATCATGACTTTTAAGATTTGAAAGTTTTCGATCCTTTAGATGCACACATCGTGAAATATTCGATGCATATCCATCGGGTACTTTGATACTTTTCAAAACTCCCAAAAAATTATCCTTTTCTCGAGCAGACATTGTGTAACATGCAGGAGGCACATAAATTCTATCATTAGCAAGCATTTTAGGATGAAGTTCCTGTCGGATACCCATTTCTTTTAAATCAAGACGTGCCTTCATGTTATCTTTGCTCTTTCCATCAAGGTTTAAAAATGTTCCAAGTAAATTATCGCAAACATTCTTCTCTATATGCATGACATCAAGATTGTGCCGAATAAGATTATGTTTCCAATAAGGTAAGTCAAAAAAGATACTTCATTTTTTCCATAAATATTTACTTGGCTGTTGTGTAGATGCTATCTGTGTGTCTTCCTCATTTTCATCCTCGAAATAATTGTCTGGATCTTGAAACAACTCTGCATCTATAGTACTAATACTAACTTCCTCTGGTAACCCTTCGTGCACTGAGCGTTCAACATCATCCCTTCCTCTTTTTTTAGAGGACTTTGAGTGCTTACCATAGCTGTAATTCATGCCATCCATTTGTCTATGAACATCAGTTCCAGAAGGTGGAATAGGGGCACATCCCAATTCTATAGTACCATCAAACAAATCTTTCTGAAATCGAAACGGATGATTTGCTTCCAACCATCGACGATGTCCCATGTAACAAAATTTACCTCCATGTTTTAACCAAATTGAATGTGTTGAATCTCCACAACAAGGACATGCGACCCGTCCCTTTGTACTCCAGCCAGATAAATTGGCATATGCTGGAAAATCATTAATAGTCCATAACAATGCTGCCCGTAGTTTAAATGTTTGGCCGTTGGAAGCATCAAATGCATCAACACCCTCCCACAACTGTTTCAATTCCTCTATCAAAGGCTATAGAAAAATATCAATATCATTGCCTGGACCCTTATCTCCTGGAATAACCATTGACAAGATAAGTGATGATTATTTCATGCACATCCACGGTGGCAAATTGTAAGGTATCAAAACGACTGGCCAAGTGCTGTAGGTAGAACTCAGGGTCCGAAATGGATTGAAGCCATCAGAAGCTAAGCCAAACCTAACACTGCGAACATCAGAGGCAAAATCAGGATGTCTATCATCAAATGCTTTCCATTGAAGACTATCTGCTGGATGTCTCAACATTCCATCCTTTGTACGTCCTTCATGATGCCATCTCATTGATGAAGCTGTTTTTGATGATGCATAAATCCTTTTCAATCTAGGTATAAGAGGAAAGTAACGCAATACCTTGGCCGGTTTCTTTTTACTCCGCGTTGCATCCAATTCATTCAGTACATCATCTCGATCTTCTTTTTGTGTTATCCATCTTGAAGATCCACATACATTGCATGACTCTTGATTAGCGTTTTCACCCCGACATAACATACAATCTTTCGGACAACTATGAATCTTTTCGTATCCAAGATCCAATTTCTTTACTACTTTCTTGGCTTCATAATACGATGGTGGTAAACGAGTGCTTTCTGGAAATGCATCCTTTAATAACTTGAGTAGCATGGTAAAACTCTTTCCAGACCATCCATTCAAATATTTGATATGAAATAAATGAACAAGAAAAGAAATCTTAGAAAATTTTGTACAACCCGGATATAATTCTTCGTCTGCATCTTTCATTAAGGTGTGATAACGAGCTGTCTCATCATTAGATGTATGTATGGGCTCCTCAACATGCATACGTTCCGTATGCGTACATCCATCAAACATCCCAACTGTTTCTTGTATACTACTGGATTCTCCTAAATTTTGAACATCAAATCCAAAAGCATCTGTGATCAAACCCCTTATATCATCATCTCTTGCAGAATTATCTTCTGGGCTAGTGGATCCGCAATGAGTCAGGGATTGGTTACATGATGATGGCAACATAGATTCTCCATGAAAAATCCAGTCGGTATAACCTCTTAAAAAACCATTCCATACCAAATGTTCTTCAATATTTTGTGGATCTAAAGAAGAACTATTTACACATTTCTGACATGGACATAAAATCTTTCCATTCAAACTACTTTTCTCCATACCAAATTTAATGAAGTCATGAACTCCATCTAAATATTCTTTACTATTCCTTGGTTTATTTATCCAACTTTTATCCATTGTAGGATAAAACTGACCGAACTTGCAATTTATCTAAAAATAAAAAAAAATTATACAATCTATATTAATGCAATGAGTAAAAAATATCAGTCATTTCATAAAATCCAAAAAAATAACAACTACATAAAGTTTACATAGTAAATACTTGCTATCATCAACTAATAGGTAAAGAAGGTCCTATCCCATTCAGAAAATGTATTAATTCTATAGGTCAATTACAAAAATCAAATGATATGCAACAAGAGCCGAAAAAAATTTCGGCAGCATTTCCCCTTAGTTCTTCCGTATAGGAAGAACAAAAGGAAAATACCATCCGAAATTTTTTCCGAACCTCTCAGCATACCATTTGATTATGGTAATGACCTATAGAATTACTCACATTTTCCAAACTGTCCATACTGGACAATCAATTGATCAATGTACATAATTCTTTTATCCGTACAAAAATAAATAAATGTACGGATATAATAGAATATGTACATTAATCAAAAGACGGGTCTATGTTTCGATGCAATATAATTTTTGAAAAATTAATTCATAATTAATTTGATTTAATACCTGATATTAACTTGGGGAGTAGTGGACAAAGAAACTTGGCCCAGCTTAATCCAGATGCTTAGTCTTCATCAGTCACGAAGATAAGGATAACGTAGGCCACACGATATCAGGGTCCAGCCACATAACGAGCGCCACATGTCAGATAAGCAATCGATCAGGATTCATGAAACTATGAAATTATCCATTCATCAACCATGTATCACAACCTTAATTAATTGTACTACATATTTTCGGGTGAACCTCGTAGAGAGATACTAAGAGGGTGTGGTTGTAAATTGATCTAGCTCTATATCATTTATTTTATGCTACACAGGTTTACCATATTTGATATTTGATAACTGGTTGTAAATTGATCATGTACAACCAGTTGTTAACCACCAAATCCAAAAGAGTATGACTTGCATAATTTGGAGCACAGACATACATGAAGTACAAGCCTACTCACTAAATTAAAATTTTCCTGTTACACATATTTGCATTATAATCCTTGCACAAGCACAGTAAAATAGAAACTTCAAAAGAACTATATATAAGCATGCCATTGATCAGAGGAAACAAACACAGAGAAGATTCTGGAAGACAGAGTGAGTGAAAAATAGATGCAGAAGCATAAGTAAGGGGGATTGGTAGCAAGAAGAGCAACATACTCACCGATCAAAGAGATTTTCAGGGTCCATCCTAAAATGTCAGGATAAATTTCACCACACTTCATAAACATTGCAGTAAAAAAACTTTCATTAATGAATTCAAGGTTTCATGTATTTAGAGCATGACATGATGACGGATGCTAAACAAGATTAAAGTATGATTTACAGTAGGAAGGTTGAAACAGGCCAAAATGAAATATAATAATACTATCATTGATCCAAAGAGACTAAATAACATCATCCACAGAAAGTAACATAATGACAAATAGATGAGTCATGCTCAAGTAATCACAAAATAATCAAAACACAACACTGCTAACATCATACTTGTTTCAAAATGAAAGAAAACATGGATTTAGGACGCCAGGTTTTGTGAAAGAAAACCATGCAGCACTAATAATGTCATATTGTTTTTAACTAGAATATTATGAAGGTGTAACTCTAGAAGATCATAATATTAGCATTTGCATTTCGTTACAAAAGAAAAAAACTACGAAATATAGATAACTCCAAAAGTTCATTATTTGTTTTCCTTATATTAGGCAGTGTATCCTTTCATCTTTCGTTCTACATTAGCGCTATATAGGCATTAAATAGCAATGTGTATCACAACATCATGGTAGCACATCTCCAGTAAATTAGAATCATAAGATTTGGTATAAAATTATCCCATCTCCCTCTCTTGCATTAGATGAAAATGAACCCAAATAAAGGGTTTTGGAATCCTTTTATGACCCATTGCCGGCCCAAATTAGTCAGCAACTACCAGATCAAACTTTCTATATAAGCCGATACGGGCAACATGAACCATACTGCAGAATACACACCTACTTGAAATGGAAGATGAGTCACATGCACATCGCACATGCACAAGGCAGACATGGACATGCACAGAGAGAAACCAATTGATGGACAACTTGCACCATCAAATTTCAACAGAGAAGAACTCTCTCACTTTCCTAGACCTAGGCGTATCAAAACCAGTCATGTGAAGATCTCCTCACACTCCCTAAAACCTAGCATCCACAGCAAAGAATTCTAGACCAAATTCGGAGCTCCAAAGAGAAGAACTCGCAATGTAAATCCTCTGTCTGTCTTTCTAAATATAAAGAACCCTAATTTCGAGCTTCCAAGCTCCACAATATCAACTAATTAAGAAGAAATACTAAAGAACAGGGGAATTATACCAGAATCCACGGATATCTCATCACCTTGAGGATTCGATTTGCGGATTTCTCGGATTCTGGGGTTTCCAGGCGGTGTTTCCGATGCTGGAGCTGGATCGATCGGAGACCGCATCGATGTTCGATGACGGAGAGGATTTCCGCTCTGAGAAATGGTAAACACATATTAGATGCGATTATCGGTCATGACACAGGGAAGGAGGGAGGGGGAGAGAGAGAGAGACCGAACCTTTGGGCCGAAATTGAATCGGTCGAACACGAATCAGTCTGCGCCAAACAAAATCCAAGCAAAAGTGCACGGCAATCGAAGGGAATCATGATGGGAAGATGGCCGCCGGGAGGGGGGAGGGGAGGAGGGCCGGTGGGGTGGCTGCTTCCAGCGGACGGTGTACGGCTTCGACAGCGCGGGTGCGGCGTCGACGGACGCGGCAGCAGAGGGGAGCGGCAAACGGCGGTGAGCCATGGACGGCGGATGCGCGTGGACGGCGGGCGCGGTGCCGGCGGCGGAGATGAGACGGGGTCGGCGAAAGAAATTAAGGATGGAAAGGGCGGCGGTAGATGGATTAGGGCACGGGGGAAGAAGGGTATTAAACGAACCTAACGACGCTTTTTAGCGTCGTAAATTACTGTACAAAAGCGTCGGCATTTGCTTTATTTAACGACGCTTTTGCTAAAAGCGTCGGCGTTGAACGCCGACGCTTTTAAGCATCGTTAAATGACGACGCTTTTAAAAAGCGTCGGCAGGTCTGCGCAACTTGCCGACGCTTTCCAAAAGCGTCGGCAAAAAACTGTCGCTACAGGCCCTTTTCGTTGTAGTGTTGGTGGGGTCTTTTCATGCAATTCTTTTATGTTCAATTGCTGTTTGGTGCTTCCGTGATAAATCTTTTATATTTTTAACATCTTATCATATTTTCTGTACTACTCTTTTTTAATATATAATATCTTTCACATGAGGGGGAAGTGGCTTACTTCCTCCGTTTTCTCAAAAAACCAACATGCCGAATGAGAAGGTAGTATATCAATACAAATTCGATTTACTTTCTGCCTGGGAGTTTGAAAAAACAGCACCGAAACACTCGGGCAAGGTATGATTTGGCAGCAATTAGATTGTGGCATGTGCAGTATGTGTCGGGTTTCTTTATTATTTTTTTGATTTTTTTAAATTTTTTTTTTAGAGATGTTGCCACTGATCTTCGGTAAGATAGTCAGCTTTAAGTCGAAG
Organism: Elaeis guineensis; assembly: GCF_000442705.2. Lineage (NCBI taxonomy): Eukaryota > Viridiplantae > Streptophyta > Magnoliopsida > Arecales > Arecaceae > Elaeis > Elaeis guineensis. The sequence continues at coordinate 31,144,953 of NC_026002.2, forward strand.
AAGTGCGTCGGGATATTGGAGAAGTGAGAACCTATAAAATGAAATCTTTTTATCAGGAGTTGTATGATGGGAGACCTTCCGACGTTTAAGTTAGCTGGTGAAAGAGAACAATTGAGAGAAACACATGTACGGGAGAAATGAATTGTGTTTGAAAATCTTATCTAGGTCCTCTTTTTACCTCTTTTTATCTAGGATGAAGTTGTCGTTACTCTGTATCCTTCGTCCTTTGGAATGCGGGAACATAGGTGTTACTTGATTTAAGTGGGTGGTTACTTCATTAACTATTATCGACAATATTTAGACTGAGTAATGTGTTATTAGTGGGCGGTTATCATATTCCACAATTGTTGGAAATTATGTTTTAAAACCAATCACGTGACAATTGAGTTTCCTTTTGTATATGAATTATTCATTAATAAATAAAAGTCATTTTGACATTATTCATCACAAAGTTATATCTTCCTTGTAGAACTCTTGTGTTGTGATAAAGTTCTTAAAACTATGTTAGTGAACGATAAAGAGAAGATTTATCGTATAGTTTTTAAATATGTTCGTGACCAAATGATATGTCATTACAGGACGATGACTTTTATCAAGTAGAGGTCGTTGTGTGCCATATGGATTGGTTGTCCTCTTAACTAAAGAATATGGTGATACTGGTATGGCATACTGGTGAGATGTAGGAGTACATCATCACTGAATAAATGACTCACCTGTTGAGTGTTCTGCTATCAAGAGCTACTCGCGAAGCGTATGGATATAAGTGTCCCTCAGATCTGAGATCACCATAGTGACTTGCAAGCAACTCACTATGCTTTGGTGCCGGACTATCTGGATTTCTAATGCAGTGACGGATGGCTATTGGGTACAATCAAATACTTATGAAATCTGTGTATGGATTAAGATGAGATTGATCCCTTCGGATTATAGGAGCTGATATATCGCTGTATTTCAATTTAGTAAAGCCTTGACCAGGATAATCCATGAGATGGATTTGAAAGGTTGAAATACAATATGGATGAAACACTCTGGGTTGACAGTTAAACCTGGACCATCCTAGAGCATTCAGGGACAAAGGGATGAATTATGCGGTGACCATATGCATGGGTTCTAGAATATTTCTTTATGATAATTTGATCTATCTGAAAGTCAGAAATCATTGCGAGATAGTATCTCGATTAGTGCAGAAATCGGTTCCTGTGCTACCGGCTTAGTATTTGAATCTATGGAGTCACGCACACAAGTCAAACAAGATAGGAAAGTATTGACCTATGTTTATATGTCCAATTTGAAAGTACTTGACTTGATTGAACATATAAGCTAACTTGATTGAGAATTAAGTTATGGGTCAAACGAGATTGAAGAGTTGACTATGTCTAGCTAACATTACACATGAGGTTTAGATTCAATTTCGAGGATGAACAGTTTCTGATCTATGATCCATGATGCCTATAAGAGATTGGATTTAAGTACTAATTAATTTTAGATTAGATCTGAATTAATTAGACTTAATTGGGTTTAAAATTTTAAGTTAGATTTGATGCAAAAGTTCTAAAAAATTTGGGATTGACAGTCTTTCAAAATTATTTCGAACCAGATTTGAATTGGATTCGAATCGGATCTTTTTTGGATGAGATCTTTGGAGTCCTACTTGCATTGAGATGCCCTCACTCTCTTGACAGACCAGCACCTGGCATAGTGCTGGTTGTGGGCATCCCATGTGGGTGTGGCAATAGGTGCATTATGGGTGCCTTATATAGTACCTATCCGATCTCATGTAGGAGTCTTTCTTTCACAAGTATTGGACTAATTCAAAGCTTATTTAAATTATGAGTCATATGTTTATTAGTTTATGAGAATCATCTATAAATAGAGAGGGTCTCTACCTATGGATGCATAGAAAATAAATCAGATTAAGAAAAGAGAGAAAGAGAGAAGAAGGCGTGGCTTGCGGGCGTCCCACCCTTGGCATGCTCTCCACCTTGCCACCCCTTCTTCCCTTACCATGGGCCCTCATCTTGGGCATCCCCTTACTGGTGTGAGGTGTCATACCTGGTTGCTCTCCTCCCTCTTTTGGTTGAGTTGCAAAGTTGCCTTGATCAAAACTTCATCCCACTTTTCTGCATTGTCTGACGTGCATACGAAGTAAAGGGTCTGCAGTTCCAGGCCTACAAGAGGTTGAATCCAGATTCTGAAGATTTGATCCCCAATTCTGCTATAAATATAGGTAAAAATTTAATCCTTATTTATATAGATCTATAGAAAATTTTATAGATGCAACCCTGGTTATCCATGAGAAATAGGTTCTCTCCCCCTCAATTGGTATCAGAGTCAGACTGTGATACATTGATACATAACTAAATTTTTTTGAATTATTTATATATTATATATAATTAAGATTTTATATTAAATATTAAATCTGATTTAAATCTATTTAAATAAAATTTTTGATCGGATCTTGATTGGATTAGATGATCCTTATCAATGATTAATTAAGGTTGTTATAAGATTGTTATAACAAAATTTTATTATTATTAAATTTTTGTTAGAATAATAATTTGATTTAAATCTATTTTAAATTTATTTTAATAAAATTTTAATATTATTATTTTCGTTAAGAAGTGAGACTTATTTTAGATTTGAATTAGATCTGTTTTGATGGATATTTAGATCTGAATTCTAACAAAATTCAGAACTACACCAAAATAGATTTAACTAGAAATTTAAACCTTATCATTTATGTTTATATCTAATTAATTTTCTATATGATATCAGATCTGAAATTGATATTTTATAATCAATATAAGATATGTTTCAGATCTGATATGATGTATATGATGCATCAAATCTAATTAGATTAAATAAAAAATATGATTGATAAGATCAAGAATATATTCATGACATAAATTATTTTGTCAAAATTACATGTTGATGTGATTATGTATGAAATTAGATTTTAAATCTTAATAGTCTAGTATTCGGATTGATAAGATCATCAGACCATCCAGTCATAAGAGATTGAAGAGATTAATCTCTCTCTTACCCATTCAATGAATTCTCTTATGACATATAGGGGTGTCATTGTGATCTGATTTCATAAAAAAATAATAAATAAATTTTTATGATTTATTTTGATCATAAATATATTTAAATTAGATCTAAAGTGATTTATAATTCATTACAATAAGATAAACTCAGATATAAAAATTATTTTAGAATCTGAATAGTATGTTACATAAGATGTAATCGGTATTGATTTAAAAGTTGTCATGATGCATGAGATAATATATGAAGTTTAGATCATACCTATGCTTGTTTAATTGTTAAACCTATTATAAAAATTTTATTATTATGAATTGAAATATATGGTATGCTTCATCTAAAATCCTGGTAGAATAGTTCTACAGATCGAAACACACGTTTCACACATTTAATTTTGAAATAAGTTTGAATGATGTAGATTTAAGAATTGAAGATCATTAAGACATCACATAAAATGATTGGCAAAAGGTTAGCATGAATCAAATCTTTCTAATGGGTTAGACTTAGGATTAAAAATATATATGGATTAAGTAGATAAATTGATTAAATCTAATCAAGTGTGAAATTGGATTAGCTCAAAATTTCTCTAGATCAATCTCAATAGTTGAAGTTTGATCAAGTCTATATTTTTAACCTAATAAATGGACTATGAACATGGCTCCGTGGTTGAGCCTGAATTTTTTGGTGGATCAAATCAAAACTAATTAACCAGTTAGTGTCTAAAGTAAGTTTGATAGATTCGATCAAGTGATTTTTAATTAGGAGCTACTCATCTAGATGCATCTATGGCAAGTTAATGGCACATCCCTCCTACTGATCTCACTTGCTTGGCCATTATGATAGATTATGTTTTGATTAAGTTACTAGTCAATTTGTACTGACCCATGCCATCAAGATTAATCAGTATGACTGATTTAGATGTCTTTAGACTAGCTTGTGTCTAATCCTCTATATGATTTGGTGAAGTCAGTGAGAAGATTTACAACTTGCAAGTCAACTTCTTCTCTTATTCTCAGATCAATGAAATCAAATCCTCTAAATTATTAGGTCCATAAAATGATACAGTTATAGGGATAACTTGTTCATAGCGTCTCATTAAGGTGCATTATAATGAGTCCAATGTTCCAAATAGGTATTGGAGGTGCCACACATCTGGTGTCTATTAGACATTGGAATTAACATTCATCATATGACCATCTTATTGTATCTTCAGATCAATACTCAGATTGATCGAGCCACATTCGGACTTGGATATCTATTTGTTGGACGCACTTGATGTTGTCATGTTAATAGTTGCAGCTAATCAAAATTTTCAGTGGAGGTGCCACACGCCTGCTGAAAGAATGTCTGGAGCAAAATTTAATTGCTAGAAGTTGTTTGAAAAAATAATTGATTATGAACCTACCCATGGATATATTAAGATTGATCGAGCCATACTCGGGTCCGAATGCAATCTGTGTGGATTCTAGTACCTGCTAAGAAATTAATGTAATTCTTTGAGTTAGAGGTAGAGGCTACCTATTCATAAAAATAGTGGGAGGACCTTTAGACTAAAATCCATACTTTTGAGATTAAAAAGTAATTCATATACTAATAGGTTTATATTTTTTCTTTCAGCTATGGCCAATACACTATCTCTTTGTATGCTGTTGGACAGCGATAAGCTCACCGGACCCAACTTTGATAGCTAGTATCGAAAGTTGAAGATCGTCTTGGAGCACGAGAGGATTCTATACGTCCTTACGGATGAGGCACCTGAAGAACCTGCTGCCAACGCTTCTCGTGCCACAAGAGACACTTATATGAAGTGACTTAATGATCGAACGACTGTGCGTTGTGTGATGAGGGCAGTTATGAACAATAAACTTAGCTGTAAGTTCAAAAATATGCAGCTAGAGCAAATCATTCAAATATTGAATGAGTCCTTCGGCACCCCTAAAGATGTGGAGAGATACAAAATCTTCTGTGTAGTGTTCAATACCTGTATGTGAGAGTGGGCTTCAGTCATCGATCATGTACTGTACATGATTGAGCAGATTAAATGCTTGAGCAAACTTGATTTTTCATTGTATGAACAGTTAGGCAAGGATGTAATCCTCAACTCACTACCAATATCCTACCTATCTTTTTTCAGTCATTATAGATGACGAAGCCTGCAGTGAACTACTATGGTTTGCTAGGGTTATTGTAGATTTTTGAGAAGGACCACCAGCTCCAAAAAGAGCCGATGAATTTAGTTGGAGGTTCATTTGCAAGGCATCAATCCTCTAAGAGAGAAAAGAAGAAGAAGGTGTAGAAATCCCATGCCGCCGATCCTAGGCAGAGCAAAACATCAAAAATTGACAAGAGCCGGGTAGAATGCTTCTTCTATAAGAAGTAAGACAGTTCTATGCATGCAATTTCAAAATTTTTTACAGCAAATTTATTAGATTAAATATTTTAATCTATTTTATATGCATAAGATCTAATCTAGACTACCATGTCAAGAACTATGATATGATTTAACATGAACTTAAGATCTAAAAATAAAAATCTACATCGATCTAATCAATGCTACAGATTAGATCTAACCATTAGATCTATCAAAACTAGTCTAACATGTTCAAAACTCGTTACCATATTGTGGGTTGCTGATCTCCATTGGTATCTCGCATAGGAGAGAGTCTCTTCAGGTTGCTCGCAGCCATACGAAGATATTTGATCTTTATAGATCGTCCACATAAAGATCGATGCAGATCAGGCTCCTTGAAAGTGCTAGCTTGCAAAGATCTTCAAAGGCTGAACTCTTCTTCTTCTTTTAATCTCTTAGATACTTCAAAGGAGAAGAAGATCTAGAGGAGGAAGAGGAAGAGAGGAGAGAGCTCTGATAGAAAATAAAATCAGCAAGGAACATAACATAGGGAGTCCACTATTGGGGCCCCATTTAAATAACAAGGGAATAGGGTTTTGGGTCAAAAAGGGGGTGCCAATATTCTCCATGCCAACCACCAATTTTGACATCCCAAAAATTTTAGAAAAGAGTGTTGGCATGAGGAAGGTGAGGAAGGGATCTGGTATTTCTCATACCAAAAAACTCTTCAAAGAATTCAAGGAAAAATTCTCTTGGTGCCATCTTTCTTTCCAAACATAAAAATCTCTTTCCTTCTTATCTCCTTATCTCTAATTCAGATCACATTTAAATTAGGTAGGAGATAAGACTATGACTCATCATGCTCTGCCATCCATCCTTATTGTGCCTTCTCTCTTCATGCCAAAAATCACATGCCAAAACCATTTTGGCATTGAGAAGAGGAGGTAGGTTCAGGGTGGTGCAAGGAGAAGAGATAGAGTCCCTATTGGCTTGGACTCTTTATTTCTGATTTGATTTTAAACCAAATCAAATCTGATTTGAACCCAATGATAGGAATGAACCCAATCTAATTAAGAGCCCAATCATCTCAATAAATTTCTAATCTAATTAGGAATTAGTTGAGCCCAACTCCTGATCAAATCAGGATCAAATTTTTTTTGCAATCAGGCTTGATCAAATCAAACCCAATCTAAGTCAAACTGAATCCAATTCAATTAGACTTGATCCAAAACTCTTTGCTCAATCAAATTGAGTCAATTAGAAATCTAATTACTAATAAATCTTCTATTAATAGTAGAGTTCCAGTCCAGTGGATCTCTCCTTCAGAGTCCCAGTCCCAGTGGGACTCTTCACCAGAGTCACAATCCAATTGGACTCTTCAGCCATCAGATCAGACCGTATTTTCTAATGTGTGTGATCCCATAGGTTCAAACCTAAGCCGGTAGTATAGAAATAACTTCTTATACTAATCGATGTAACCATCTAGCAATGGGATCTGACGTCCAGATAGGTCGAAAGATTGTAAAGCAATGTTCTAGAACCTACTAGCATATGGTTATCATATAATTCATCTCTTTGACCCTAATGCTCAAGGTGACCTAGGGTTTGACTGACAACCTTAATATAGTCAACCACATTGTATTCCAACCTTTCAAATCTATCACATGGATTATTCTGGATAAGATTTTACTAAGTTGAAATATACTAATGCATATCTTCTACTTATTCAGAGAGGTCAATTCTATTTTGATTCACACACTGACTTGATAAGTACTTGATTGCACCCAGTAACCTTTCGTCATTGAATTAAAAATTCAAATAGTCCGACATTAAAGTATAGTGAGTTGCTTACAAATCATCGTGGTGATCTCAGGTCTGAAGAACACTTATACCCATACTCTTTATGAGCTACTCTTGATAGCAAAGTACTCGACAAATGGTCATATTCGGTGCGAATGTACACCTACATTCTATCTGGATGCCATACCAGTATCTCAACACTCATTGGTTAAAAAGACAACCAACTTATATGGCACACAACGATCTATATTTGATTTTGCTATCATCCTGTTAATAGCATATTATTTGATCATGAATATTTTTAAGGACTAAATGATAAGTCCTTCTTTATCGATAAAATATAGTCCTAAGAACTTCATCACAATATAGGAGTTCAAATAAGATAGATAAAATATAATAAAAAAACTAAATAATTTTTATTAATAAAAATTTATATACAATTATAATTATGAGCACAATCATCAACAGGTTGATGATTGACTTTGGAATATAATTTCCAACAACTTTCAATTAGACTAAAGCCAATCGGTACAGTATCGTATATCCATCTTTGACTTGTGATCATCGAACTCCTTGATTCCGAGAGCTTTAGTAAATGGGTCAGCTATGTTCTCCTTTTCATCGATCTTCTGAAGGTCGACATCACCTTGATCCACGATCTCTCGGATAAGATGGTATCGATGTAGAATATGCTTGGTGCGCTGATGGGACTTCGGGTCCTTGGTTTGATCAATGGCTCTAGTGCTGTCGTAGTATAACAGAATAGGACCATCGATGGAGGATGCTACTTCAAGCTTGCTGATGAACTTTCGCAGCCATACAGCTTCTTTCACAGCATCGGATGTCGTGATATACTCTATCTCGCAAACAGAGTCAACCATGGTATGCTGCTTGAAATTTTTTCAGCAGATTGCTTTACCGTTCAGGATAAAAATATAATCTGACACACTCTTATTATCGTCATGATCTGACTGAAAGCTGTAGTCAGTGAACCCCACTAGTTTTAAGTCAATTTCATGATAAACAAGCCTTTGATCCTCAGTATTTTTTCAATACTTAAGGATGATCTTTACGACCTTCCAATGATTCTCTCCTGGATCAGACTGGTATCTACTCATTACTCTTAGTGAGTATGCCACGTCTGATCTTGCACATATCATGGCATATATTATAGAACTCATTGTCGAAGCATATGAAACTCTACTCATATACTCTCTCACTTGAGGAGTTGTCGGACAATCCCTCTTTGAGAGAAATTTTATGGCCTATCGAGAGATAACCTTTCTTGAAATTCTTCATGCTGAACTGCTTCAGCAAGGTGTCTATGTACTGGAATAATTCAAGCAATCTTTTTGATCTATCTCGATAGATCTTCATCTCAAGGATGTAGGATGCTTCTTTCAAGTCCTTCATTGAAAACTAAGATGATAACCAGGTTTTTATTTCTTATAATGCAGAGATGTCATTCCTGATTAAGAGAATGTCATCCACAAATAGTATAAAAAATACAACCACAGAGTTATATACCCATTTATAAATACAGGATTCTTCTCTATTCCTAATGAAGCCATATATTTTGATAATCTTATCAACATATATGTTCCAACTTCTAGATGCCTACTTCAATCCATAGATGGATTTTTAAAGCTTGCACACTTTGGACTCATTCATGGATGTAAAACCTTCAGGCTGTATCATATACACATCTGCTTTCAGCTCTCTATTTAGAAAAGCTATTTTCACATCCATTTGTCAGATTTCATAGTTCATGTGTGCCGCTATCGCAAGCATAATCCGAATGGATTTAAACATTATCATAGAAAAAGATATCTCATCATAGTCAATACCATAATGCCGATGATAACTCCTGACAATCAAATAGACTTTATAGGTCTATACCTTTCCATCTGTGCCCCTCTTCTTTTTGAAGACCCATTTACACCTTATGAATTTAACCTCTTCAAGTGGGTCAACTAATGTCCATACATCATTGACCTTCATAGACTTCATTTCAGATTTTATGGCTTTAAGCCATTTATCAGAGTCGGACTTTTGCATTGCATCCATATAGGTGATTGGATCCTCATTGTTCTCATCGAGTTCAACAGGATCTCCATTCTGGATCAAAAAATCATAGTATCTATCTGATTGATGCGATACTCTATCGGATCTCCTTAATAGTGTCTCTGCAACAGGTTCCAAATTTAACATTATCAAATCCGATTCTGTGGGTTCACTGGATTATGTCGATTCTACCTGTTGAACTTTCTCAAGTTCTACCTTAAAGGTATTAATCCCTTCTCTAAGGAATTTCTTTTCCAAAAAGACTGTCCTAAGGCTGACAAATATTTTTTGTTCACCAGCAAGATAGAAATAATATCTTTTAGTTTCTTTGGGATACTCTACAAAAATATATTTGTCAGACCTGGCTCCGAGTTTGTCCATTTTCAAATATTTGACATAAACCGGATATCCCCAAATCCTAAGGTGAGAGAGCCCTGGCTCATATCCCATCTATATCTCATATGGTGTTTTACTTACAGATTTACTAGAAATCCTATTAAGCACATAACAAGCTGACTCAAGTGTATATCTCCAAAAGGATATCAACAGACTAGAAAAGCCTATCATAGATTGAACCATGTCCAACAGGGTTTGATTTCTCTTTTTCAATACACTATTATGCTGTGGCATTTCAAGAGATGTCTATTGAAAGAGAATCTCATTCTCCTTAAGATATGTCAGAAATTCATCAGAAAGATGTTCACCTTCTCGATCTGATCGAAGAGTTTTAATATTCTTTTCAGTTTGTCTCTCTATCTCATTACGAAATCGTTTGAATATTTTAAATTATTCGGACTTGTATTTCATTAAGTAGACGTACCCATATCTAGATAGATTATCTGTGAACGTAATGAAATAGGGTATCCTCCTCTGGCACAAGTACTCATGGATCCACATACATCAATATATATGATAAGTCATATATTTTTATATTTATTTTAGATATTTTTGATAATTTATGGTGCTAACATCTTCTTAAAAGCCTAATTTCATAAATAAATTGGATTTCTTACAAAAATAGATAATTTTTAAAAAAATATAAAATTAGAGCATATTTATGAAAAATAGATGTCAATTTAATTGAGTAATTTTAAGTACCAAAATGATAAAAAATTATTGAATAATTTAATACATATATTTTTTTTATTTTTTAGAAATAAATCGAAGTAAAAATCAAGCAAAAATATCTTTAAAAATAAAATTTACAGCCTTCGGTGCACGGTGGACTGATCGCTCAATCCATGGATTCAAGGGCACAATCCACAGAAATAGTACATGGTGTTTGGCATAATTTACGATGGGCGAAAGCATTTTTGCACGATCCGACAGCTGGTATTGTTTTGAATACACGATCGGACGGCTGAAATCGTGCGTTACCATATCCAGCGGTGGTGGCCCACTTCAAGTGTATGATCCGACGGTTGATATCAATCCTGAATGAGATCAGACGGTCCATATTCATTGTCAGCTGAAAACTATTTAGAAGAAGGATTTCTTTGCATGATCCAACAGTTGAAAACCCATCCGATGGCTGATCCAATGGCTGTGGTTATTTCCGACTGAGAATAGGATATAAAGTGCACGATCCAACGGCTGAAATCAAATCCAATGCGAGATCCAATAGCTGACAGAGTTTTTGACTATAAGGACTTGATCTACATTTTCTGGGTAGATCTGGGCGGTCCAAGGAAGATTCGATGGTCAGAAATTAATGTTACGAGTATTATACGATTTCTAAGGGTTTTAGGATTCCTTTTGTGATCAGAAATAGGTAAAAAATTCACCAATAAATAAGAGGTCCAGGAATAAGAGTAGAGGAGAGAAAAAAATAGTGGAAAAGCAAAGAAAAATTAGAGAAAAAAATAAAGAAGATTTAGGAATCTAAGAGAAAGGATGAATATAGAGCTAGAGATCTTAATGTGTGGCTAAATCTCTTCAATCCAAAAATACGATGAAGTCTGTAAACAGATTTTTTTTATATTTAATTTATACAATAAAATTATATTTTTATTTCATATCTTTCTGAGGTATTGATCTAGCCTATACGGCCTAAACCATCTACTGACATGCCATGATCCCTGGATACAGTATGTACCTACGAGAGATAGATTGTAGTATGTTAGATTAAACCTTATATCTTGTAATTAAATTTAGATAGTTTATACTTTAATAGGATGAACTGTGATTTACTGATACAGTCCATATCCCTTAGAGATAAGCTATACTAATACTCTAATTACAAGAATTAATATTATAATATAAAAAAAAATCTAATTTGCATGGTGGATTCAAAAATTTTGAGTTATTTCTCTGACTTATTTTTTTTCATAAATTAATTTATATTTTTAATTTAATTTTTATTAATCTATTTTTTTTAATCCTTCTACAATCAATTCTCTTTTATTTTTTCTTAAAAAAAAAGAGAATCACCCCAAATTCCTATGGAAATGATCCCGACTCACCCTATTTATATAGTTTGAGTTGGTTTTTATTCTTGACTGCCTACGATAGTGATCAAATTTTGACATCATTATCAGAGATCTAGGCATGATTATTTTTTTTATTAAAAAATTTTTTTATTTTATTTTTAGTTTTTTTTATTTTCTTTCTAACTTACTTAGTTCCTTGGTCAAACTTACTTTCTTTAAAAAAAAAATCTCTAATCTACTTAAAAAATTAGATACTTAATTATAAAACCTAAAAAGTAAAATAAATCAATTTATTCTTGACTAACTATCAAATTTGACCACCTTTTCTTCTTGCATTACATAATTACATAAAATATCTTAAGGGCACAAACCCTAAACAAGAAGATAAAGATTTTATCACCCTTCTTTGACCCACAAACGACCATCCAGCATATTGTATTGACTTAAATCTTAACCTAAAATCAATTAAATATTGGCCCCTAAGGACTCTCGAGCTCAATAGGACAAGAGATCCTGAGAGTTGGATCGGGTTAGGATTAGTCAGTTTGACTGATGTCTAGAAAAGTGGTTCAGAGACTACATCCTGAAGGAAGGTGGTTATTTAATTAGTTTCTTTCGCTTACCTAGCCAACTCAGTTGGTGTCTAAGGAAAGCAATGGAGGATCCCCACCAACCTTACACTTACCTGACCAATTGAGTGGCTAGTCTTTTATCTGAAGTGTTCAAAGGCAACCTTGACAGTTAGGAGTTGTCTAGATCTAGGGTTACCCTTAGCAAGGATAGACTGCATAACTTGATTACTAGCCTACAAATATTAATCCTAATTAAAATATTCTTCTCTATCATCGCTAGATTTAAGAATCTTTAGGCTCTCATCTTTAGAATTCTCTTCTCATCTATCTCTTTTTTCTCTTCTCGTAAAAAAAAATTATTAAAATAACTAAAAATTCTCAAATTGCTTCTTGGATAAAGATATCTGGTTGATTAGTGAGAATAGATCTAAACTTTGCATCAAGTTCAGTAGACCTTAAGCCCACCATGGGTGAACCCGAACATGAACCTCGGATACTGAAAGACTTTTGCTACCCAGTTGGGTCAGCCCAACGCTCGTGTATCCGACTGCTACAAAATGATGTCAATTTTGAAATTAAATCCCAGATCATAAACATGCTTTCCAAATTCATCAGAATCAAGGATGCATACATTTTTATGAGAAAATTTGAGGAAGTATGTTCCACGATGCGGCTCCAACAGCTCACTGAGGATACTGTAAAACTTAGGTTGATCAACTTTGCCCTCAAGGATAGTGCTAAAAAATGGTTATACAATCTTCGTAACCAATCCATAGCATCTTGGGAGGGTTTTGTTAAAGTATTTTTGAAAAAAAAATTTCTACACCATAAGACTACCAAATTTAGGAATGAAATTAATCAATTTTATCAATTACCCAATGAGTCTTTTTGAAAGTGATTTGATCATTTTAAGAATCTTTTGAGTCAACGCCTACATCATGAAATAAAAACTTAGAGGTTGTGCCAAATCATTTATGAAGGACTAGATCCAAACTCTAGAACCATGTTAGAATCAATGTATCAGGATCAATTCATGAACAAAGAGCCTATAGAAGTCTGGTAATTTCTAGAAGATCTAGCAGAAAAAAGCATATAATGAGAGATTACTAGAGAATCCAATAGACTCACACCTTCAAAAATGGGTGTATATCAAGTTCAACCTTTCCTACCTGAAGAGGCTAAATTTGCATCTTTGATCCATAGGATAGAGGTCCTAGAACTCAAGAGACACACCCAAGTAAACCAAATTGCAACATCCACTTGCAATGGGTGTAATGCTACAGACCACACAATAGAAGGATGTCCTTTCTTGATAGGTCTAATTGAGAATGAAGTAGCATAGGTGAACGCAGCCTATCAAAGACCCACAAATGACCCCTACGCACCAATGTACAATTCAGGATGGAGGAATCACTCTAATTTTTTTTGGTCACAAAGGTCAAACTCAAACAGACCTGCCTTCACTCAGCCCAACTCCAGATTCACTCAACCATCAAATAATCCATCAGGTTTCAGCAATGATCAAAGGCTTAATTCACTAGAAAAGAGTTTAGAAATCTTAGAAAAATCGACTGCTGGCACCAATACTACACTAAACAACTTCTTGCAGATCACGAGTCAGCTTTTAACTCCGATCACCCAGGCTATTATCCGTTTAGAGATGCAGTTAGATCAATTAGCCACGACTGTGAGTGAAAGAAAAAAAGATAAACTATCGAGTCAACCCGAGGCTAATCCTAGAACTTAAAATAATCAAGGACCACAACAAGGAGCCCATATCAACCAATTAAATACAATTCACATCTTAAGGTTAGGAAAATAAATAGACAACCATGTCGGTACAGCTAAAGACCAAGATGATCTATTGTCTAAACCATCTCATGAGCAAGTGATGGATCAGACCGAGTCTAAGGAGCCAGATAAATCTAAGGAGTCAACAGAGATTAATAAAATACCCAAGCCACTTGCAGAATCCATCTCAGGGTTTAAGCAAGTCAAGATATCACCCACCAATCCTGTAGCTCCTTTTTCAAATAGACTTAGGTCCAACAGACATTCAGCCCATATGGATCAAATCTTAGAGATGTTTAAATAAGTGAAAGTAAATATTTCTCTACTAGATATGATCCAACAAATTTTCATATATGCCAAATTCCTCAAAGACTTATGCACTAAGAAGAAGACCCTCAATATTCTTAAAAAATCCTTTTTGGCGGCCAGTGTGAGCTCATATCTATCGAGTCACATGCTTGTTAAGTACAAAGATCCAAGATCTCTGATAATCTTTTGTATCATTGGGGAAGCCATCATTGATACGGCCTTATTAGACTTAGGGGCTAGTGTGAATATCTTACCTTATTCGGTTTATGAAAAATTGAGGATAGGAGAATTAAAGCCTACAGAAATCATATTGCAATTAGTAGATAGATTTGTGAGGATCTCCAAAAGAGTTGTGGAGGATGTATTAATCAAGATCAAAAATTTTATTTATCCTATGGATTTTGTGATCCTCAAGACTGAACCCATGTCTAATCCAAAAAGTCACATCCCAGTAATCTTAGAAAGATCATTCTTAGCAACTACCAATGTCCTAATCAATTATTGTAATGGACTCATGAAGCTCTCATTTGAAAACATGACCATTGATCTTAATATTTTCAAACTTGAAAATAAAAGGGACCAATTCATTGATGTAAACCTGATCCAGGATGAGATCTATGAGACCATTGATCTAGGAAAAGAAGATTTTGACTATAATCTCTGGTCAGATTAAGAATTTAAAATAGCTTATAAAATTTTTTCATCAAGTGATCAAAGAGTTCATCCACAATAGCAATCACCTGTTGAACCACTTGTAAGGATGGATGAACCAATACACAAGCCATCGATTGAGGAAGCACCAAAATTAAAACTCAAAACACTCCCTGAGCACCTCAAATATGCATATCTAGGTCCATCAGAAACTCTATCCGTAATTATCACATCAGACCTAGATCAAATCAAGAGGAGAAACTTTTAGCTGTGCTTAGAGAGAATAAGGAAGTCATAGGCTGGACTATGACTGATATTAAAGGGATCAGCCCTTCAATTGTCTAACGTCGAATTCATTTAGGAGAGGAAGCCAAGCCAATTAGAGACCTCCAAAGGAGACTTAACCCAGCTATGAAGGAGGTAGTGAAGAAAGATATTCTCAAGTTACTAGACAATAGAATTATCTATCCCATTTCAAATAGTTCATGGGTTAGCCCAATTCAAGTAATACCTAAAAAGTCAGGGATAATAGTGATATAAAATGAAGCAAATGAGTTAGTACCGACTAGAGTCCAAACTGGATGGAGAGTCTGTATTAATTACAGAAAACTGAATGCAGCCATAAGAAAGGACCATCCTCTACCATTCATTGACTAGATGTTGGAAAGGTTAGCCAAACATGAGTTCTATTATTTTCTTGATGCATATTCCGGCTATAACCAGATTCCTATAGCACCAGAAGATCAAGAGAAGATCACATTTATCTGTCCATTTGAAATTTTTGTCTATAGATGCATGTCTTTTGATTTATGTAATGTTCCATCTACTTTTCAGAGGTGCATGGTCAGTATCTTTACTGACATGATCGAGAGATTTCTAAAAATTTCATGGATGATTTTTTCATCTTTGGCTTTTGATCGCTGTCATAGGCGATCAAAAATAAAAATCAACTCAAATTATATAGATAGGGTGAGTAAGGATTGTTTCCACGGAGATCTAAGATGATTATCTTTTTTTTTTTAAGAAGAAATAAAAGAGAATTATTTGTAGAAAGATTAAATAGAAATAAAATAGCAAAAATTAAATTAAAAATATAAATAATTTATAAAAAAAATAATTCAAAAAAATAACTTAAAATTTTCAAATCCATCTTGCAAATTAGATTTATTTTTTTTCTTATATTACCATATTAATTCTTGTGATTAAGATATTAGCATAGCTTATCTCTAAGGGATACAGACTGTATCAGTAGATTGTAGCTCATCTTGTCAGAGTATAAACTATCTAAATTTAATTATAAGATATAAGATTTAATCTAACATACCATGATCTATCTCTTTTAAGCACGTACCGTATCTAGGGATCATGACACGTCAGTACAGGGTATAGACCGTGTAGGCTAGATCAATACCTCAGAAAAATAAAAAGATATAAAATAAAAATATAATTTTATTATATAAAAATTAAATATAAAAAAAATAAAAACTCATTTATAGGCTTCATCGTATTCATTGAAGGAATTTAACCACGCATCAAGATCTCTAGCTTCATAATCTCCTAATATTTGATCCCTAAAGCTCCATAATTTTTTTTCTATTTTTTTCTTGCTTTTTCTCTGATTTTTTTTCTCTCTACACTTATTCTCGGGTCTCCTATTTATAGATAAATTTTTTATATTTTTTTGATAGAAAAAGGAGTCCTAAAATCTTTAGAATTCGTATAATACCATTTACATTAATTTCTGACCGTCGGATCGCCTTCGGATGGCTCAGATCTGTCCAAAAATCATAGTTTTAATTCTTATCAATGTCGGATTCAACCACAGCCATCCGATCGTGCCCCAGATAAATTTTTAGCCATTGATCAGTGCCTCTGATTTCCTTAACACAGTTGGGATTGATGCTGGCCATTGGATCAGACTCCAGATTCATTTTCGACCGTCGGATCATGCAAAGAGGCTTTCACCCATTGTGGACTGCAAACTATTTCTGTGGACTACATCCTTGATTCTATGGATCGAGCGGCTGGTCCACCATGTACTGAAGATAAATTTTAATATTTTTTACGATATTTTGGCTTTATTTTTGCTCCGATTTTTGCTTGAAAAAATAAGAAAAAATATACATTAAATTCTTTAAAAATTTTATATTATTTTGATATTTAAATTACTTAATTAAATCAACATCTACTTTTCATAAATATACCCTAATTTTATATTTTTTAAAAAATTATTTATTTTTGCAAGATAATCCAATTTATTCATGAAATTAGGTTTTTAAGAAGATGCTAGCACCATAAATTACCAAAAATATCTATAATAAATATAAAAATATATCACTTATCACAACCCTCCAACTTAAATTTTGCTCATCCTCGAGTAAAAAAAGAATTTAGAATTAAGTATCTTTTAACTTAAAATTTTAAATTTCATCAAATAATTTTCAAAAGAGCCACTGATGTTCAGTAGAGCATGAATGAGGTCTGTTATTGGAGTATTAATACTAATTAATATGAAAGTTAAGCTAAGAGCACTAAATATTTTTTGAACTCTTTCTAAATTATTCCTATCTTTATCTTCAAATCATTAACCATATATGGACAAATATATTGTTACTTCCATCCTTCATTTATTATTATTATTTTTTTTTTTTTACGTTGTCCTACTATTAAGTGTCTTAACTTTTTAAGCTTTCTGTTTGACCTATGTAGCGAGTTTTTAGCCAATGACTCTCAAACCAGATGACTTTAAGGTATTAGGTATAGAATACTCCTCGGACCTACTTGCTCGAATCAAACAGACTACGAGTTAAAACTAGCTTTACAACAAAGCTTCTTTGTCCTTCATATCTTTTGATGCGAAACTCAATGCTTGCTTAGGCAAAGAGGCCCGATTACTCAGCATGAAGTACTTGAAAACTCTTTTTTTTTTCTTTTAAATATGAAGAAATGTATAGTTACCCTACACAAGTCCATAAGAAGTAAACTCTTCTTTGATGCTGGTAGAAAAATTTAAAAATACTTAAAGAAAACTGTTTAAGTTCTAAACTTAACTCTTTATTGAGTTTTTTTAATACTTGATCCCTCAATATCTCATAAATTCTCTAATTTGTACATCAATTTTTTTTAAAAAAATACTTGATTTAACTTGATTCTTAAGTATAATCAAGTACTTAAATGCTAAATACTAACTTACTTGAAGACTTAAAATTTTTTTAAATTTTTTTCTTATTCTCCCCCCAACTTAATCGACATTGTCCTCAATGGAGTAGAAAAAATGAAAGGTGTATGCAAAGAGAAAGAAAAAGAGAGATGTCACCTAATCCAGAAGTCTTTTCAAAATTACTTCTCCCCCCAACTTAGTCAATTTTGTCTTCAAATTCCTACAAAAGATACGAAGCAAGCCTCGATTAACCTAAACAAAATACAGAAAAAAGCAAAAGCAAAAGCTGAAACTGGGTTGCCTCCCAAAAAGTGCTAAGTTTATTGTCTTCAGTCAGACTAAATTATTGACAGGTACTTCTATATAGAGCAGTCTTTTATTCTTAAAAAAAATAAAGATTAGTTAAAATAAAATAAAAAAATTTGAGTTGCCTCCCAAAGAGTACTAAGTTTATCATCTTTAGCCAGACCATACTAATTCTACCTCACTTATCCCGTATCAACTATTGGATTGACAAATTCAAGTGGGTAAGGTGGGTGAGGTGAATCAAGCAGGGCATTAACCTTCTGGACTGGAATTTTTTCAATTGGTTCATTCAAAAAATTCATCTTTATAAGTGATTCGACAGGTGGTTGCCATTGTGGATGAACTCTCTAATCACTTGATGAAAAAATTTCATAAGCTATTTCAAATTTTTGATCTGACCAGAGATTATAGTTAAAATCTTCTTCTCCTGGATCAATGGTCTCATAGATCTCATCCTGGATCAAGTTTACATCAACTAATTGGTC
Source organism: Elaeis guineensis (assembly GCF_000442705.2). Classification (NCBI taxonomy): domain Eukaryota; kingdom Viridiplantae; phylum Streptophyta; class Magnoliopsida; order Arecales; family Arecaceae; genus Elaeis; species Elaeis guineensis. Next base: position 31,163,912 of record NC_026002.2, read on the forward strand.
TTTTTTGTTTTCAAGATTAAAATTATTAAGATCAATGGACATATTTTCAAATGAGAGCTTCATGAGTCCATTGCGATAGTTGATCAGGGCATTGGTTTTGCTAAAAATGGTCTACCTAAGATGACTGGAATGTAACCTTTTGGGTTTAACACTGGTTCAGTTTCTAAGATCACAAAATCCACAGGATAAATGATATCATTGACCTTGATTAGCACATCCTCCACAACTCCCTTGGGGATTCTCACTGATCGGTTTGTCAATTACAATATAATTTCTGTAGGCTTTAATTCTCCTATCTCCAATTTCTCATAGACCGAATAAGATAAGATATTCACACTAGCCCCTAGGTCTAACAAGGCCCTATCAATGATGGTTTCTCCAATAACACATGAGATTGTAGGAGACCCTGGATCTTTATACTTGACTGGCAAGTGGCTTGAAAGATATGAACTCACATTAGCTGCCAAGAAAGCTTTCTTAGGAATATTAGTGATCTTCTTCTTTGTGCACAGGTCTTTGAGAAATTTGACATATGTGAGAACTTGTTGGATCATATTTAGTAGAGAGATATTTACTTTCACTTGTTTAAACATCTCTAAGATTTGATCCATATGGGCTAAGTGTCTGTTGAACCTAAGTCTATTTAAAAAAGGAGCTACAGGATTGGTGGGTGATGTCTTAAATTGCTTAATCCCTAATGTAGATTCTTCAAGTGGCTTGGGTAGTTTATTAATCTTTGTTGACTCCTTAGACTTATCTGGATCCTTAAACTCAGTCTGATAGGTTACTTCCTTATGAGGTGATTTAGATAATGGGTCATCTTGATCTTTAGGTGTACCAACATGATTGCCTACTTATTTTCCAGACCTTAAAGTGTGAATTATATTTAATTGATTGATTTGGGCTCCTTGTTGTGGTCTTTGATTATTTTAAATTCTAGGATCAGCCTGGGGTTGACTCGATAATTTACCTTTTTCTCTTTCACTTACAGCCGTAGCTAATTGACCTAATTGTATCTCTAAATGGATAATAGCCTGGGTGTTGAAAGTTAAAAGCTGGCCTGTGGTCTGTATGAAGTTGTTCAGTGTAGTGTTGGTGCTAGCAGTCGATTTTGCTAGGATTTTCAGACTCTTTTCTAGCGAGTTAAGCCTTTGATCATTGCTGAAACCTGATGGATCATTTGATGATTGAGAAGATCTGGGGTTGGGTTGAGTGAAGGCAGGTCTATTTGAGTTTGATCTTTGTGATAAAAAAAAAATAGGATGGTTCCTCCATCTTGAATTGTAAGTTGGTGCATAGGGGTCATTTGTGGGTCTTTGATAGGTTGCGTTCACCTGTGCTACTTCATTCTCGACTGGATGCATCAAAAAAGGACATCCTTCCATTGTGTGGTCTGTGGCATTACACCCATTGCAAGTGGTTGTTGCAACTTGGTTCACTTGGGTGTGTTCCTTGAGTTCTAGGGCCTCTATCCTATGGATTAAAGATGCAAATTTAGCCTCTTCAGCTAGGAAAGGTTGAACTTGATATACACCCCCTCTTAAAGGTGTGAGTCTATCAGGTTCTCTAGTTATCTCCCATTGTAAGCTCCTTTCTACTAAGTCCTCTAGAAATTGCCAGGCTTCTATAGGCTTTTTGTTCATAAATTGACCTTGATACATTGATTCTAATATGATTCTAGAGTTTGGGTCTAGTCTTTCATAAATGATTTGGCACAACCTCCAAGTTTCTATTCTATGGTGTAGGCATTGACTCAAAAGATTCTTAAAACGATCAAAGCACTTCCAAAAAGACTCACTGAGTAATTGATAAAATTGATTAATTTCATTCCTAAATTTGGTAGTCTTATGGTGTGAAAATTTTTTTTTCAAGAACACTTTAACAAAACCCTCCCATGATGCTATGGATTGGTTAGGAAGACTGTATAACCACTTTTTGGCACTATCTTTGAGGGCAAAGTTGATCGATCTAAATTTTACAGCATCCTCAGTGAGCTATTGAAGCCACATCGTGGTGCATACTTCCTCAAATTCTCTTATAAAAATATATGCATCCTCAATTTTAGTAAATTTGGGAAGCATGTTTATGATCTGGGATTTAATTTCAAAATTGACATCAGTTTGTGGTAGTCAGATACATGAGGGTTGGACTGACCCAACTGGATAGTATAGGTCTTTCAGTATCCGGTTTATGTTCGGGTTCACCCATGGTGCGTTTAAGGTCTACTGGACTAGATGTAAGGTTTGGATCTATTCTCACTAATCGACCAGATATCTTTGTCCAAAAAATTTGAAAATTTTTTGTTATTTTTATAATTTTTTTTAAAGAGAAGAAAAAAAGAGATAGATGAGAAGAAAATTCTAAAGATGAGAGCTTAAGGAGTCTTAAATCGAGAGACGATAAAGAATAGTATTTTAATTAGGGTTAATGGTTGTAGGTTAGTAATCAAGTTATGCAGCCAATCCTAGCTAAGGATAATCTTAAATCTAGACAGCTCCTAACTGTCAAGATTGCCTTTGAGCACTCCAGGTAAAAGACAAGCCACTTAACTGGCCAAGTAAGTGTAAGGTTGGTGGGGATCCCTCCGTTGCTTTCCTTAGACACCAACTGAGTTGGTCAGGTAAACGAACGGAACCAATTAAATAACCACCTTCCTTTAGGACGTAGTCCTTGAACCACTTTTCTAGACACCAATCAAACTGACTAACTCTAACCCGGTCCAACCTTTGGATCCCTTATCCTATTGAGCTCGAGAGTCCTTAGGGGCCAACGTCTAATTGATTTTAAGTTAAAATTTAGGTCAATACAATATGTAGGATGGTGGTTTATGGGCCAAAGAAGGGTGATGAAATCTTTATCTTTTCTTGTTTAGGGTTTGTGCCCTTAAGATGTTTTATAGAATTATGCAATGCAAGAAGAAAAGATGGCCAGATTTGATAGTAAGTCAAGAGTAAATTGATTTATTTTACTTTTTAAATTTTATGATTAAGTATCTAATTTCCTAAGTAGATTATGAGATGTCAATATAGAGATTTTTTTTTTAAGAAAGTAATTTTGATTAAGGAACTAAGCAATTAGAAAGTAAATAAAAAGAAACTAAGAATAAGATAATTTTTTTTAATAAAAAAAATAATCATGTTTAGATCTCCGGTAACAGTGTCAAAATTTGATTGCTGTCATAGGCGATCAAGAATAAAAATCAACACAAACTATATAGATTGGATGAGTAGGGATCATTTCTATGGGGATCTAGGACGATTATTTTTTTTTTAAGAAGAAATAAAAGAGAATTATTTGTAGAAGGATAAATAAAAATAAAATAGTAAAAATTAAATTAAAAATATAAATTAATTTATAAAAAAATAATTCAAAAAAATAATCTAAAAATTTTGAATCCATCATGCAAATTAAATTTATTTTTTTATTTTTTTATGTTGTAATATTAATTTTTATGATTAAGATATTAGCATATCTTATCTCCAAGAGATACAGACTGTATCAGTAGATTACAGCTCGTCCTGTCAGAGTATAAACTATCTAAATTTAATTACAAGATATAAGATTTAATCTAATATACCACGATCTATCTCTCTTAAGCACATACCGTATCCAGAGATCACGGCACGTCAGTACAGGGTATAGGCCATGTAGGCTAGATCAATACCTCAGAAAAATAAAAAGATATAAAATAAAAATATAATTTTATTATATAAAAATTAAATATAAAAAAAATAAAAATTTATTTACAGGCTTCATTGTATTCTTGGATTGAAGGAATTTAACCACGCATCAAGATTTCTAGCTCCATAATCTCTCAATATTTGATCCCTAAAGCTCTTTGATTTTTTTTCCTATTTTTTTCTTATTTTTTCTCTGATTTTTTTTTCTTTCTACACTTATTCTTGAGTCTCCTATTTATAGGTAAATTTTTCTTATTTTTTTGGAAGAAAAAAGAGTCCTAAAATCCTTAAAATTCATATAATACCCTTTACATTAATTTTTGGCCGTCGGATCACCTTCGGATGGCTCAGATCTGTCTAAAAATCATAGTTTTAATTCTTATCAATGTCAGATTCAACTACAGCCATCTGATTGTACCTCAAATAAATTTTTGATCGTTGATCAGCATCTCTGATTTTCTTAACACAGTCGGGATCGATGCTGGTCATTGGATCAGACTCTAGATTTATTTTTGATCGTCAGATCACGCAAAGAGGCTTCCACCCATCGTGGACCGCACTGTGGATCGCAAACTATTTTTGTGGACCACGTCCTTAATTCTGTGGATCGAGCGATCGATCCAGTGTGCATCGAAGGTTATTTTTAATATTTTTTAGGATATTTTAGCTCTATTTTTGCTCTGATTTTTGTCTGAAAAAATAAAAAAATATGTATTAAATTCTTTAAAAATTTTATATTATTTTAATATTTAAATTACTCAATTAAATTAATATCTATTTTTTATAAATATGCTCTAATTTTATATTTTTTAAAAATTATTTATTTTTGCAAGACAATCCAATTTATTCATGAAATTAGATTTTTAAGAAGATGTTAGCACCATAAATTATCAAAAATATATATAATAAATATAAAAATATATCACTTATTAGCTTTATCTTCTTTGAGTGCCTACATCACTTAAGACTGATCTTAAAAAGGTGTAAGAAGAAATACTTAGTGCTTAATTGAGAAAAATACCAATTCATGATCAAAGAAGATATAGTACTTGGCCATGTTATCTCAAAGAGTAGAATTGAAGTAGATAAAGCCAAAGTAGACTTGATTATAAATCTTTCACCACTCAAATCAGTCAAAGAAATTCACTCATTTCTAGGACATGCTGGCTTCTATAGAAGGTTCATCAAAAAATTTAGCAAAATAGCTCGACCACTTGTTAATCTTCTTGCCAAAGATGTCAAATTTGATTTCACTTCTGAGTGCTTCGATTCTTTTGAGCATCTTAAAAAGGTATTGATACTGCACCCATCATTCACCCATCCGATTGGACTCAACCCTTCGAACTCATGTGTGATGCATCAGATCATGCCATCGGAGCCATTATAGGACAAAGAATTAATAAGTTGCCGTGAGTTATTTACTATGCCAGTAGGATCCTTAATGATGCATAGCTCAACTATTGAACCACTGAAAAAGAGTTCTTGGCTATCGTTTTTGCCCTCAAAAAGTTTAGATTTTATTTGGTTGGGTCACATGTCATTGTATATACTGATCACTCAGCTATTTGACATCTCTTAACAAAGAAAGATGCAAAAGCACGTTTGATCTGATGGATTTTACTTCTTCAAGAATTTGACCTAGAAATTAGTGATAAGAAAGGAACCAAAAATATAGTGACTGATCACTTATCCCGATTGACTGATGTACCCTCTAACGAACCATCAATAAAAAAATCTTTTCCTGATGAATAACTCATATCCGTGACCAAAGAACTATGGTACGCTGATATTGTCAATTACTTAGCCACTTGTATGATCTCTCTTACTGGATCACTCAGAATAAACACAAATTCTTTGCCCAAGTAAAGTATTTTATTTGAGATGATCCATATCTGTTTAAATAATATCCTGATCAAATCATTAGAAGATGTATCTCAGACTGTGAGATCAAAAGTATTTTATCTTTTTATCATGACTAAGTCTGTGGTGGCCACTTTGGATCCAAAAAAATTGCTGCAAAAATTTATCAATATGGATTTTATTGGCCTAATTTATTTAAGGACGTACATGAGTACTGTAAAAGCTACACTAGGTGTCAACAAGTAGGATGAATTACAAAAAGAGACATGATGCCATTAAATCCAATTTTAGTTGTTGAGATTTTTGATGTGTGGGGTATCGATTTCATGGGATCACTTTCAAACTCTTTTGAAAATAAATATATCTTAGTGGTTGTCGATTACATATCTGAATGGATAGAGGCTATGCCATGTAGATCGAATGATAGCAAAATTATTAATTTATTTTTAAAAAAAAATATCCTCTCTCATTTTCGAATCCTTAGAACCATTATAAGTGATTAGGAAACATATTTTTGCAATCGATCCTTTGCAATCCTGATGAAGAAATACAACATCACCCATAAATTGGCCACACTCTATCACCCCTAGACTAGTAGACAAGTTGAAGTTTCAAATCATCAAATTAAACAAATCTTAGAGAAGACTGTGAGCACCAATAGAAAAGATTGGTCATTGAAGCTAATGGATGCTCTTTGGGCATATCGCACTGCCTTCAAAACCAACTTAGGAATATCTCCTTATAGGCTTATGTTTAGTAAAGCATGTCATTTGCCAGTAGAGCTTGAACATAGGGCTATGTGGGCTTTCAAAAAGTTGAACATGGATATATATGAGGTTGGACAACATCGGAAGCTACAAATTGATGAACTTGAGGAATCAGAAATGAAGCATACGACAATGCTAAGATATATAAAGAACGAACTAAGATATTTCATGATCGAGCAATCTTTAAAAAATTATTTTTATCTGATCAAAAAGTTCTTTTGTATAACTCTAGGCTACATTTATTTTCTGAAAAACTTAGATCTAGATGGACAGGGCCCTATATAGTAAAAAAAATTTTCTCTCATGGGGCTGTAGAGATCAAAAACTCAAGTAATGGTGCTACTTTTAAAGTAAATGGACAACGATTAAAACCATTCTTAGAGTTGCCTATTGAAATTAAGGACGAGACCATGGTTCTCCATGAGCCTATTTATTCTGATTGATTCTATATCATGGATTTAGTCTGACTGAAGACTTAAAACCTAGCACTTTTTGGAAGGTAATCTAATTTTTTTTTACTTTATTTTAACTAATCTTCATTTTTTTTAGGAATAATGGATCGTTCTGTGTGGAAGCATCTGTCAATAAATGTGATCTGACTGAAGATGATAAACTTAGTGCTTTTTGAGAGGCAACCCAGTTCCAATTTTTGCTTTTGCTTTCTTTTGTATTTTGTTTAGGTTAATCGAGTCCTGCTTCATATCTTTTATAGAAATTTGAGGATAGTATTGGCTAAGTTGGAGGAAGAATCAATTTTGAAAAAATTTTTTGGATCAGGTGACATCTGTCTTTTTTTTTTAATGCACCCTTTCATTTTTCTTATTTCATTGAGGACAATGTTGATTAAGTTGGAGGAGAGAATAAAAAAAAATTAAAAATTTTTAAGTTCTTAAGTAAGTTAGTATTTAGCATTTAAGCACTTAATTATACTTAAGAATCGAGTTAAATCAAATATTTTTTTTAAAAAAATTGATATATAGATCAGAGAGTTTGTGAGATATCGAGGGATCAAGTATTAAGAAACTCAATAAAGAGTTAAGTTTAGAAATTATATCATTTTTTTTGAGTATTTTTAAATTTTTCTACCAGTATCAAAGAAGAGTTTACTTTCTATGAGTTTGTGTAGGGTAACTATACATTTCTTCAGATTTAAAATTTTTTTTTTTTTCAAGTACTTCATGCTGAATAATCGAACCTCTTTGCCTAAGCAAGCATTGAGTTTCACATCAAAAGGTATGAAGGACAAAGAAGCTTTATTGTAAAGCTAGTTTTAACTCATAGCCTATTTGATTCGAGCAAATAGGTCAGAGGGGTATTCTATACCTAGTGCCCTAAAGTCATTTGGTTCGAGAGTCATTGACTGAAAACTCGCTACATGAGTCAAACAGAAAGCTTAAGGGATTAAGACACTGAATAGTGGTATGATGTTAAAAAAAATCATCAATAAATAAAGAATGTAAGTAATAATATACTTGTTTATATGAAGATTAATGATTTGGAGATAAAGGTGGGAGTAATTTAGAAAAAATTCAAAAAAATTTAGTATTCTTAGTTTAACTCCCACATTGATTAAGTATTAATACTTCAATGACATACCTCACCACACTCTACTAAACATCGATGATCTTTTTGAAAATTATCTGATGAAATTCAAAACTCTAAGTTAAACGGTACTTAACTCTAAATTCTTTCTTTACTCGAGGATGAGCAAAGTTCAAGTTGAAAGATATGATAAGTCATATATTTTTATATTTATTTTAGATATTTTTGATAATTTATGATACTAACATCTTCTTAAAAATCTAATTTCATAAATAAATTAGATTCTTACAAAAATAGATCATTTTTAAAAAAATATATAAAATTAGAGCATATTTATGGAATATAGATCTCAATTTAATTGCATAATTTTAAGCACCAAAATGATAAAAAATTATTGAGTAATTTAATTCATATTTTTTTTTTCAGGAACAAATCGGAGCAAAAATCAAACAAAAATATCCTTAAAAATAAAATTTACAGCCTTCGGTGCATGGTGGACTGGTCGCTCGATCCATGGATTCAAGGACGTGGTCCACAGGAATAGTATGCAATGTTTGGCATGATCTACGATGGGCGGAAGTATTTTCACATGATCTGACGGCTGGTATCACTCCGAATACGCGATTAGATGGCTGAAATCGCGCGTTACCATGTCCAGCGGTAATGGTCTACTTTAAGTGCGCAATCTGATGGTTCATATCAATTTTAAACGAGATTAGACAGTCCATATTCATTGTCGACTGAAAACTATTCAGATGAAGGATTTCTTTGCACGATCCAACAGTTGAAAACCCATCCGATGGCTGATCCGATGGCTGTGGTTATTCCCAATTGAGAATAGTATATCAAGTGCACGATCCAGTGGCTGAAATCAAATCCAATGTGAGATCCAATGGCTGACAGAGTTTTCGACTATAAGAAAGACTTGATCTATGCTTTTTGGGCAGATCTGGGCGGTCCAAGGAAGATTCGACGGTCAGAAATTAATGTTACAGGTATTATACGATTTAAGGGTTTTAGGATTCCTTTGGTGATCAAAAAAAGATAAAAAATTTATCAATAAATAGGGGGTCTAGAAATAAGAGTAGAAGGTAGAAAAAAACAATGGAAAAGCAAGAAAAAAATTGAAAAAAAAAAATAAGAGAGGTTTAGGGATCCAAGAGAAAGGATGAATATGGAGCTAGAGATCTTGATACATGGCTAAATTTCTTGAATACGATGAAGCCTGTAATCAATTTTTTATTTTTTTTATATTTAATTTTTATATAATAAAATTATACTTTTATTTCATATTTTTCTGAGGTATTGATCTAGCCTACTTGGCCTAAACCATCTATTAACATGCCGTGATCCCTGGATACGGTATGTACCTATGAGAGATAGATCGTGGTATGTTAGATTAATTCTTATATTTTATAATTAAATTTAGATAGTTTATACTCTAATAGGATGAGCCGTGATCTACTAATACAGTTCGTACCCCTTAGAGATAAGCTATATTAATATCCTAATCATAAGAATTAATATTATAATATAAAAAAAAATAAATCTAATTTGCATGGTGGATTCAAAATTTTTGGATTATTTCTCTGACTTATTTTTTTTCATAAATTAATTTATACTTTTAATTTAATTTTTACTATTCTATTTTTTTTAATCCTTCTACAATCAATTTTCTTATATTTTTTTTCAAAAAAAAAGATAATCACCCTAAATTTCTGTGGAAATGATTCCGACTTATCCTATCTATGTAGTTTGAGTTGATTTTTATTTTTGATCGCCTATGACAGTGATCAATGTACAAGATCCAGAACATTACTGGCTCATTCACCTTTTCTAGTAAAAGGTAACTTGGTCATTTTTTCAAGTAGACAAGACTTACAAGTTGATAATGATTCATAATCATTGTCATCATGAATTTTTTCTTGAACTAACTTGTTCATCCTGTTTTTGTTGATATGACCTAGCCTACAATACCAAAGGTAGGCATCCGTGACATCGATTATTCTAGGATATTTATTAGATATGTACATTATATTTGGCCATGATACAATATAAATATCATTGTTCAACTGTTCACACATTATAGTAACACCATTCAAAATGATATCATAAAAATTTTTCTTTATTGAAATTTCATAATTCGCTTTGGCCAAAAGTCCTACAGAAATGATATTCAAAAAAAAAATTGGGATAGTAATGACATTCATCAAGAACTATAAAATAGAAATTGAATACAAACTTGATAATTCCTAAAGCTAGAACTGGAATTGATCTTCTATCTCCAACGTTCAGGAATCTCTCGCCGTCTCCAAATCTCCTACTGACCTGAAGACCCTGCAATGAATTACAAATGTTAATAGGCTATCGGTATCCAATACCCAGGTTATTGTATCAAAACTAAGAAGTTACAAGGTGTTATCATATAATTACCTTATCCAGCAATCAATTGTTTCTTCTTCTTTGGTCTGTTTTGGTCAAAAAAAGCTATGTATTGAGGACAGTTTTTTTTTTTAGTGACTATGCTTCTTACAATAGAAGCACTCTGTCTGACTTTGATCAGTCTTAAACTTGGGCTTCTGGATCTGACTACCAATACTTTACACTTTTTTATTTTTTTTTCTTTCTTAAAGGGACGATGTTCACCCGAAGAAGATCCTCCCACTACATTCATCATCTTCTTGTGGAGCTGGTAATCCTTCTCAAAAGTTTGTAGCAATCTCAACAGACCGTGGTGGTTAACTACAGGTTTCGTCATTCTAAAATGACTGAGAAATAGTAGGTAGAATTTGGGTAGGGAGTTCATGATTGCATCCTTCTCCAGCTATTCGTGCAAGAAAAAGTCGAGCTTGCTCAGATGCTCGATCTATTCAATTATGTATAATATATGATCGGTTACCGATGCTCCCTCCCTCATCCAAGTATTGAAAATGGTGTAACTAGTTTTGTGCCGCTCAATATTGTCGGGAGTACCAAAAGACTCTCTCAACACTTTGAGCATATTTTTTGGCTGAGTCTTTTCAAACTTTCGGCTGAACTCGTCGTTCATAGAAGCTGGCATTATACAATGCACCATGATGCAGTCATTGAGTCACTTCAAGTAAATATCTCGAACCGCACCATGAGTATTAGAAGCAGACTCCTCAAGTGTCAGATCTGTAATGATATACAAGATCCACTCGTGCTCTAGGATGATTTTTAGTTTTCGATATCAGTTATTGAAATTTGGTCCCGTCAACTTCTTACTGTCTAACGGTGATCGGAGTGATAAGTTTGAGGCCATATCTGTATAGAAGAAAAAAATCAAAATCTAATCAATATATGAATTAATTAAGTCTAAAGACATGGACTTTAGTCTAAAAGTTCTCTCACTATTTTATACGAATTGGTAGCCTCTACCTCCAATTCGAGGAATTACTTTAATTCATTAGCGGATATTAAAATCCACACAGACTGCACACGAGCCTGACTTTGAGTGGCTCACCCATGTGCATCCATGGATAGATTTTTTAACCAATTATTTTACCAAATAATTTTTCATAATTGATTTAGCCCCAGGTAATTTTTCAGTTAACTTTGACCTTCTCTGCAAGTCCTGGTTAGGTCCAACCATTAACATAATCATACTTAAGAATCTAACTACCAAATAATTAGACCCGACTTTGATCGGCTAACCTGACCACTTGCTAGAGAGACTCGACTAAGTCATCATATTATGAATGCTTATTCAATGGTAGATAAATATCAGACCTTTGGGCCTCCAATGATCATCATACTAATGGACCCATTATCATCTAACTTAATGGGAGGCTATGATTTAGTTATCACCGTAACTATCTCATTTAAGAAACTTAATAATTTAGAGAATTTAATTTATGAATTAAAAAAAAAGAAGAGATCAATCAATAAATCACAATCTTCCCACTGACTTCATCAAGTCATTGAATTGGATTAAGATCATGCTAGTCGAACTGGCATCTAGATCAATCACACTGATCAACCTTAATGGTATGAGTTAACTCAAATCACTTAGCGATCTAATCAAAACATAATTCATCAAATTGGTCAGATAAGTGAAATCGATGGGAGGGTATGCTAAGCTTGCTTTAGATACAATCGAAATCGTCAGACAAGCTGCTTCCAATTAAAAATCACTGATCGAAATATCAAACTTACCCTAGACACCAATTAGCTAATTAATTTTGATTTGATAAGCCTAATGATTCAGGTTTAACCACTGAGCCACAATCAAGATCCATTCGATCTAATCAAAGATATGGACTTGACAATCTACAACTATTGTATTAGAGAAATTCTGATTTAATCTAGTTCAATATTTGGTTAGATTTAATCAATTTCTCTATATGGTCTATTAATTTTTTGATTCTAATCTTAGGTCTAACCTAATTAAGAAGACCTGATTTGAGCTAACCCATGCCCTCATATTTTATACAATGTCATTAGATCTGAAATTATAATTCTAGATCTAATCGATTTAATACTTAATTCTTAATTAAGTTTAGCATCAACATAGTTTGGATTTTGAAACTATTTCTCATGTAAATTTTTTATATTAAATCATAAAATTTTTTAGATCATATCTAAATTTTTATAATTTTAAATTAAAATAATTTTGATTATTAAGATTAGATGTAACTACTTTTTCATGCAACTTGCATCACATACAACAAATCCTAGGGTTTCAAGATCTAGAATTTCGTAAGAAAATAATTTTTTTTTATTTTTTTTTGAGACCTCACAGTGGCACCCCTACATGCCATAAGAGCACCTCATTAAATGGGAGGAGAGGATCATGTAATCCTACTTGTTCCTATGACCGGATGGCCTGGTGATTATCCAATCCGAGTACTTTGCTACTCAGATCATCTAATTTAACATATACAGGACTGATCAAATATCAGATCTAAAATTAAAATATTGAGATCTAATCTAAATAATATATAATCAGATCTGAAAGCATATGAAATCATATCGTAAGCAACCTGACTCTGATACCAATTGAAGAAAAAATAAGACAGTTCTATACATGCAATTTCAAATTTTTTCGCAGCAAATTTATTAGATTAAATATTTTAATCTATTTTACATACATAAGATCTAATCTATACTATCATATCAAGAAGTATGATATAATTAAATATAAATTTAAGATCTGAAAATAAAAATCTGCATCAATCTAATCGATGCTGCAGACTAGATCTAACCGTTAGATCTATCAAAACTAGTCTAACAAGTTTAAAATTTATTATTAGATTGTGGGTTGCTGATCTTCACAAGTATCTCATGTAGGAGAGAGTCCCTTTAGATTGCTCACAGCCACATGAAAATATTTGGCCTCTACAGATCATCCACACAAAGATCAGTGCAGATCAGGCTTCTTGGAAGGGCTTGCTTGTAAGGATCTTCAAAGGTTGAACTCTTCTTCTTTTTTTAATCTCTTGAATGCTCCAAAAGAGAAAAAGATCTAGAGGAGGAAGAGGAAGAGAGGAGAGAGCTATGGTAAAAAATAAAATTAGCAAGGAATATAACATAGGGCATCCACTATTGGAGCCCCGTTTAAATAACAAAGGACTATGGTTTTGGGTCAAAAGGGGGGCGCCAATATTCTCCATGCCAACCATCAATTTTGGCATCCCAAAAATTTTAGAAAAGGGTGTTGGCATGAGGAAGGGGTCTTGTATTTCTTATGCCAAAAGACTCTTCAAAGAATTTAAGAAAAAAATCTCCTGGTGCCACCTTTCTTTCCAAACATAAAAATCTCTTTCCTTTTTATCTCCTTATCTCTAATTCAGATCGCATTCAAATTAGGTAGGAGATAAGGCTATGATCATCATGCTTTGCCACCCACCCTTATTGTGCCCTCTCTCTTCATGCCAGAAATCACATGCCAAAACCATTTTGGCACTAAGAAGAGGAGGTGGGTCCAGGGTGGCACAAGAAGAAGAGATAGAGTCCCTGTTGGCTTGGACTCTTCATTTTCGATTTGGTTTTAAACCAAATCAAATCTGGTTTGAACCTAATGATAGGAATGAACCCAATCTAATGAAGAGCTTAATCATCTAAATAAATTTCTAATCCAATTAGAAATTAGGTGATTCTAAGTTCTGATCAAATTAAGATCAAATTTTTCTTGCAATTAGACTTGATCAAATCAAACTCAATCTAAGTCAAATTGAATCCAATTTAATTAGACTTGATCCAAAGCTCTTTGTTCAATCAAATTGAGTCAATTAACAATATAATTACTAATAAATCTTTTATTAATAGTAGAGTTCCAGTCCAGTGGGACTTTCCTCCAAAGTCCCAATCCCAGTGGGACTCTTCACCAGAGTCACAATCCAATTGGATTCTTCTGCCAATAGATCAGACCATATCTTCTAATGTGTGTGACCCCAAAGGTTCAAACTCAAGCCGATAGCATAGGAATAACTTTCTATACTAATCGATGTAATCATCTAGCAATGAGATCTGACGTCCGAATAGGCCGAAAGATTGCAAAGCAATATTCTAGAACTTACTGACGTATGGTTACTGTATAATTCATTCCTTTGACCCTAATGCTTAAGGTGGCCTAAGATTTGACTGTCAACCCTAATATAGTCAATCACATTATATTTTAACCTTTCAAATCTATTATATAGATTATTCTGACCAAAATTTTACTAAATTGAAATACATTGATGCATATCTTCTATTTATTCAGAGGGGTCAATTCCATCTTGACTCATATACCGATTTGATAAGTACTTACTGCACCCAATAACCTTCTATTATTGAATTAAAAATTCAGATGGTCTGGTACTAAAGTACAGTGAGTTGTTTATAAATCACCGTGGTGATCTCAGGTCTGAGGGATATTTATACCCATACCCTTCACTAACTACTCTTGACAGTAGAGTGCTCGATAAATGATCATGTTCGGTATAAATGTACACCTACATTTCACCTGCATACCATACCAGTGTCTTCACACTCCTTGGTTAAGAGGACAATCAATCTATATGATACACAACGACCTATACTTGATATTGCTATCATCCAATTAACAACATATCATTTGATCATGAATATTTTTAAGGACTAAACGACAAATCATCTTTTGTCGATAAAATATAGTTCTAAGAACTTCATCACAACATAGGAGTCCAAATAAGATGAACAAAATATGATGAAAAAGTAAAATAATTTTTATTAATTAAAATTCATATACAATTACAATTGTAAGCATAATCATCAATAGGCTGATGATTGATTTTAGGATATAATTTCCAATAGCTGGATCATTGAAGGAGGAATTATCCTGCTTTCACAGCCATCCTTGACCCAAACAGGCCAAAGAACAAGAGAAAGAAGCAAATATTTACTTCACAAGGTATTTATATGATAACTCCTTATAATTTCTCTATTTGTGATACTACTATCTGGGTGTTGGATATCGAAAGTCCGATTAATATATGTAATTCGTTACAGAGACTGCAAGTAAGTAAAAAAATTTGAGAGGACGAGCGGTTCTTGAACGTTGGAGATGGAAGCCTTGTTCTAGTTCTGATCTTGAAAACTTTATAGTTTATCTTTGAGTCCAGTAGTATCATGTTAAATGATGGTCATTATTGTCTCTCCTTTTTGATGAATGTCATCTCTGTAGGCCTTTTGGTCAAACTTAATTTCAAGTTTATAATAAAGGATAATTTTTGTGATATCATTATGAATGATACTATAATTATGCATGGATAATTAAAATATGACATAGATATAATATCATGGTCTGTTAGTGTAATGTACACAGCCAGTAAACGTCCCAAATTAGATAATGTCAGTGAATCCTACCTTTGGTATTGTAGGCTTGGTCATGTGAACAAGAGTAGGATTGATATGTTGATCAAGAAACGTGTCCTTGAAATAGATGATTGTGAATCATTACCAATCTGTGAATCCTGTCTGCTTGGTAAGATGACTGAGTCACATTTTAAAGAAAAAGATGAAAGAGCCAATAATATCCTAGGTCTAATACATATTGATGTATGTGGACCTATGAATATAAGTGTCAGCAGAGGATACTACTACTTTATTATATTTATAGACGACCTACGAGATATGGGCATGTCTATCTTATGAAGCATAAGTCAGAATCATTTGAAATGTTTAAACGATTCCATACTGAAGTAGAGAAATTGACTGAAAAGAGTATTAAGACCCTTCGGTCAGACCAAAGAGGTGAATACGTCACTAGTGACTTCCTGACATATTTGGAAGAGAATGTGATTCTCTCACAGTGGATCTCTCCTAAAATACCACAACATAACGAGGTGTCTGAAAGGAGAAATCAAATTTTGTTAGACATGATCCGATCCATGATGCGCTTTATGAGTTTGTCAATCTTTTTTTGGAGATATGCTCTAGAAACTGTCTACTACATTCTGATAAGGTACTGAGCAAGTCTGTCGATAAAATTTTATATGAGATATGGACTATGCGTAAGTCGGTGCTCTCACACCTTAGGATTTGAGGGTGTCTAGGCTTATGTCAAGCATTTAAAAATAGATAAGCTTGGACGTATATTCGATAGCTGCTTATTCATAGGGTATTCAAAAGAAACTAAAGGATACTACTTTTACCTCGCTGTAGAGCAAAAGATGTTGTCAGCAGCAGGGCAGTCATTTTTGAAAAAGAGTTTTTTGAAGAAGGAGCTAATGTCTGTAAAATTAAACTTGATGAAGTTCAAGAGGTGGAAGGACCAATACACACAGAATTGGATTTGATTAAAGAATCAAATGCGGAGCTAGTAGAGACACCATTAAAGAGAACCAGTAGAGTACCATGTCAGTCAGACAGATACTATGGTTTCTTAGTCTAGGACGGTAACCCCATCGAACTTGATAAGAATGATGAGGATCCGATCACCTATATAGAAGCCATACAAAGGATCGACTCCCAAAAATAACTTGAGGCCATGAAGTCCGAGATGGAGTCTATAGAGATCAATGGTGTATAGACACTAGTTGATCCATCTGAAGGGATAAGACTCATAGGGTAGAAATAGATTTTCAAAAGAAAAAAAGAGCGGATGGGAAGGTAGAGACATATAAAGCATGTCTAGTTGTCAAGAGTTATCGTCAGTGTTATGGTATTGACTATGATGAGATATTCTCTCCTGTGGTAATGCTCAAGTCTATCCAGATTATGCTTGCTATCGCTGCATACTTAGATTATGAGATCTGATAAATAGATGTCAAAACTACTTTGCTTAACGGAGAGTTGAAAGAAGAGATGTATATAATACAGTCTGAAGGGTTTACATCCACAGATGAGTCGAAAGTGTGCAAGCTGAATAGGTCTATTTATAGACTTAAGCAGGCGTCTAGGAGTTAGAATATGCATTTTGATAAGATGATTAAAATGTATAGCTTCGTTAAGAATGGAAAAGAGCTTTGCATCTACAAGTGAGCTACCGATTCTATAGTTGTTGGTGCAAAAATCTGCTTGTGCCGGAGAAGCTGGAGTCGCGGTCGCCGTCGGGACCTGCAAAAGAAGTCTAAACCAGAGGTGGGGTTGCTCCGGCAAGACCCTCCGACGCTCAAGTCAGTTCTCTGGCTCAACAAGAATGGAGTGCTCGAACGAAAATTTTAGCAGAGTTTCTAGATAAAAATGAGAGCTTAGAGAATAACGTATCTGGGGTCCCCCTTTTATAGACGGAGGGAGCAACAGACTGATAGCGATGTCTGTAACCGTCTGACAGTGGGCTGCCCAGAGTTAGGGAGAGTTTGTTGCGAAGAGTAGTGGGGTGGAATCATGGCTATCACCGGGACACGCCACGTGGAGTCTGTCGCGGGGAGTGGAGCGGCGTCTGTTGTCGTGACTTGCCAGAGGATGGAAGAATCGTGCGGTATCCGTTGCAGGAAGTGGAGCAGGATCGTGGGCATCATAGCGGTCTGTCAGGGAGTAATGGAGCCACGCGGAATCCGTCGCAGGAAGTGGGGCAGGATCATGGCCGTTGCTGCGTCACGCCAGGGAGTGCAGACCTGTCGGTTGAAGTTTGGCTGGAGTGTCTGGCGGAGAGGGGTGGTTAGCTATCCGTTTGAGAGGAGCCCGGAGTTCGGCTCCCGTAAGAGTCCAGACGAAGTCTTCCTTCAGCCGAAGTTGGGGATGAGGTCCGGCTCCCGTGAGAGTCCGGACGGAGTCTTCCCACAGCCGGAGTCGGAGACGAGGCTCGGCTCCCGTAGGGGTCCGGGCGGAGTCTTCCTGCAATTAAAGTCAGGGGCGAAGTCCGGCTCTCGTAGGAGTCCGGACAAAGCTTACCAGCAGTTGAAGTTGGTGATGGAGCCCGGCTCTCGTAGGAGTCCGGGCGGAGTCTGCTTGCGATCAGAGTCAGGGGCGGAGTCCGGCTCCCGTAGGAGTCCGGACAAGGTCTGTCTGCAGCCGGAGTCGGAGACGAGGCCCGGCTCCCGTAGGGGTCCGGGCGGAGTCTTCCTGCAATTAAAGTCAGGGGCGAAGTCCGGCTCCCATAGAAGTCCGGACGAAGCTTACCAGCAGTTGAAGTTGGTGACGGAGCCCGGCTCCCGTAGGAGTCCGAGCGGAGTCTACTTGGCAGTCGGAGTTGTGGGCAGAGTCTGGCTCCCGTAGGAGTCCAGACAAGGTCTGTCTGCAGCCGGAGTCGGGGACGAGGCCCGGCTCCTGTAGGGGTCCGGGCGGAGTCTTCCTGCAATTAAAGTCTGGGGCGAAGTCCGGCTCCCGTAGAAGTCCGGACGAAGCTTACCAGCGGTTGAAGTTGGTGACGGAGCCCGACTCCCGTAGGAGTCCGGGCGGAGTCTACTTGCGGTCGGAGTTGTGGGCGGAGTCCGGCTCCCGTAGGAGTCCGGACGAGGTCTATCTGCAGCCGGAGTCAGGGACGAGGCCCGGCTCCCGTAGGGGTCCGGGCGGAGTCTTCCTGCAATTAAAGTCAGAGGCGAAGTCCGGCTCCCGTAGGAGTCCGAACGAAGCTTACCAGCGGTTAAAGTTGGTGACGGAGCCCAGCTCCCGTAGGAGTCCGGGCGGAGTCTGCTTGCGGTCGGAGTTATGGGCAGAGTTCGGCTCCCGTAGGAGTCCGGACAAGGTCTGTCTGTAGCCGAAGTCGGGGACGAGGCTCGGCTCCCGTAGGGGTCCTGGCAGAGTCTTCCTGCAATTAAAGTCAGGGGCGAAGTCCGACTCCCGTAGGAGTCCGGACGAAGCTTACCAGCAGTTGAAGTTGGTGACGGAGCTCGGCTCCCATAGGAGTCCGGGCGGAGTCTGCTTGCGGTCGGAGTTGTGGGCGAAGTCCGGCTCCCGTTGAGTCCGGACAAGGTCTGTCTGCAACCGGAGTCGGGGACGAGGCCCGGCTCTCGTAGGGGTCCGGGCGGAGTCTTCCTGTAATTAAAGTCAGGGGCGAAGTCCGGCTCCCGTAGGAGCCCGGACGAAGCTTACCAGCGATTGAAGTTGGTGACGGAGCCCGGCTCCTGTAGGAGTCCGGGCGGAGTCTGCTTGCGGTCGGAGTTGTGGGCGGAGTCCGGCTCCCGTAGTAGTCCGGACAAGGTCTGTCTGCAGTCAGAGTCGGGGATGAGGCCCGGCTCCCGTAGGGGTCCGGGCGGAGTCTTCCTGCAATTAAAGTCAGGGGCGAAGTCCGGCTCCCGTAGGAGTCCGGACGAAGCTTACCAGCGGTTGAAGTTGGTGACGGAGCCCGGCTCCCGTAGGAGTCTGGGTGGAGTCTGCTTGCGGTCGGAGTTGTGGGCGGAGTCCGGCTCCCATAGGAGTCCAGACAAGGTCTGTCTGCAGCCGGAGTCGTGGACGAGGCCCGACTCCCGTAGGGGTCCGGGCGGAGTCTTCCTGCAATTAAAGTCAGGGGCGAAGTCCGGCTCCCGTAGGAGTCCGGACGAAGCTTACCAGCGGTTGAAGTTGGTGACGGAGCCCGACTCCCATAGGAGTCCGGACGGAGTCTGCTTGCGGTCGGAGTTGTGGGCGGAGTCCGGCTCCCGTAGGAGTCCGGACAAGGTCTGTCTGCAGTCGGAGTTGGAGGAGACTCGCGAGGGTTAATCCCGTTGAGAACTTCAGCTGAGGATATTTTATACCCAATACCAGTCCCCCTACTTCCGAGTTTGAATTTCGAATGAGGGAGGTACAGAGAGGTTTGCACAGCCAAAGTTGCCCCCTTGAATCTTGTGCTCGACCGTCCTCAGATATTTTGGCATTAAATGTGCGCGTGCTGGAGTCTTTTCGAATCGAGGTGATACGAAGGGACCCTTCGAAATTTTTGCTGGTACGTTGGCCCAGGTACGGTGCAGTAATGGCTCTGTCAGCCGTCAGCCGCTTTTAGCCACCTGCCGTGGTGAGTGGGACACATGTCGAGCGCGGACCGGCCTGGGGGGATTCGCGATCATTATGGCGCCGGATCCCAGGGCCTATTTAAACCCGTCCTTCTGCCTTTAGGGGCCCTATTCCACTTGAGAGTTCTATCAGTATCTGTCCTTTCTTCGAGAGCCCTGATTCTCTTGGCATCTTCTTGGGCCATAGGCGTCCTTCGAGTCGTCCCTGTCCTCGCCCCTCTGCATCCCTCAGAGCGATCTAGGTTAGTCCCAGAACCTTCATTTTTCTTCCCGCCACTTAGGGGCCTTTTCTTTGCCATTTTCTTCTGTCGTATTCCTCTGAGTTAGTCTCCTGTGACCTCTCGTCCTTTGTCCCGTCTGTTTTCTTCGGGATCATTAGGGTCTTCATTTGAAGGTATTCGAAATATCTTCCGATACTTTCGCTTCCAGCGGTTCTAGGAGTTCTTCCGCCTCAACCCCCCAAGTCCCCCGTTCTGTAGATGAACCCGCACCTGGGGTGGGGCCTCCCCCGATTTTTGCGCCGGGTGCCATTCCCTACTCCATGACTCTGGATGAACTCCTTCTGATA
The DNA here is from genome assembly GCF_000442705.2 of Elaeis guineensis. Taxonomy (NCBI): domain Eukaryota; kingdom Viridiplantae; phylum Streptophyta; class Magnoliopsida; order Arecales; family Arecaceae; genus Elaeis; species Elaeis guineensis. The sequence continues at coordinate 31,184,682 of NC_026002.2, forward strand.
AGGGTTCAGTATGGAGTTCCTTCGGAGTACGACCTGGAGCTGCCTGGCCCCTCCGATCGGGCTAGCGCTCCCCCACCCGATCATTTTTGCCTGTGTCAGGAGGTATTCCGTGCCGGACTCCGACTTTCGCTTCCGCCCTTTGTCATCGCCCTCTTCCAGTTCTTAGATATCTCTTTGGCTTCAGTTGCTCCGAATTCTTTTAGGTTTTTGATAGGGTTTCTCTTCCTTTGCCACGTAGTCGAGGTCCAGCCGTCCCTCTCTCTGTTTAGGCATTTCTATACCTTCAAGCGTCACCCTTCGGTGAAGGACTGGTGGTATTTCTCCCCTCAGTTTGGCAAGAAGGGGTTGCTGAAAGGTGCCCCCTCTTCAATCCGCAACTGGAAGTAGAAATACCTCTTCGTCCACTGTCCGACCTTGAGGCTGGGGCTACCCTCTTGGGGCTCTCTGAGGGACTCTGTCCGCCGGGCTCCCAGCCTGGGGGAGGACGACCTCCAGGCCGCTCGGATGCTTCTTGACTATTCCGCTCCTTCCCTTTCCAACCTTCTGAGGGAGCAATTTTTGTTCAACATCGGTCTGAGCCCCCAAGATCCTACGAGTACTCCATCTTTTCCTTTCTCTTCTTTTCTTCTGTCCTTCTTTTTTTTCTTTCTTTTTCTTCTCTCTTCTTTCTTCTTTTTTTTTTTTTTTTGCATGCCACTCCTTTCTTTTTCATCCCATTATTGATTTCTGATATCTTCTTTTTTTTTTTTTTTTTTTTTTTTAGGAATGGACGTCGAAGCAGCACGGATGCTCGCCAAGGGCCTCAAGGCCCACAAAAGAAAAGGTGCCGCGGTCTCCGGATCAGTAAAGAAGGCCAGGGTGGAGGAGACGAGCCTGGCTGTGCCTGTCCAGGCAGCCCCCGCGATCGATGTTTCTTCGGACACCGAACCAACGGCCCCCCGGGCCTCTTCAAGGAGTCCGCCGACTGGGGCTCCCATTTTGGGGGTCTGCTCCACAGAGGTGCCCGTAGTCGAGAGGGGGAGGAGAAGGAAGTCGGTGGCCTGCAGGGTGGGTAGCCGCCGAGCCGCCGCTGACGAGTCCCTCGGTTCCGAAGAGGAGCCGAAGAATCCCTTCAATGATAGGGACCTGATCAAGCGGTTGATCGACGGCTGCATTCTGCCTGAAGTCGTCGAGAGGATCGACCGCGTCGATCCCGAGCAGCGGGTTTGGGACTCCCTAGGGTCCTTTCTCGAGCTAAACAAATCTTCATTTAACCGGCTATTCGATCCTTGATCTGATCCCCTAGCCGCCCTTGCAGATTGGGCACCAGCTCCTCGCCAATATCGAGGCGACGAACCGGGCGAGGAGGGATGCCATCCAGGTGGAGGAGCATCGTCGGGCCGAGGTCGCTCGCCTCAAAGAAAAGGCAGCCGAAGTAGTTGCCCTCCAGGAGGCCCTGAAGAGAGAAAAGCAGGCCCAAGAGGAAGAGAGGCAGACCTCGGAGGAGACGGTGAGGAAGGCGGAGGTCGCCAACTTGGCGGAGCAGATTCCGATCCTGATCTCGGAGGCCAGGGTTCTTGCAGTGGAGGAGTTCAAGGCCTCCGCAGAGATGAGGGACCTGAATGTCAGGTTCGGCCAAGAAGCATTCATCAAGGGGTTCGAGCTCTGCCAGGAGAAGGTGGCCAGAAAATTTCTCGAGCTCGACCTCGGCTTCTTGGGCGAGGAGTCTGAGGATGAGGCCGGTCTTTCTCCTACCGCTACTGCTGTCGCAGCCCCCCTCCAGGAACACTGAGCTCTCCAACTCTTGCTTCTGAGGTCTGAGACCTCCGACCTTGTATCTTTCTTTTACTGCTATTTTTTTTTTTGTCTTCAAGAATCATTCAATCAATAAAGTTGAATTTCTCACCGTGGATGGCCTCTCTTCTCCCCCTTCCCCCCTTTTTATTTTTCTTTCTGCAATGAGACACGCCTTGACGCTTCTGTCTCTCGATGGCAGTGTCCTGCCACGGCACTTCCCCTACCCCAGGGGATCCCGCTGAAGTCCACGATCCAGCGGCTGAAGAAGGAGGTTCTTCATGTGACAAAAAGGTCGAAGAAGATGGAAGGCGAGCTTCGCAGGTTAAGGGAGCGTTACTCTGAAGCCACCTCGGAGGCCACCCGCTTTCGAAATCTCCACGTGAAGGGGATCATGGAGTATAGCCGGAGGAAGGCGGACTTCGCGAAGGAGCTTGAGGAACACGAGAAGAGTGCCAGCGATTGGATTTGGGCTCAAGCTGCCAAGATCAGCTCTCTCAGGGTGGAACTGTCAGCTGTACGGGAGAGAATTGGCCAGCTGAAAGGAAGTTCGTCCCGGCTTTTGGCTCGGGCCGACGGTGACCGGGAGTGGTCGAAGAAGGTCTCCGACCTTCAGCAGCAGCTTCAGGACGTCGAGGTGAGCTACGACGTGCATCGGGCCGGTTGGCGCAGGCAGGTGGATGAATATAAAGGGAGACTCAGGGTGGCGGCCGACGAAGTCGCCCATCTTCAGAGGCAGCTGGCTGACAGGGCTCAGCTTACTTCTGCTCAAGATTCTAATGAACTCCAGTCCCTAAGAGGAACCGTCGAAGGGCTTTCTGTCACCCTCGGGGAAAGGATAGTTGAGCTGCAGCAATTGAAGATCCAGCTGGCATACGAGCAGCAGGCCGTCACGGACGCGGAGGCAGAATCTGAGGTCCTGAGAAAGAGGCGTCGAGAGGCGGAGACCGAAAGTCAGTGACTTCGTCGGGTGCTCCAGGACGCGCTGCTGAAAAAGAGAGAGCTAGAAGAAAAAGTTGAGAATCTAAGGCAGTCCTGGATAAGAGGTGGAGCAGATAATTCTAGGTCGGAAGGAGCAGAGCTTCCCTAGGGCTCTTTTTGGCCTTCTGTCTTTTCATGTATATATTTTTCTTTTTGTTGTTTTGTCTCGCTTTTGTCGTTTTGCTTTTCCTCCCTTGGCCTTCTGGGCTTCGTGGTGTATATTTCGCAAATGAAATGAAAAAGAGATTTTGTGTTACCTCGTCCGCGTGTTGTATTAAATTATCATCCGTCGAACTTCTCTTGTCGTTCGACTTGTCCGATGTTGACATCGTTTGGAGGTGCCCAGTCATCGATACGCTGATTTACTTTCCTCGTCGTCCGTGGCCGTAGGCTCGAGCTTGGTGGTCCGATCTCTGCATTACCCCGAAGGTGTCACTGTTTTCTTGACCTATGTCGAGAGCCCTTTTAGAGGCCGGGGGCGCCTGGTAGGAACTTTCCATCTTTGTTAAGACGAGGTTCTTTACATCTTTGGCGTAGTTTATCCTTCATCTGTTTCCGATGTAGTTCGTCGCTTTCCTTTTTAATTTCCTCCCTCCTTTCAGAGTGAGGGTCCTCCCCTTGCCTTTCGCGGGGTTGCGTAGAAGTGTGGAGGTGCCGCTGAGGGGCCTTTCCCCTTCATCCAATCTTGTTGGGTGGCCGGATTTCGTCACCGTCAGGACGAGGTTCTCCTTCCGTTCCTGACGTAGTCGATCTCAGCTCAGGTTAGGACGAGGTTCTCCTCCTGTTCCCAATGGGGCCGCGGGGGCACATAAGGGCCATCGCAAGGGCCTCTCCCCCCATCCGGTCTAAAAGAACCGAGCCTTCGACTTTGCTCATGTCAGGACGAGGTTCTCCTCCTGTTTCTGACATGGCTGTGGGGGCGCATTAGGGCATTGTAAGGCCTCTCCCTCCATCCGGTCTGAAAGAACCGGGCCTTTGACTTTGCTCATGTCAGGACGAGGTTCTCCTCCTGTTCCTGACATGGCTGTGGGGGCGCATTCGGGCGTTGTAAGGCCTCTCCCCCCATTCGATCTAAAAGAACCGGGCTTTTGACTTTGCTCATGTCAGGACGAGGTTCTCCTCCTGTTCCTGACATGGCTGTGGGGGTGCATTCGGGCATTGTAAGGCCTCTCCCCCATCCGGTCTAAAAGAATCGGGCCTTTGACTTTGCTCATGCTAGGATGAGGTTCTCTTCCTGTTCCTGACATGACCATGGGGGCACCTAAGGGCCGTTATATGGGCCTCTCTCCCAATCCGATCTCAAGATAATCAGACTTTCATTTTATTTATGTTAGGATGAGGTTCTCCTCCTGTTCCTAATATAACCTTGTTTTAACTGTTTGAAGGGGTTATCCCCAGTCGTAACGAATCCATGCCAAATGGGAAGAACATGCAAAGTCGAAAGAAATTTAGATTCAGGGCAAAGTCATAAGCGATACATTTACAGGTTTTTCGAGTTCCATGGTCGTGGAAGGTCTGCTCCTCCTTGAGGCCCTCCGGTGATGGAGTCGATGGTCCCGATTGGAGGTCGATCCCCGGGCTGCTCCTCCCTCCTTGGCGGTTCAGGTTGCGGTAGGACCCTTGGCCGATCTTCTCTACCCTCAGGCCGACGTCGGATGAACCTATCGAGTCGACCTCACCGGATGAGCTCCTCGATCTCGTCTCGGAGCTGGATGCATTCCTTCGTGTCGTGGCCGTGGTCGTGGTGGTAGAGACAGAACTTGTTGGGGTTGCGCTTCTCAGGGTGTGTGCGCATCCTCTCTGGCCTGGGGAGCTGCTCCCTGACCTCCATCAGTACCTGGGTCTTCGAGGCATTGAGGGGGGCATAGTTGTAGAATCTTCCTGACGGAGAACCCCACCGAACCCTGCGATCCGGACTTCTCTGCCTACATACCCGGAGAGGAGTATGGGCACGCTTGTGCCCAGGAGGAGATCGAGAACGCGGCCGAGCTTCTCTCGACCTTTTTTCGACTGTGGGCTTACTCGAGTCTCCCGCCTGCCGCTCTCTCGCAGTCTCCTCATCCTTCATTTTGAAGGCTTATTTCGCTCGAGCGTACCCTTCAGCCTGAGCCAACAAATCAGCAAAATTCTTGGGGTACTTCTTCTCCAGGGGGAACAAAAGGTCATTCTTCTGAAGGCCGCCCTTCAAAGCGGCCATTGCGACTGATTGGTCCAAATTTTGGACCTCCAGTGCTGCGACATTGAAACAGTTGATGTAGGCCCGAATGGACTCCCCCTCCCTCTGCCTGATATTAATGAGGGACTCCGAGCCCTTCCGGGGGTGTCGGCTGCTGACAAAATGGGCCACAAATTGGTGGCTCATCTGATCGAAGAAAAAGATGGTACCCGGCTTCAGCGCCGAGTACCAATTTCTCGCCGCTCCCTTCAAGGTGGAGGGGAAGGCTCGGCACAAGATGGCGTCAGGTGCGCCATGAAGCAGCATCATCGTCCGGAAGGCTTCCAGATGATCAACTGGGTCTGAAGTCCCGTCGTAGCTTTCGAACTGGGGGAGTTTGAAGTTTGGCTGGATCGGTTCTTTTAGACCGGTTCTTTTAGACCGAATGGACTCCCTAGGGTCCTTTCTCGAGCTAAACAAATCTTCATTTAACCGGCTATTCGATCCTTGATCTGATCCCCTAGCCGCCCTTGCAGATTGGGCACCAGCTCCTCGCCAATATCGAGGCGACGAACCGGGCGAGGAGGGATGCCATCCAGGTGGAGGAGCATCGTCGGGCCGAGGTCGCTCGCCTCAAAGAAAAGGCAGCCGAAGTAGTTGCCCTCCAGGAGGCCCTGAAGAGAGAAAAGCAGGCCCAAGAGGAAGAGAGGCAGACCTCGGAGGAGACGGTGAGGAAGGCGGAGGTCGCCAACTTGGCGGAGCAGATTCCGATCCTGATCTCGGAGGCCAGGGTTCTTGCAGTGGAGGAGTTCAAGGCCTCCGCAGAGATGAGGGACCTGAATGTCAGGTTCGGCCAAGAAGCATTCATCAAGGGGTTCGAGCTCTGCCAGGAGAAGGTGGCCAGAAAATTTCTCGAGCTCGACCTCGGCTTCTTGGGCGAGGAGTCTGAGGATGAGGCCGGTCTTTCTCCTACCGCTACTGCTGTCGCAGCCCCCCTCCAGGAACACTGAGCTCTCCAACTCTTGCTTCTGAGGTCTGAGACCTCCGACCTTGTATCTTTCTTTTACTGCTATTTTTTTTTTTGTCTTCAAGAATCATTCAATCAATAAAGTTGAATTTCTCACCGTGGATGGCCTCTCTTCTCCCCCTTCCCCCCTTTTTATTTTTCTTTCTGCAATGAGACACGCCTTGACGCTTCTGTCTCTCGATGGCAGTGTCCTGCCACGGCACTTCCCCTACCCCAGGGGATCCCGCTGAAGTCCACGATCCAGCGGCTGAAGAAGGAGGTTCTTCATGTGACAAAAAGGTCGAAGAAGATGGAAGGCGAGCTTCGCAGGTTAAGGGAGCGTTACTCTGAAGCCACCTCGGAGGCCACCCGCTTTCGAAATCTCCACGTGAAGGGGATCATGGAGTATAGCCGGAGGAAGGCGGACTTCGCGAAGGAGCTTGAGGAACACGAGAAGAGTGCCAGCGATTGGATTTGGGCTCAAGCTGCCAAGATCAGCTCTCTCAGGGTGGAACTGTCAGCTGTACGGGAGAGAATTGGCCAGCTGAAAGGAAGTTCGTCCCGGCTTTTGGCTCGGGCCGACGGTGACCGGGAGTGGTCGAAGAAGGTCTCCGACCTTCAGCAGCAGCTTCAGGACGTCGAGGTGAGCTACGACGTGCATCGGGCCGGTTGGCGCAGGCAGGTGGATGAATATAAAGGGAGACTCAGGGTGGCGGCCGACGAAGTCGCCCATCTTCAGAGGCAGCTGGCTGACAGGGCTCAGCTTACTTCTGCTCAAGATTCTAATGAACTCCAGTCCCTAAGAGGAACCGTCGAAGGGCTTTCTGTCACCCTCGGGGAAAGGATAGTTGAGCTGCAGCAATTGAAGATCCAGCTGGCATACGAGCAGCAGGCCGTCACGGACGCGGAGGCAGAATCTGAGGTCCTGAGAAAGAGGCGTCGAGAGGCGGAGACCGAAAGTCAGTGACTTCGTCGGGTGCTCCAGGACGCGCTGCTGAAAAAGAGAGAGCTAGAAGAAAAAGTTGAGAATCTAAGGCAGTCCTGGATAAGAGGTGGAGCAGATAATTCTAGGTCGGAAGGAGCAGAGCTTCCCTAGGGCTCTTTTTGGCCTTCTGTCTTTTCATGTATATATTTTTCTTTTTGTTGTTTTGTCTCGCTTTTGTCGTTTTGCTTTTCCTCCCTTGGCCTTCTGGGCTTCGTGGTGTATATTTCGCAAATGAAATGAAAAAGAGATTTTGTGTTACCTCGTCCGCGTGTTGTATTAAATTATCATCCGTCGAACTTCTCTTGTCGTTCGACTTGTCCGATGTTGACATCGTTTGGAGGTGCCCAGTCATCGATACGCTGATTTACTTTCCTCGTCGTCCGTGGCCGTAGGCTCGAGCTTGGTGGTCCGATCTCTGCATTACCCCGAAGGTGTCACTGTTTTCTTGACCTATGTCGAGAGCCCTTTTAGAGGCCGGGGGCGCCTGGTAGGAACTTTCCATCTTTGTTAAGACGAGGTTCTTTACATCTTTGGCGTAGTTTATCCTTCATCTGTTTCCGATGTAGTTCGTCGCTTTCCTTTTTAATTTCCTCCCTCCTTTCAGAGTGAGGGTCCTCCCCTTGCCTTTCGCGGGGTTGCGTAGAAGTGTGGAGGTGCCGCTGAGGGGCCTTTCCCCTTCATCCAATCTTGTTGGGTGGCCGGATTTCGTCACCGTCAGGACGAGGTTCTCCTTCCGTTCCTGACGTAGTCGATCTCAGCTCAGGTTAGGACGAGGTTCTCCTCCTGTTCCCAATGGGGCCGCGGGGGCACATAAGGGCCATCGCAAGGGCCTCTCCCCCCATCCGGTCTAAAAGAACCGAGCCTTCGACTTTGCTCATGTCAGGACGAGGTTCTCCTCCTGTTTCTGACATGGCTGTGGGGGCGCATTAGGGCATTGTAAGGCCTCTCCCTCCATCCGGTCTGAAAGAACCGGGCCTTTGACTTTGCTCATGTCAGGACGAGGTTCTCCTCCTGTTCCTGACATGGCTGTGGGGGCGCATTCGGGCGTTGTAAGGCCTCTCCCCCCATTCGATCTAAAAGAACCGGGCTTTTGACTTTGCTCATGTCAGGACGAGGTTCTCCTCCTGTTCCTGACATGGCTGTGGGGGTGCATTCGGGCATTGTAAGGCCTCTCCCCCATCCGGTCTAAAAGAATCGGGCCTTTGACTTTGCTCATGCTAGGATGAGGTTCTCTTCCTGTTCCTGACATGACCATGGGGGCACCTAAGGGCCGTTATATGGGCCTCTCTCCCAATCCGATCTCAAGATAATCAGACTTTCATTTTATTTATGTTAGGATGAGGTTCTCCTCCTGTTCCTAATATAACCTTGTTTTAACTGTTTGAAGGGGTTATCCCCAGTCGTAACGAATCCATGCCAAATGGGAAGAACATGCAAAGTCGAAAGAAATTTAGATTCAGGGCAAAGTCATAAGCGATACATTTACAGGTTTTTCGAGTTCCATGGTCGTGGAAGGTCTGCTCCTCCTTGAGGCCCTCCGGTGATGGAGTCGATGGTCCCGATTGGAGGTCGATCCCCGGGCTGCTCCTCCCTCCTTGGCGGTTCAGGTTGCGGTAGGACCCTTGGCCGATCTTCTCTACCCTCAGGCCGACGTCGGATGAACCTATCGAGTCGACCTCACCGGATGAGCTCCTCGATCTCGTCTCGGAGCTGGATGCATTCCTTCGTGTCGTGGCCGTGGTCGTGGTGGTAGAGACAGAACTTGTTGGGGTTGCGCTTCTCAGGGTGTGTGCGCATCCTCTCTGGCCTGGGGAGCTGCTCCCTGACCTCCATCAGTACCTGGGTCTTCGAGGCATTGAGGGGGGCATAGTTGTAGAATCTTCCTGACGGAGAACCCCACCGAACCCTGCGATCCGGACTTCTCTGCCTACATACCCGGAGAGGAGTATGGGCACGCTTGTGCCCAGGAGGAGATCGAGAACGCGGCCGAGCTTCTCTCGACCTTTTTTCGACTGTGGGCTTACTCGAGTCTCCCGCCTGCCGCTCTCTCGCAGTCTCCTCATCCTTCATTTTGAAGGCTTATTTCGCTCGAGCGTACCCTTCAGCCTGAGCCAACAAATCAGCAAAATTCTTGGGGTACTTCTTCTCCAGGGGGAACAAAAGGTCATTCTTCTGAAGGCCGCCCTTCAAAGCGGCCATTGCGACTGATTGGTCCAAATTTTGGACCTCCAGTGCTGCGACATTGAAACAGTTGATGTAGGCCCGAATGGACTCCCCCTCCCTCTGCCTGATATTAATGAGGGACTCCGAGCCCTTCCGGGGGTGTCGGCTGCTGACAAAATGGGCCACAAATTGGTGGCTCATCTGATCGAAGAAAAAGATGGTACCCGGCTTCAGCGCCGAGTACCAATTTCTCGCCGCTCCCTTCAAGGTGGAGGGGAAGGCTCGGCACAAGATGGCGTCAGGTGCGCCATGAAGCAGCATCATCGTCCGGAAGGCTTCCAGATGATCAACTGGGTCTGAAGTCCCGTCGTAGCTTTCGAACTGGGGGAGTTTGAAGTTTGGCTGGATCGGTTCCTGCATGATCATTTGAGAAAAGGGAGGGTCAGTGCAAATATCCTCACCGTAAGCGGAGGGAGCGTGGCGGAGTTCTTCGATCCGCCGGTTCATCTCCTGGAGTCTCCGGTCCAGAAAATCCTCTCGACTCTGGGTCTCGAGGGTCCTCTGGCAGAATGGGGGCAGGGATCTTCCAGGGGTGGAGTCATGATCCGATTGAGAGCTCTCCACCCTCGGGTTCATCTTCCCGGGAAAGACGGGGTGGCTGGCCCAAGTGGCCCACCCCACTGTCGGATTCTGGCATTCCGGTGACACCCTTTCCAGGCGCACTGATGCCTGCGGCTGCTGCTGCTGCTGTATGGCCTGTACAGCTTCAGTGAGGCCTCTGACCTGCTGCGCCAGCAGATCAAATTGCTCTGCGTCGACCGCCATCGCCGGAGGAGGAGGAGGCTGGAAAACTGGAGGTGAGGTCGGAGCCTGAGATCTGGCCACGGAGGTCGTGGATCGTCGCATGGACGCCTTGCGGGGAGGCATCGAGCAAAGACCAAGTGGAGGAAGGAGGAGAGGACGTCGGAAAAGATGCCCGGGGGCGGTCCCGTTGAGCGCTCCTTTAAGAACAAGGATACTGCGAAGACACAGCCCTTCCTCTAGCACCAATCCTGTTGGTGCAAAAATCTGCTTGCGCCAGAGAAGCTGGAGTCGCGGTCGTCGTCGGAACCTGCAAAAGAAGTCTAAACCGGAGGTGGGGTTGCTCCGGCAAGACCCTCCGACGCTCAAGTCAGTTCTCTGCCTCAACAAGAATGGAGTGCTCGAACGAAAATTTTAGCAGAGTTTCTAGATAAAAATGAGAGCTTAGAGAATAACATATATGGGGTCCCCCTTTTATAGGCGAAGGGAGCAACAGACTGATAGCGATATCTGTAACCGTCTGGCAGTGGGCTGCCCAGAGTCAGGGAAAGTTTGTTGCGAAAAGTAGTGGGGTGGAATCGTGGCTATCACCGGGACACGCCACGTGGAGTCTGTCGTGGGGAGTGGAGCGGCGTCCCTTGTCGCGACTTGCCAGAGGATGGAAGAATCGTGCGGTATCCATCACAGAAAGTTTTGCAGGATCATGGGAATCATAGCGGTCTGCCAGGGAGTAATGGAGCCATGCGGAATCCGTCGTAGGAAGTGGGGCAGGATCGTGGCCGTTGCTGCGTCACGCTAGAAAGTGCAGACCTATCGGCTGGAGTGTCTGGCAGAGAGGGGTGGTTAGCTATCCGTTTGAGAGGAGCCCGGAGTCCGGCTCCCGTAAGAGTCCGGATGAAGTCTTCCTTCAGCCGAAGTTGGGGATGAGGTCCGGCTCCCGTGAGAGTCCGGACGGAGTCTTCCCGTAGTCCGAGTCAGAGACGAGGCCCGGCTCCCGTAGGGGTCCGGACGGAGTCTTCCTGCAATTAAAGTCAGGGGCGAAGTTCGGCTCTCGTAGGAGTCCGAACGAAGCTTACCAGCAGTTGAAGTTGGTGACGGAGTCCGGCTCCCGTAGGAGTCCGGGCAGAGTCTGCTTGCGGTCGGAGTTGTGGGCGGAGTCTGGCTCCCGTAGGAGTCCGGACAACGTCTGTCTGCAGCCGGAGTCGGGGACGAGGCCCGGCTCCCGTAGGGGTCCGGGCGGAGTCTTCTTGCAATTAAAGTCAGGGGCGAAGTCCGGCTCCCGTAGAAGTCCGGACGAAGCTTACCAGCAGTTGAAGTTGGTGACGGAGCCCGGCTCCCGTAGGAGTCCGGGCGGAGTCTACTTGGCAGTCGGAGTTGTGGGCGGAGTTCGGCTCCCATAGGAGTCCGGACAAGGTCTGTCTGCAGTCGGAGTCAGAGACGAGGCCCGGCTCCCGTAGGGGTCCGAGCGGAGTCTTCCTGCAATTAAAGTCAGGGGCGAAGTCCGGCTCCTGTAGAAGTCCGGACGAAGCTTACCAGTGGTTGAAGTTGGTGACGGAGCCCGGCTCCCGTAGGAGTCCGGGCGGAGTCTGCTTGCGGTCAGAGTTGTGGGCGGAGTCCGGCTCCCGTAGGAGTCCGGACGAGGTCTGTCTGCAGTCGGAGTCGGGGATGAGGCCCGGCTCCCGTAGGGGTCCGGGCGGAGTCTTCCTGCAATTAAAGTCAGGGGCGAAGTCCGGCTCCCGTAAGAGTCCGGACGAAGCTTACCAGCGGTTGAAGTTGGTGACGGAGCCCGACTCCCATAGGAGTCCGAGCGGAGTCTGCTTGCGGTCGGAGTTGTGGGCGGAGTCTGGCTCCTGTAGGAGTCCGGACAAGGTCTGTCTGCAGCCGGAGTCAGGGACGAGGCCCGGCTCCCGTAGGGGTCCGGGCGGAGTCTTCCTGCAATTAAAGTCAGGGGTGAAGTCCGGCTCCCGTAGGAGTCCGGACGAAGCTTACCAGTGGTTGAAGTTGGTGACGGAGCCCGGCTCCTGTAGGAGTCCGGGCGGAGTCTGCTTGCGGTCGGAGTTGTGGGCAGAGTCCGGCTCCCGTAGGAGTCTGGACAAGGTCTGTCTGCAGTCAGAGTCGGGGATGAGGCCCGGCTCCCGTAGGGGTCCGGGCGAAGTCTTCCTGCAATTAAAGTCAGGGGCGATGTCTGGCTCCCGTAGGAGTCCGGACGAAGCTTACCAGCGGTTGAAGTTGGTGATGGAGCCCGGCTCCCGTAGGAGTCCGGGCGGAGTCTGCTTGCGGTCGGAGTTGTGGGCAGAGTCCGGCTCCCGTAGGAGTCCAGACAAGGTCTGTCTGCAGCCGGAGTCGGGGACGAGGCCCGGCTCCCGTAGGGTTCCGGGCGGAGTCTTCCTGCAATTAAAGTCAGGGGCGAAGTCCGGCTCCCGTAGGAGTCCGGACGAAGCTTACCAGCGGTTGAAGTTGGTGACGGAGCCCGACTCCCGTAGGAGTCCGGGCGGAGTCTGCTTGCGGTCGGAGTTGTGGGCGGAGTCCGACTCCCGTAGGAGTCCGGACAAGGTCTGTCTGCAGCCGGAGTCGGGGATGAGGCCCGGCTCCCATAGGGGTCCGGGCGGAGTCTTCCTGTAATTAAAGTCAGGGGCGAAGTTCGGCTCCCGTAGGAGTCCGGACGAAGCTTACCAGCGGTTGAAGTTGGTGACGGAGCCCAGCTCCCGTAGGAGTCCGAGTGGAGTTTGCTTGCGGTCGAAGTTGTGGGCGGAGTCCGACTCCCGTAGGAGTCCGGACAAGGTCTGTCTGCAGCCGGAGTCGGAGGAGACTCGCGAGGGTTAATCCCGTTGAGAACTTCGGCTGAGGGTATTTTATACCCAACAATAGTCATCTTTCTTGTACTGTATGTGAATGAGATACTATTATTAGAAAATGACATCTTGACTTTGTAGAGTGTGAAGCTATGGTTATCATCACAGTTCTCCGTGGAGGACTTGGAAGAAACATCTTACATCTTAGAGATAAAGATCTATAGAGATAGATCTAGAAGGTTGCTTGGATTATCTCAATCCATGTACATCGATATCATATTGAAGCGGTTCAACATGGATAATTTCAAGAGAAGCTATCTTTCGATAGGTCAAGAAATTACTCTTTTCAAAAAAAATTATCCGACAACTCTTGAGGAGAAAGAGCATATGAGTAGAATATCATATGCTTCGACAATAGGATATATCATGTACGCCATGACATGTACGAGGCCAGATGTGGCTTCTTCATTAAGGATAGTGAGTAGGTACCAGTTTGATCCGAGTGAGAACCATTGAAAGATTTCAGAGGTAATCCTTAAGTATTTGAGAAATACTAAAGACCAATGGCTTATCTATGGAGATACTGATATGAAACTTGTGGAATATACTGATTCCAATTTTCAATTAGATTGTGATGACAGCAGAAGCATGTCGGACTACATATTTATCTTAAATAGAGAAGCGTTTGCTAAAAAAGTTCTAAGCAACATACTGTGACCGATTCTGTATGCGAAGTGAAATACAGTGCTGCATTGGATGCTACAAAAGAGGCGGTGTGGCTGCAAAAATTCATCATCGAACTGAAAGTTACACCTTCTATTGATGGCCCCGTTCTGCTATATTGTGACAGCTCCAATGCCATAGCTCAGACGAAAGAACCAAAGTCATACCAACGCACCAAACATATTCTGCGTTGCTATCATCTGTTACGAGAGATCATGAATCGAGGTGATGTCGAGCTTCAGAAGATCGATGGAAAGAAGAACCTAACTAACCCCTTTACTAAAGCTCTCGAGATCAAAGAGTTCGATGACTTCAAATGAAAGATGGGTATAAAATACTATCCCGATTAGCTTTAGTCCAAGTGAGAGTTGTTGGAAATTGTATCCTAAAACCAATCATTTGACGATTGAGTTTCTATTTATATATGAATTATTTATTAATAAATAAAAATTATTTTGATATTATTCATCATAAAGTTACATCTTCCTGGTAGAACTCTTGTGTTGTAATGAAGTCTTTAGAACTATATTAGTGAATGATAAAGAGAGGATTTATCGTATAGTTCTTAAATATGTTCACGATCAAATGATACATTATTATAGAATGATCATGTTTATCAAGTAGAGATTGTTGTGTGCTATATGGGGTGCTTGTCTTCTTAACCAAAGAGTATGGTGACACTGATATGACATACAGATGAGATGTAGGAGTACATCGTCACTGAATAAGTAACTCATCTACTGAGCATTCTACTGTCAAGAGCTGCTCACAAAGCATATGGACATAAGTGTCCTTTAGATCTGAGATCATCATAGTGACTTGCAAGCAACTCACTATGCTTTATTGTCAGATTATCTAGATTTCTAATGCAGTGACGGAAGACTACTAGGTACTGTCAAGTACTTATGAAGCTGTGTGTGGATCAAGATAAGATGGATTCCTTCAGATTATAGAAGCTGATGTATCATTGTATTTCAATTGAATAAAGCCTTGATCAGGGTAATCCATGAGATGGATTTGAAAGGTTGAAATACAATGTGGATGAAACACTCTGGGTTGTTGGTTAAACCTAGACCAGCCTAGAGCATTCAGGATCAAAGAGATGAATTATGCGGTAACCATATGTGTAGGTTTTAAAATATTTTTTTATAATAATTTGACTTATCTAGATGTCGAAAATTATTGCTAGATGGTATCTCGATTAGTGCAGGAATCGATTCCTGTACTACCGACTTAGTGTTTGAACCTATGGAGTCACGCACACAAGTCAGACAAGGTAGAAAAGTATTGACTTATGTTTATATGTCCAATTTGAAAGTACTTAACTTGATTGAATATATAAGCTAACTTGATTGAGAATTAAGTTATGGACTAAACGAGATTGAAGAGTTGACTATGTCTAGCTAGCACTACACATGAGGTTCAGGTTCAATCTCAGAGATGAATAGTTTCTGATTTATGATCCATAATGCTTATAAGGGATTGAATTTAAGTGCTAATTAATTTTAGATTAGATCTAAATTAATTAGATTTAATTGAGTTTAAAATTTCAAGTTAGACTTGGTGCAACAGTCTTAAAGAATTAGAGATTGACAGCCTTTCAAAATTATTTCAAACCATATTCGAATTAGATTCGAATCGGATCCTTTTTGGATAAGATCTTTGGAGTCCTACTTGCACTAGGATTCTCTCACTCCCTTGGCCGACCAGCATCTAGCATGGAGCTGGTTGTAGGTGTTCCATTTGGTTGTGGGAATGGGTGCATTGTCGGCACCTTATATAGTACCTATCCTATCTCATGTAGGAGTCTTTTTTTCATGAGTATTGGACCGATTCAAAGCTTGATTGAATTAGAAGTTCTATACTTATTAGATTATGAGAATCATTTATAAGTAGAGAGGGTCTCTACCTACGGATGTATAGAAAATAAATCAGATTGAGAGAAGAGAAAAAGAGAGAAGGAGACGTGGCTTGTGGGCGTCCCACCTTTGGCGTGCTCTCTACCTTGCCGCCCCCCTCTTCCCTTGCCATGGGCCCTCATCTTGGGCATCCCCTTGCTAGTGTGAGGCATCACACCTAGCTGCTCTCCTCCCTCTTTTAGTTGGGTTGCAAAATTGCCTTGATCAGAGCTTCATTCTGCTTTCCTGCGTTGTTTGGCGTGCATGCGAAGTTGAGGATCTACAGTTTCAGACCTATGCGAAGGTTGAATCCAGATTCTAAAGATTTGATTCCCAATTTTGCTGCAAAAATAGATAAAGATTTAATCCTTATTCATATAGATTTGTAAAAAATTTTTTAAATGCAACCCTAGTTATCCGCGAGAAACAAATTCCCTCCCCTTCAACAATCCCTTAGTTGTGGGCAATTAATACCCACATTGAATAACTGTCATCCGATCCCTATTCTCTTGGGGTTGGAATAGTCAGCTAAATACTGAGGAAGTCCTCAATCGGGTATAAAGTGGTTATATGCCGAACTTAGTCGGCTGAGCCACAAATGGGATTATTGGGTGGCAGTAAAGTCGGTCCTGTCTCCTTAATCGATGATCGCTGTCGTAGGCGGTCAAGAATAAAAATCAATTCCAACTATATAGAAAGGATGAGTCGGGATCGTTTTCACAGGGATCTAGGGCGATTATTTTTTTTTTTTGAAGAAGAAATAAAAGAGAATTGATTGTAGAAGGATTAAAGAAAGAATAAAATAGCAAGAATTTAATTATAAATATAAATTAATTTGTAAAAAAAATAAATTAGAGAGATAATCTAAAAATTTCGAATCCATCATGCAAATTAGATTTATTTTTTTAATGTTACAATATTAATTCTTGTGATTCGGATATTAGTATTCTTGTGATTCGGATATTAGTATAGCTTATCTCTAAGAGGTACCGACTGTATCAGTGGATCACTGGATCACGACTTATCCTATTAGAGTATAAATTATCTAAATTTAATTACAAGATATAAGATTTAATTTAACATACCACGATCTATCTCTTCTACGTACGTGCCGTATCCAAAGATCACGGCACATCAGTAGATGGTTTAAGTCGTGTAGACTAGATCAATACCTCAAAATAAAAAGATATAAAATAAAAGTATAATTTTATTGCATGAAAATTAAATAAATAAAAAAAAAAAATTCATTTACAAGCTCCATCGTATTATTCCTGGGTATACGATTCCTGGGTTGAAGAAATTTAGCCACACATCAAGATCTCTAACTCTATTTTTTCTCTTTTTTCAAGATTCAAAATAATAAAATAAGAATTTTATTCTACTTCCTTTGCTCCTGTGCTTTCTCTCTATTTTTGCTACCGCTTGCTGTCTTCTCTCTGTGCCTCTCCTACTCTTAGATGTCTTTCTCTTATAGTCTGAAGTCCTTTTTATAGGCCTTGGGAGGGGAAGAATTTTTGTTGTTTACCGATGTGGGACTACAGGATGTCACATGCTGTGAAGAGTTTGAATTCCACTCAGTTTCAATCCCTGAATCCCGTTAAAATTCTTGGCTTTTATATTCGTACCAAAGTTCCGCGCTTGCTGGTCTCGCTCTCTGTTTCGTCGAGTTTGTGCATCAATCGGCATCCAAATCCGCAGGTCTTTTGAAACATTCCCAAGCGATCGCGCTTGAATTGGCTCCGCTCCACTCCCTCGTTCGTTTGAGTCCACATGCACCAGGCCGCCGTGAAATGTGCGGAAGTGATCACCATGCCGCGTGACATGCCAGCGACCACTTTGTTTCAAACTCTCTTGGCTCCACGTGAAGCTCCAGCAAACCTTTTCTCCATTTTGATTCATATGGTCCCACAAACTTCTCCTGTTCACACCAAGTCAACAACCCTTCTCTCTCTCTCTCTCTCTCTCTCTCTCTCTCTCTTTTAAGAGACAGATCTCATAGAAAATTAGGTTTCTTTTTTTTTTATATTTTTATTTATTGAATCTCTGTTGGGCACTCATGAATTATTACGTGTCTGCAGCTAACTGATCTAAATTTGGATATGAGCTTTATTTATACGTGTTGAAGAGTCATTTGTTTGTTAATTTACGATTAAATCTTCATAATTAATTATTTTTAAAAAAATAAAAAAATATCAAATTCTAAATAATAAAAATTAAATATTAAAAATTTTAATATTTTTTTTGACATATTTGATGTACTAATCAGTCGATAATTTTTTGAGGATTCACTCCAACACTTGCCCCTCCCAACTCCTGAGTCCGATGTGACATAGTGGCATTGGGTGAAGGGAGTTAATCAGACTTGTCCAGCCACTAATTGTGAGTCAGTGAAGACTTTTAGTAGCTTCGCGTCGAAATTTTTGGCCACCTTTAAGCCAGTCATCAAAGCTTCATATTCGGCTTGATTATTTAAAGTCTTGAAAGCAAATCAAAGAGCACATTCAATGACTACATCAGTATTAGTCAGAATGAGACCTGCCCTGTAGCTTTGTGCATTAGATGCTCCATCCACATACAAAATCCATGCCAACTTCGAAGTTTTTTCTTCAGATTGCTCTTGAATTTCTCCGTTGTTCGATATTATGCACTCGATGATGAAGTTGACTAAGATTTGACCTTTCATTGAGGACTGAAGAAGATAAAAAAGGTCGAACTCACTAAGTTCAATCATCCATTTTACCATCCTTCCCAAGGTATCTGATCATTGTAGCAAAGTTTTCAAAGATAGATCAATTAAGAGTTTTACCAAATGGGCTTGAAATATGGACATAACTGTCGGACAGTAATGATGATCGCATAGATGACCTTCTTGATCTGAGAGTATCTTATTTCTCCACCATGAAGGACCTGACTTATATAATGGATGGGTTTTTATACCATATCGTCATCTCAGACTAAGATCGAGCTTACAACTTCCAGGGACATAGCTAGGTGCATGAGTAATTCGTTGCTTGTATTTGGCTTCATCAAGGGTGGAGGAGAGCTCAAGTATAACTTCAGGTCTTCAAAAGCTTTTTGACATTCTTCAGTCCAGTTGAAGTTTTTTATTTGTCTGAGTATTTGAAAGAAAGGAAGACATTGCTCTGCCGACTTGAAAATGAATCGACTAAGAGATGCAACGCAATAGGTCAGTTTTTGAATATCTTGTTTTGAGATTGGAGATTTCATGTCGAGGATTGTCTTGATCTTCTCAAGATTGGCCTCTATACCTCGCTCATCACCATGAACCCAAGAAATTTTTCTGAAGTTACCTCAAATATGCACTTAGTCGGTTTTAACTTCATTTGATGTTTTCTCAGAGCGTCAAAGGCTTATGATAAGTCATCGATATGTCAAGAGACTTCATTACTTTTTATGAGCATGTCATCGATATATATTTCCATGCTGCGACCAATTTGATCATTGAAAATCTTATTGACTAGTTATCGATATGTCACTCCAACATTTCTGAGACCAAAGGACATGACTTTTTAATAATATAGGCCTTTTTCGGTGGTGAATGTTGTCTCCTCATCTTCGAATGCCATCTAGATTTGATTGTGACCAGAGAAAGCATCTATAAAGCTCAAAAGTTGATAGCCTGATGTAGTATTGATGAATTGATCGATCTTCGATAGTGAAAAACTGTCTTTTGGACAATGGAATAGTGGATATATATTCTCTACTTGTCATTGGCTTTCTTGACCATCATCATATTTGCTAGCCACTTCGGATAGTTTGCTTCTCAGATAAAGTTGTCGACTCGTAACTTGTTAATTTCTTTGTCGATGGTTTTTTATCTTTTGGGAGCAAAATTTCTCTTCTTCTGATGTACTGGCCTGCACTTGGAGTCAATATATAATTTATGGACAATTACGTCAGAAAGAATACCTGGCATGTCGGAAGCCAACCATGCAAAGATGTTGGCATTTTTCCATAGGAAAGCTACGAGCTTTTTTCGAAGATCTTGACTTAACATAGATCTGACTTGGACATTCTTTGTTGGGTCTCCCTCTATCAAGGGTATTGAAGTCAGTTTTTTGGCAGGTTCTCTTTGGTCCAACCCATCAATAGGAAGAGCTTCCAAAGGTTTTCTTCTTTTGATTGTTGTTAAGTAATATTGTCAGGCAAGTAGTTGATCTTCTTGCATTCCACCAGTTTCATTTCTCATCGAGAATCGTATGAGAAGGTGGTATGTTGAAACAATAGTTTGAAGTGCATTTAATCCGGGTCGTTCCATTATTATGTTGTAGGCCGAAGGAACTCAGATCACGAGGAAATTAAGTCGCATGGTAGATTGCTGTAGTCGTTTTCCATCTGTAATGGAAAGTTGTATTTCTCCTTCTACCTTTATTGAGTCACTGATAAATCCGACTGAAGGCATATTGATTGGTTTTAGTCGGTTAGCCAATAGTTTTTTTTAGAAGAAAGCATCATAGAATAATACGTCAGCAGAGCTTCCTTTATCAACTAAACATCATTTTATATCATAATTAGATATTATCATGGAAACGACAATAGTATTATCATGAAGAGTTTGAACTCCTCATAAATCTTTATTAGAGAAAAGCAATTGCATTATCTCCTCACTGATGCTTTAGTGAGCTCCTCGAACTTTCTGCTTCCCCATGAGTTAATTCCCCAAAGATTATATTGATCACACCTGTTGTCGTTGAGCGTGAGTTTCTTCCTCGGGATGCATCTGAGATTGTAGATCTATGGACACTTAAGCTGGACGGTCTCACAGGTATTTCTTGAGATAACCTCACTAAATTAGGACCTCTATCTCATTTTTTAATTGGATGTACTGTTCGATATCATGATCATGGTCTTGATGAACCGGAAATATCTCTTCCTATTGTGAGATGTCTGTGGCATCTTCATTGGCTGGGGTTGTTGAAGGTAGCTTTCCTTTTCAATCTTCATAAGAATTTGCACATATTGAGCAGTAAGGGGAGTGTAAGAGTCATATATACCTGTAGCCAAAGCTTTTTGACTTTGGGCTTTGTCAGTGAAGTGGAGCTTCTCTATTAGTTTGGATCTTGCTAGGTCCTACCGAGGCTTTATTCTTCTTTATCTTTTTTTGACCTTTGCCTTCAGATGGGCATCGATCAGTGGCTCCTTCTTTGATGTGAATGTACTTCTGCGTGCACTTAAGAAGTTCGACATAAGTATGGAAAAATTTTGTTGGTGGATGTCTAGCCAGGACACCACCTCTCAGGATCTTTTCGGTACTACGCGATGCAGGAGGAAGAAACAAAAAATAAAATAAAAAATAATTAAATACGTGGATCAGCCAAAAAAAGACTTGCCTCCATGGGACATGCAAACTTTACTATGAAAAAAAAATATTACAAGAGGAGATCTCACCCACAACCCTCGAAAACCCAATTTTTTCTTCACAGAAAGTTCTCCCTCACAAAAGCTCTCTCTAGGAAGACCTCTCTGAACCCCTGAAGTGACTGCTGTCTGCTGTCTAAGAGCCCTGCTCTTGCTTCTCTCAGCGTCTTAGCCTCTTTCTCTCTCCACGGGTTTTTTTTTTCTAGTTTCTGCATGAAGCCGTCCATGCCACCACATCCCACCCAGTTCTCTGTTGAGCATCAGGGCCTTTTAAAGGCCTTAAACCTGATTAGATTAGGTTAAAGACTCCTAATCAAGCCCAAAAAAGCCCACGGACTGTCGAATCATCACTGCAATCAACCCACGCCATCAAATCGTGCATCGGTCCATGAAATAGTGTCGTGGACCATGATAAATATGTGAAAAATGCCCATGCGATCTACGTGGTGGGCTGTGCATCGCTTGGTCCACTGTGGATCGGGTTGCGGGCTCCCAGCAGCACGCTTGGCCTTGGGTCGGTCCGTGCATGTTGGCGCACTGGGCCGCACCCTGCGAGCCCAAGCCCCACGCAGCCATTCTTGGGCCATGCCCCACCGCACGCAGCGCCACCGTCGCTCCGTCGGTCCGCCACCAGCCACCGACGGTCCTCCACCGCTTTAGATTTCATGTCGATTTTTCTCGCGCATATCTTCTCTGTCCAAACTTTGTTTGGGGTGATTTTGGTCTCGTTGGACTTCATTTTTCATCATGGACCTCACCGTGGATTCAATATAGGTCGAGTCTCAAGATATCAAATCTTAACAATTTTCATCTCGACTCGATATTCGGCCTCCTCCTAACTTCGAGAGCTTTTAAATCTCCTCGCCTCCATGCTCTGGGGTAATTGCCTACCAATCATGGATGGGCAAACATGAGAGTCAAGCTAGGCCGCTCGATCTCATCTCATCGTATGCTGTACTCCTCCTAATCTGAGACCTGCTTGGGGCATCATCCTGTGGCAATAGAAATTTCATCTTGCGACGTCGCTTCTCATCCTCTCGAGTCTCCTGTCTCATGTTCGATCTACCTCCACTTGGAGCTTCACCTCACTCTGAACTTCTCTTAGCTCCTGAAGCTCTACCTCACACTAGGCTCTCTGTCAGGTAATAATGTCTTCTCCTCCCCTTCTTCTCCTCTAGAACAATCCTATCATCATGTAGCACCTTCAGAATTTCTCCACCAGCTACTATCTTGTAGCCTCTCGAATCCAGTCTGCTCAGTGAGATAAGATTCCGTCTGAAATCGGATATGTATCGGACCTCCCTCAATCTCCTCACTACTTGATCCATTCGATAGATAAAAAATTCCATCACTATTCTCCAAGAAGTCAAACTATTCCTCTTTGTAACATACATGATAGGTGCATGCAGAATCTAAAATTTACTACTGAAAAAAAGTAGATACCTCATCAAATATCTGCAGGACATCTCCCTCTAAAACACTACTGGCCGTCGCAATAGTAGCTATCATCTAATCCCTAAGTTGAGGGCAATCTCTGGCTAGATGCCCTAACTCTTCACATCGGTAACATCTGATTTTGCTCAAGTCTCTCCTAGACTTAGACCGACCGCCCTCGTCGCAATCTCTTATCGCTCTGTCTATCGCCTCCTGCTCTTTCAGAAACCACCAAAGCTGAGCTGCCACCATCTGAGCTCAATGCTGGATTCTTCCTCCTGAGAACCTCATTCTGGAGTATTGCCATGGTGACCTCGTCCATCTTGATAGTGCTCTTTCCCACTGAAAGAGCAGTCACCAAGGACTCATACGAAGGTGGAAGCGATGCTAATAAAACCAACATTTTAATCTTCTCCTCAATATTCTCAATAATGCTGAGGAGGTCGTTGAGTATCTTCTAGAATTAGTTGAGATGCACCTGCACGCTCTGTCCCTCAGTCATCCATAGCTGATAAAACTGCCTCCAGAGGAAAAGAGTGTTGGTGAGAGATTTCACCATGTACAACTCTTCGAGCTTTGACCACAGTACCGTCGAAAAAGTCTCGCTAAGCACATGGATCATCACCTCATCCGCTAGGTACATGCGGATGGTACTCACCACCTGCATCTGTAGCCGCCTTCAATCCTGCACCTCCATGGTGGTCAGTTTCTCTTCGCACAAAAGAGTGTCAATCAACCTTTGTTGGATAAGCACAACCTTCATCCTTACCTGCCACAAGAAAAAATTACTCTTTCCATCAAACTTATTGATCTCCATCTTGATTGATCCTGTCTTCTCCATCTTTAGTTTTGCTCACCACTACTGCAATCTATATCCTTATACCACCTCATTTTGATATCACTTATTGGTGGATGTCTGGCCAGGATACCACCTTTCAGGATTTTTTTGGTACTGCGTGATGCAGCAAGAAAAAAAAAAGAAAATAATCAAATACGTGGATCAGCCAAAAAAGGACTCGCCTCCACAGGGAATGCAAACTTCATTATAAGAAAAAAAAATATTACAAGAGGAGATTTCATCCTCAACCCTCGTATATCCAATTTCTCCCTCATAGAAAGTTCTCTCTTACAAAAGCCTTTCTCTAGGAAGACCCCCCTAAATCTCTGAGGTGACTGCTGTCCGCTGTCCAAGAGCTCTGCTATTACTTCTTTCAACATCTTAACCTCTCTCTCTCTCTCTCCATGGGCTCTTTTCTCTGGTTTTTGCACGAAGCCATCCGTGCCACCACATCCCACCCAGTTCTCTGTTGAGCATCAGGGCTTTTTAAAGGCCTTAAACCTGATTAGATTATGTTAAAGACTTTTAATCAAGCCCAAATAAGACCACGAACTGTCGGATCATCACCGCAATCAACCCACGCCATCAGATCGTGCATCGATCCATAGAATAGTGCCATGGATCGTGAGAAATACATGAAAAATGCTCACGCGATCCATGCGGTGGGCTGTACACCGTCCGATCCACTATGGATCGGGCTGCGGGCTCCCAGTGACGTGCCTGGGCTTGGGCGTGCCTGCCTGGGCCTGGGCCGACCCACATGCTCGCACGCTTGGGCTTGGGCCACGCGCTGTGCACCGGGCCGTGCCCTGCACGCCCAGGCCCCATGCAGCCACATGCGGCTGTGCCGCCATCGCTCCACCAGCTTGCCGCCGGCTGTTGGTGGTCCTCCACTGCTTCGGGTTTCATGCTGATTTCTTTCACGCATATCTTCTCTGTTCGAACTCCATTTGAGGTGATCTTGGTCTCAAGGCATCAAATCCTAATAAATTTCTTGTCCAAAGAATAAGTGAACCTAGAACTACGGCGTCTCTTTTTCATGGTTGAGATGGCCGTTGATTTATTGAGATCATAGACCTCCAATGTGGCGGTGTTGAAATGCATCACATAATATCTTAGCGACTTCCTCTCTTGTTGCTTGATAAAAAAGAGGCTATCAGAATTCTGTGGCATCCTTCTGTTGGTGCTGAAGTATGCCACGAAGAGTTATCCAAACTAATTGAAAGAGCAGATGTTTCTCAGTTGAAGCTCAGAATATCAGGTCTGAATAATTTTTCGAAGAGTAACTAGGAAGGCTATACAGAAAAGGGCGTCAGATGCCTCCTGAAGCAACATAAGAGCCTTATAACTCTCAGTGGTCAAGTAGATCGGTGGAGCCATCATATGGCTCCATTTGTAGCATCTTGAATCAGACTGGGATCGGTTCATCCAAAATTCATTAAAAAAATTGAGGATGGGTATTGATGCCAAGGATGATAGTCGAGTCTCAATTGTCAAGCTAAAGCTGATTGAGTCGATGGTCAATCTCCTACCGCTTGCGGTTATAATCATCCAGCCATTGTTGAGATTTATTAAAGTAGCGAGAATATCCTGGGGTAGAGCCTTCCCCAAAAGAGCTTGAAGGAGAATAAGGCCTCTTCTCCTTTTTCGAAATTCGTCAGGGGGAAGGAGACCACCATTCTTTGGAGTTAACATGCCGAACACATTGGGAATCGACATGATGTCAGTGTCGAATAGGTTGAGGGTCGGCATGGTGAGAGTATCGAGTCTATTGGTGTAGCAAAGGAAGCCATTGGCTGTGTCATGAAGGTGCAGGCTATGGCACCGGCTCCTTCGATCGTTGCTGCTATTGTTGCTGTTTCGCAGTTTGTTGTAGATTGTGAACAGCTTTAGTTAAAGTCTTCACTTACTGCACTAGGGTAGCAAATTATTACTGGTCCATGGTGACTGCTGGTCATGAAGCACTAGGTTCAGCATTGGTCATCGGAAGTACCTCATGTCGTGATGAATGTCTGGTGGAGCTGGTTGAAGTATTTTGTACTTTCATCTTTGCCATGGTTCCTATCAAGGAATTTGTGCCGTTGCGCCCTCCTTGACGAACAAAACTGTTGCCACTAATCTCTGACAAGATAGTCAGCCTTAAGCCGAAGAAGTGCGCTTGGATATTTGGAGAAGTCGGAACCAACAAAATGAAGTCCTCTTATCGGGGGTTGTCTGGTGGGGAACCTTTTGGCACTTAAGTTAGCTGAAGAAAGGGAACAGTTGAAAGAACCAAAAGCATGAAAGCAATGAATTGTGTTTGAAAATCTTACCTAGGTCCCCTTCTTATCTCCTTTTATATAGGGTGGAGTTACCATTACTCTATATCCTTCATCCCTTGGAATGCAGGAACATAGGTGTTATCAGATTTAAGAGGGTCATTACTTCATTAACTATTGTCGGCGATATTTATACTGAGTAATGGGTCATTAGTGGGTGGTTATCACGTCCCACGACTCCTTAATTATGGGCACTTAATATCCACATTGAATAACTATCACCTGATCCCTTTTCTCTTAGGGTTGGAATAGTTAGCTAAATATCAAGGAAGTCCTCAACCGGGTATGAAATGGTTATATGTCGAACTTAGTCGATTGAGCCTCGAATTGTATTGTCTGGTGGTATTAGAGTCAGCCTTGTCTCCTTAGTTAGTAATCCTCTGAATTCACCCCAACAGGCGACATGCATGATATAATTCGACAAACATTCGCTTTCAACCATAAATGATACTATTTTTAGTTTCTGAATCTAAAAGGAGGCCGTCATAACAGCCATCTGGCTTTTTACGAAGGAGTAAGATATTTACAAGATTGACAAGGGGAGAGGTTTCACCGCCAAGATGGCAATAAGGAAAATAATCGAAGATCGGCTCCGTCCACTACAACAAAACAAGTTGTTAGTGATAAAAATTTTTTATTATCAATAATCTATTTTTGTCGCTAATAGTTATTAGTGACAAAATTTTTATCGCTAACACTTCATCGCAAATAATCACATCGTTGATAATATTTTACGATGAAAATAATATTTTATCACTAATAATATTTATTTACAATGAATAATTTTTATTATTAAAATATTTATGATAAAAAATTTTAATCATAAAAAAATATTTACGATAAATTATAACATCGTTAATAAATAAAAAATTAATAGCGATGAAAATATTTGCATCACTATTAATTTAATTAAGTTTTTTTTAAAATAAAATTTTTAAAAAATTTTGGCGATAAAAAATTTACATCGTAAATAATATTTTTTGTAATAAAAATTTTTCATCGCTATTAATTTAATAATAATTTTTTTTAATAATTAAATTTAAATAATATTAACGATGTAAAACTTACATCATAAATACAATAATTTTTGATAAAAATTTTCATCACTAATAATTATTTGTGATGAATAAATTTTTATTGCTATTAATTTTATATAAAATTTTAATAATTTTATATTTATTAGAAAATTAAATTATCATACTAAAATATTTTTGGTGACTAATATTTCATCAAAAATAATTTCATCACTAATAATTTAAACATATTTTTTTAAAAAATAATTTATAAATATATATTTTTAATTTATATTTATAATATTTTTTATAAATAAAAAATAAAAAGTTTACACAATAAACTCATAAATAAATTTATTATTTTATTATATTAAATTAAAATTATAAAAAAAATAAAAATAAAAATAAAAAAGAATATGAAGAAGCCGTCAAGTGTCGGCATCTAGAGAAGGAGCTGGGGAAGGAGAGTGCTTGAAAGAGCTCGGACCGACCTGCTGCTGTCTCATCAACTATATCATCTGCTCCATCTGCACCATCTACTCCATCATCTGGATCTGGAGCTGCTGATACTCATCGACGCGTACAGTCAACTTCTGAGCTGGTTGTCGATCCTCAATAGCCGGCCTCTGCACCTCTGTCAGTTGAGCCTCGCATGCAGAATAGATGTCAGTCCTAAATGAGCGTGAGGATGAGGGAGTAGTGATCCCATATCCTAGACTCCTAACATAACAGGATCTCGTACCAAGTATCTGATCATAGATCTCATCATCTGTAGGTACGATCGAGCCCTCAAAGGTAGACTGGGATCTCATGTCTGTCATACAGTCCTGAAAATTAAAGTTTTAGCTATTTTAATTTTATAATAAAAATCAAACTATGAATAAAAAAATAATTAAAAAATTTACAAAGAGCTCCTGGCTCTCCATCGTCTACTCTCTTGACCGTTGCTGGTGGGTCCGCTGGTAGATATCAATCCTACCAGGAAGCTCGTCACTCTTAACATCTCTCTGCAATTTGAGAATAATTAATTAAAATTTTTTTAAATAATTAGAGAATTATATGCTAATTAGAAATTAAAAATTACCTACCATATGCTCCATGTGATGAGCAAATGATCTTGAACCCCCACAATACAGTATGGTCTGTCTAGTCCGATTCGCAACGTTCTGGACACATCTTCTCTGTACAGTTATCAGTCAAATTAGTAGATAATAAATTTAATTTAAGAATAAATGATTCAATCATTAAACTTGAAAAAAAAAAGTTTGGATGTGAAACATGATATGTCGGATCCTCGTAATACCGACATATATTAATCCAATCATCCATAGTAATGCTGTCATAGGGCTATTACTGTACTGCCTCCTCCCCATGATCCTGCACCACATGGTACCAATACTGATGCATGTGATAGCGATAATCCTTGAAACGCAACAATAAATGAGTGTCCACGGCTCGTTGCATACGATTCTCCTCAAAATCAATGATGTCGAATGCACCCTGTCAATAACAAATATTAGAAGAATACTATGTAAATTAAATATTCATAATATACTTTATTTTATCTGTAAGTGGGTATAGAAAATCTCTCTCTGAGCCAGTAGAACGTGACGTCAATCGAAGAGTGTTACGGGGGCATAACTGCGACATATGATGCCTAGCTCAGTCTGCCACGGCTCGCACCATCCCCTAATGGGTCTGGTGTAATAATTATATTCTAATAAATATAATTATATCGCATATTATTATTGTAAGAGAAGATTAAATGAAGAATATAAATCTACTCATCAATATTCATATTTTTTTTGATGTATAGATTTTCCTTCGAATCATAATAATCGATATATGTATCATCTTCTATCTCATCATCATTTATAAATAGATCTTTGCCCTCCGACTCATCAAGATTAAATACAAAATTAGTTTCAACTTCGTTGGACGGCCGATCAACCCTATTCAAAGGTGCCGTTACAAGCTCTTCATCAACAAAAAGCTTGACTAATGTTTATTCTTCTTGCTGAAAGGCTTTCTTTTCATGTAAATTCAAATTTTCATCCATTTCTAATCAGGTTGGTATGTCATATACGTCTCTAGATATTATTTTTTGTACAACATGCCAATTATCTCGATACTTTAGATCTTTCAAATATATTACTTATTTCTCTTGAGTTGCTAATATATATGGCTCATTCTGGTACTATATTCGTGCAAAATTTATACTGATAAAGTGCGAATCGATATGAATAATGATCTTTTTATTATTAATATCCCACCATTCATACTGAAACAAGAATACAGAATTACTAGACCCATACTTCGTTCTATGATATCTATCAGTACACCATAATATTCAATCTCTTCTTCTCCTTCATATCCTATTGTAGCAATCCCACTATTCTGGATCTATCGTTGCATCTCAAGCTCCTTTGCATGAAATCTCATTTCTCCAATGATATAGGATGCATAGTGATTAATCCTTCGATCGGGACTACATGCTAAATCATACAACTCATCGATCGCACCCACTTCTTTATTGAAATACTTATATTTTATCTATACCATATCATAAAAAATTATGTTGGTTCAAATAATATTATTCATAATTAAATAAATAACGTATTACTAATGCAACTTACATAATCACCAAACTATTTTACAAATTTTCTCCCATGTCGATCATCAGTATCTGTATTATTCTCTCTACATAGTATACTCTTGTGCTCACTACAATAAGTTATGATTTTTAATTTTACATCGATATAAAAAAATTATATAAAATATTAAACAGTATGCTAAGATGGTACTTACTCAATGAAATCTTTAATTTTTTTATAATTATTTAGAATGTAAAAGTATATCTTGGATAGCTCGTCACATCCATAAATTTATATCTCCTTGCACCAATAGGTCGAATCATTTGTTTAAATATAGACAACGTAGGTTCATTATCACTCTATTCACGGTCTGCATTACGATCTGTACAACTGAATCTTATTTCAATATCGTCAAGATACATCGAGCAGAATGTGACACACTCCGTAGCTACATATGCTTCTGCTATAGACCCTTCAGGCCTTGCTTTATTGCGTACATACTTTTTTAAGGTACATGAAAATCTGTAAATAAAAATAAATTTAAATTTTAGAAATATATTTATATCTTATAATTGATATGATAAAGTACATATAATTTTTTTACCTTTCAATAGGATCCATCCATCGATAATGTACCGATCCGACCAAAAGAGCTTCCTTTGGAAGATGAATAGTCAGATGCATCATAACATCAAAAAATGATGGTGAAATTTTTTTTTCTAACTTACAAAGAATGAGTACGATATTCTTCTCAGATCTCTTAAATAAGTTAATCTTCAATTTTCGGCAACACAGTTCTCGAAAGAACACTCCCAGCTCAATCAATACAGTTTGAACGTCACCACCCAAATAGCCATGCATGACCATAGGAAGCAAACGTTGCATCATCACATGGGAGTCATGACTTTTTATGTTAGAGATATTGCCATCATTGTTTCCAACACACCGCAATACGTTTGAAGTATATGCATCAGAAAACTTTATGATTTTGAACCATCCACAGAAATTCTTCTTTTTCTTATTAAACAATGAATAACATGCAGGTGGCATAAAAAATCTCTCACCTCAACAAACTAAATGCAACTCCAATCGAATTTTTATTTTCTGTAAATCAAGATGAGCTTTTATACCATCTTTTATTTTTTCTGGGATGTTCAATACAGTACCGATGATATTACCACAAATATTTTTTTCAATATGCATTACATCCAGATTATGATGAAGTAGTAGCTACTTCCAATACGGTAGTTCGAAAAAGATACTTCGCTTCATCTAATTCAGCTCAGCTTCAGTATATTTTCGCTTGCGAGTATCCAATATTATTTCAAATTGGACGTTTTCAATGACTTCAAGTTATTCTAAAATTTTTGCTCCATTTAGCTTCTTAGATAGCGGATGTCGGTCAGACTTACCATCAAAATATTGGTTATAACAGATCCTCCAAGAATGATTACCAGGAAGAAATCGTCGATGACCCATGAAGCATATTTTTCGTCTATACTTTAAATGTAAGGAGGATGCATCTCTATTGCATATTGGACATGTCAGATATCATTTGGTGCTCCATTCAGATAAATTTTTATATGCAGAAAAATCATTTATGATCCATAAAATTGAAGCATGCAACTTAAAATTACTTTGACTCACATAATCATATGTCTGTATCTCATTTTTCCATAGCTTCTTCAGATTATCGATTAAAAGTCGTAGATATACATCAATTTCATTACCTGATGCTTTCAGACTCGGAATCAACAGTGACATAAAAATAAATGATTCTTTTATGTACTTCTAAGGTGACACATTATATACAACTAGCATCACAGGCTACATACTGTAAGAGGTACTCGATTGCCAAAGAGATTAAATCCATCTGTCGCTAGACTAAGCCGGATATTGTGCAGGTCACTCGTAAAGTGCAGATGCTTTGCATCGAAGTCTTTCCACACTAAAGAGTCAGTCGGATGGCTAAGTATGTTTTCCTCCAAAATCTGCTGCTCATAATGCCATTTCATTTTTTCATGTCTTTATGAACATATACAACCTTTGAAGTATTGGAATCAATGAAAAATATCTCAAAATCTTTTGAGGTATCTTCTTTGCTTTTCTATTATCGATTTTGTATCTAGACTCACCGCATTTCGGATATTCAGTTGTCTGTTCATTATCTTTATAAAATAATATACAGTCATTTTTGCAGGCATGTATAGGAATATAGCCAAGTCTCAATTTTTGCATATATATTTTTACTTCAGAATATAATTTTGGATGTCTCTCTCTATCGAGAAGAGCTGCTTTAATCAATGTCAAAATTTGATCAAATGACTTCTGACTCCATCAGTTCATGATTTTAATATGAAGTAATTTTATCAAAAACTCTAACTTGAAAAATTTTATACAATTTTGATAGAGTGGCTCTCGTGCATCCCTTATAAGTTTTGCAAACTGTTCAGAAGTCCCTTCTACCTCAAGCCAGATATTATGTTTGTGATCATAATTACTTTCAGATGCAGTAGTACTCATGCGTACATTTGAATAAACATCATGATGTAAATCATCTAATAATTCTCCTATACCACTATCTTCGATAGGTCCAGCAGCATCACTATTATCTTCAGTATCATCATCGTCACACATCACTTTATTCGGATCATCCTCTCCATGCTATATCCAATAAGTATACTTCTTATCCATACCATAATGTAGCAGATGCTCCTCAACAAATGTTATGTGACGATATACCATATTGACACATCTCTTGTATGGATACTTTATCCGATTAGCACTGTCAACCTTATGCCATGCAAACTCAATAAAATCTCGAACTTCTTTTCGATATTCAGGCAAAAAAATATCTCTAGCATTCATCCAACTTTTGTTGATATCTATCTAACAACAAACAGAAAATTATTAACAACAAAAAAAGATTCAGTGGTATTCATTCGAACTGGATCTCGATTTGAATTTCGGATTGAATCACGATCCGAATTTTGACCAAAATCCCAATCTGAATCTGGACAAAGATCATTTTATACAAAACAATACATATTAAGAAATACAGACTGAACAGTAACACAGAAAATCTCCTTCCATCAATTTAATGAAGCAAAAATGAATGATCCTATCCATTTCAAATTATTACTAACAGGTGTGGTCCTATCCCTTTCAGAAAAATAATAATCTTATTATTGTTATTAGTAGATATTTTATCTCATTATCGTAAAAGTTTTGACAGTATCTCCCCATGATTCTCTATGTATACGATATGAATATAGTGCCTATGCATCCTATCCACCATATACCCAAAAAATAGTAGATAGATAACTACTGAATACCATATAATAAAATAAAATATCAACTATTAACAACAATAAGATTATTAGTTTTTCAAAAAGTTTGAATACGGAACATCCAAGAGTCTATTTCGATGAAGATCGACTCTTGAACAGGAATCTACGGCTCAATACAATTTAATTACCATCTTGAATATATATTCGAAGATGGATTTCTAATTTATCAAAAAAGAGTAACTCTGCATTAAAATTTTTTTATCAAAAATTTCTATAATTTTTTTTCTAAAATAAAAATATTTTTTATATTTAATTATAATAAATAAAAGCATACAAAACAATACATAAAATAATTAAATTGTAATAAGTAACAACAATATGCATTGTGTTAGTGGAATAAAAAATAATTAATCAAATAATTAAATAATTTCAGCAGTAACACTAAAAAATTTATGCAACAAATATAATTAATCAAATAATTAATTAATTAAATAATTAAATAATTTTATTAATCAAATAAATTTTTTCCCGACCCCGTCTCCATTGACTGTCGGTCGCCCTCTCCTCGGCCCCATTTTCATTGGCAGGGCCCCTCCCCGGCCCCATCTTCTTCAGCCACCAACAGGCCCCTTCCCCGACTCCGTCTCCTTTGACTGCTGGCCGCCCCCTTCCCGGTCCCATCTCTGTTGCCGCCGGCCACCCCATCCTCAACCCCATCTCCACTGACCGACACCCTCCCTGGCCCCATCTCCCCCGGCCGCCCCCTCCCCGACCCTGTCTCCATCAGCAGGCCCCCTCCCCGGCTCCATCTCCTTCAGCCGCCGGTCGCCCCCTCCTCGGCCCCATCTCCGTCGCCACCGGCTGCCCCCTCCCCAACCCAGTCTCTACCACTACCGGTGCCCCCTCCCCGGTCCCGTCTTCTCTTTTTTTTTCCTTTTTTCTTTTTTCTCCATTTTTTTCTTTCTCTTTTTTCTTTTTTTTCTTTTCTTTTTTTCTTTCCCCCCTCCTTTCTCTCTTCCCTTCCTCCCTTTCTGGCCCTGTCTCCCTCGACCGCCAGCCGCCCCCTCCCCGACCCCATCTTCATCGACCGACACCCTCTCCGGGCCCATCTCCCCCGGCCACCCCCTCCCTAGCCCCATCTCTACCGGCCGACACCCTCCCGGGCCCTGTCTCCCCCGGTTGCCAGTGGCCCCCTCCCCGGCCCCATCTCCCTCAGCCACCAGCCGCCCCCTCCCCAACCCCATCTTTTCTTTTTTGTTTTCCTTTTTTTCTTTTTTCTTCTTTTTTTTCTTTCTTTTTTTTCTTTTCTTTTTTTCTTTTTTCCCCTCCTTTCTCTCTTCCCTTCTTCCCTCCCCACCGCCCCCTACCCATCGCCGCCCCCTCCTCGGCCCTATCTCCTCCGATCGCCGGCTGCCACCTCCCTGGCCCCATCTCCACCGGCCAACACCCTCCCCGGCAATGGAGACAAGACCGTCAGCCGCCCCCTCCCTGGCCCATCCCCCACCAGCCACATCCCACCCCAAACCCTCACCGGCCCCCATCTCCGACCCCACACCCCATCTCCGCTGGCTCAGTCTCAGTCGCCGCTGACACTATCTCCGCTGCCGCCGGCCGACCCCTCTCCGGTCCCCGATGGCCCGATCAACACCAAAAAAAAAAAAAAAGTCTTGAAATAGTTACCTCTGGCGGACGCGGATGGCGGGAAGTGACAGCAGCGGAGGGCAGGAAGCGACGAGATGCGGAGGGCGGGAAGCAACGATGGAAAATGATGGCGGACGCGGACGGCGGTGGATGCAGCAGTGGAAAGCCACGGACGGGAGAGGGCGGAGAGCAGAGAGGGGGAGGGGGAACCTGGATTTCGCGCGAAATGGATGCGGACGGCGGCGGACGCGATGAAGGATGGGACAGGGGGGAGAGCAGAGAGGGGGAGGGGGGAACTCGGATTTCGCACGAAACAGGGGGGAGGGGGGAAAAGAAGGGTTTCATGTGAATAGACGTGATGTGATGTGAACTATTAGCGATGTAAATTTTTATTGCTAATAATCTTATGAGCGATGGAAACTGAATTTTTGTCGCTAATAATTCAAAAAAAAATTTCGATAAAAACAAAATTTCTCACAAAAAAATTTCTTTGCGATGAAAAAAATTTCATCGTTAATAACCTTATTAATGATGAAAATTCAGTTTTCATCGCTAATAATTCCCGTAAAAATTTTTTTTTCTATTTTCTGGCTAAAAAAAATTTTTCATTAAAAAAATATGTACGATGAAAAATATTTTGTTGTTAATTACCTTATTAGCGATGAAAAATTATTTTCATCACTAATAATTTTTGATGAAAAAAATTACCCCAATTTTTCAAAATATTTATGATGAAAGTGAAATATTTCATCATTAATTATGTTATTAGCAATGAAAAAAATTTTCGTCGCTAATTATTTTCTATGAAAAAAATTTACATGGATATTATTTTACTATTTATATATATATATTTTAAAAAAATAATCCATTATATGATCTAGAAACTGCATATAATGCAGGGGCTCAAAATTAGTTAATAAATATATTGGATCTCAACCAAGTTTCCTCCAATCTCTATTCTTAAATTTTTTTAAAATAAACAGTAATGATAAATAATATTTATTATAGTTGGGCATATGCATAGAGGGTATTGTTTTTATAATTTGAAAAAGATATGTGATTTCATGGGGTACAATTTTTTTTCTTCCTCAAGCATGAATAAACTAGGAAAGATATTAATCTATTTTTACATATTTATTTTTATATTAAATCCAAGTTTCAAGTCTTTTTTCACTAACTTATGCAATACATATCCACCCTATTATGTCAACTCCCATCCTTATTAAATAGGCATTGCATATAGCTAATATGTGTGCATGTGTAAAATTGTAAGTGTGGTTATAAGTTATTTTTTCTTTTGAGAAAAAAATGGATGAGAAGATCATAGCCATCCAAAGTACCTTAGCATCTCATATGCGATGTCATCTTAAAAAATTCTAGTTTATACAATGTTGAGCTAAAGAAACATAGAGACAAATATTTTATATCATGGACACATCTAAAAAATTTGAATTTAATACCAAAAAGAGTCAAAATATGAGTCAAATAAATAATTTATTTATATTTAATATACGGGCTATACAGTCATATTCTATTAGTTTCAATATTTTTTTTGTTACTGAAAGTTGTTTCATTTAATACTATGAAAAGTATGCTTTTGTACTCTTAACTGTAGTTTGAGTTAAGAGTATTTAATTATTTGAGTACAACTCATTTCAGTTCTTATCAGTCCAAGTCATTTTAAGTATTTTTGAATCTGGATCCTCAGGTTGGAAACTGACTTTAGTTCTTTGAGATAACCAAATACTCAAAATTATTTTTCATACCTTCTAATTAAACTTTGAATAATTTATGGATAATTAAATATTTTAAAAAATACTAATTTATTATAAAAATTATGATAAATATTATTATTTTGGACAGTCTATAGAACCAACAATCTATGCAAAATTGAGCAATGAGATAGATTCAAAGAAACCTAGAGATGAAAAGTATTATCGTAAATAAATTTTATATTTTTTAATTTTTATATTTTTTAAAAAATATTAATGATGAAAATATTTTTATCTCAAATAATTGACTATTTATGATTAAATTTTTTTTATCGCTAATAATCTATAATTTTTTATTTTTTTATTTTTTTAAAATATTAACGATGAAAATTTTCATCGTAAACAGGTGACTATTTGGGATGAAAACTCTAGTTTTGTCGTAAATAAGAATAATTTATGATGTAATATTTTTATCACAACTAATCTATAATTTTTAAATTTTTAAAATTTTTTAAATATTAGCGTTGAAAATTTTCATCGTAAATAGTCGAGTATTGGTGATGGAAAGTGGAGTTTCATCATAAATACTCTACTATTTATGATGAAAAATTTTTTATCGCTACTAATTTATAATTTTTAAATTTTTTAAATTTTTTATTTTTAATATGTTAGCTACGAAAAATTTTTATCATAAATAATTATACATTTATGATTATAAAAAATTTTTCGTTGCAACTACTGAATTATTTACGATATAATATTTTCATCATAAATAATTTATAATATTTAAATTTTAAAAATAATAACTATTTATGATGAAAAATTAATTTTCATCACCAATACGTGATTGTTAGCGACGTAAATATTTCATCATAAATAATTTTTAATTTTTAATTTTTTTTAATTTTTTTTTAAATTATTAGCGACAAAAAATTTTCATCGTAAATATGGTATATTTGCAACAGAAATTCAGTTTGCGTCGAAAATACTAATGTATTTACGATAAAAAATTTCATCATAGATAATCCATAATTTTAAAATTTTAAAATTTTTTTATTTTTATTCAAATATTAGTGATGAAAAGTTATCATCGTAAATAATCCATATTTATAACGAAAAATATATTTTTATCGCAAATACTTGTACTATTTATGATGAAAAATTTTTTATCCTTAATATTTGAAAATTTAAAATTAAAATAAATATTTTATTATTTATGATGAAAATAATCGTCATAAGTAATTTTTATTTATGATGATTTTTTTCATCACAAATATGACGCTATTCGTGATGAAAATAAATTTTCATCGTAAATATTTTATTACTAGCAACGAATTTATTTTTTTATTGTAATAATCTTATTGGTGATTAAAATATTTCTGTCATAAATATTTTTATCGTAAAAAAATTATTTTCTTGTAGTGATCCCCAAGACCAAGTAACAATCCACCAAAAGAAAAAAAGATGGTGGAACATGGAGAAAGATAATTGACGATCAGAAAATGAGGATATTTTTTTATGTATATTTTGCACTGTAGGATCTAATACAAAGTATTTAAATGATACTATAAAGTCTGGCATAAGAGTCTTTGATTTTAACTATGGTGGAAATTTGGACCGTAAAATTTTCATTAGGATATATTTTAAAGAGTTCAAGTGGATTTCCAAGTTACAGATGTCCCAAATGAAGTGTCGTCTCAACAATCTCACGAAGAAATGAATATTTAAATGGTTGAGGACCCAATTACATAGCTTCTTGCATCAAGCATATTACATCACCATATGCTCATCGTGTGTGTGCGCGCGCGTAGCTATATAATTGGGTCCTCAACCATTTAAATATTCATTTCTCCATGAGATTGTTGAGACGGCACTTCACTTGATATATATATATATATATATATATATATATATATATATATATATATATATATATATATAATCGATCGGATTGGGACTTAGATTCAATTAGATCAAAACTGAATAATGAATATATTTAAGATCGATCAGATTTGGACTTAGATCCGGTTAGGTCAAAACTGAATAATGAAAGTCCTACATCGATCATCCAAGCTGTTGGATGTGATCCATTATCTCAAAACTATTTGTATGCCAAAAATCATATTATTTGAAGACCCCTAGCCTATACATTAAGTGATAAAAAAATACATATAATTCAATTTTATTTAGGCTGTCTAATTTTTGACTATTTGATGCATAGGTTTGGGACCTTCAAATCATATGATTTTTTGCGTACAAGTAGTTTTGAGATAATAGATCATATTCAATGATTTAGATCATTGATTTAGGATTTTTATTATAGAATTTAGACTTGATCAGATTTGAGTCTAAATCTGATCGATTTGATTCTAACCTGACTCTCTCCCTCTCTCTCTCTCTCTATATATATATATATATAGTTTATGCTATAAATAAGCCATACTAGAATAGGAATTTCAAAAGGACATGGAAGCAAAGCCAAAGAAGTTGTTTTCCCACTTGTCTACTTCGTTGTCCCGAGCTAACCATATTTTCAAACTTGCTGTAGATGGAGTCTTTTTCATCCAAATGGGTAGATGGGGACCTTTTCTTCCAAACTCTGTCACTGAACTCTGAAGCTATCTAGTCCATTTGCTGGGTATACTTATTATATAGCCAACTTGGTTCTGTCTAATTGGCCCACATAAACTTGCAAATATGCGGTGGCGGTGGTGCAAACAGGACCATGACCCAACAGCTCATGGAGCCATAATTTTTATTTGGACTCATATTAGTTAATTAATCTAGATCAATTTTAACCTATTCTTTGAAAATAGTATGAAATATATAATCAATGGCAGCCCACATGATTTTATAAAAAATTTTAAATTCTTTCACTTGTGTGATATTGATGGCTAGTTTAAAATAAAAGCCTTTTTCATTCACAGAACTTCACCCCTAGAACAAGGCTCTTCCTCTTTTTTTTTTTGGGTACACTTTACAGGCTATTTATTAAGTGGGATTAAAGGCAAAAAAAAAAAAAAGGACAGAGCTATGCTCTACAGCTATAAATATGAAGAAGAGCTAGCTCCTCTCTCTCAAAAAAAAAAAAAGCACCAAAAGCTATGGAGTTCTTGCTTGCTTTCTTAGCTTACTCATGTCTTTTCTTAATCCCAATAGCTATATTCTTATTTGTCAAGGACGGTCGATTGAGCCCGAGGCTCCCTCCTGGTCCGATAGGATTACCATTTATTGGTAATCTTCATCGGGTGGGCAAGCTTCCATACCGCTCCTTCTGGCTCCTATCGGAGAAGTATGGCCCCTTGATGAGCATAAAACTTGGTTGCATGCCAACCATCATCATATCCTCCTCGGAGATGGCCTCTGAGATCTTGAAGACCCATGATCTTGTCTTTTGCAGTAGGCCTTCTCTCGTGGCCTTCAAAAGATACTCCTATGGTGGATTGGATATCGCCTTTTCACCCTATAGCGAGCAGTGGAAGCAACTGAGGAAGATTAGCATGTTAGAATTTTTTAGTGCAAAGAGGGTGCAGGCCTTTCAGTCCATAATAGAGGAAGAAGTGAACACCTTGGTGCAAACTGTCATGAAGCAATCCTCGAGTGGTCCTGTGAATCTTAGCGAGATGTCTTTTTGCCTCTTTAATAATATCACCGCCAAACAAGTCTTTGGCAGGAGGATTTCGGTTGACGGAGAGTGCACGGGCAGCAAATACCAAGGTCTCCTAAGGGAGACATTTTCTTCATTGGGTGGGTTTCCTTTTGGCGATTTCTTTCCCATGATGGGGTGGTTGGATGTGCTCACCGGCATGCGAAGGAGGCTTGAGAGGAGTTTCCGTGCCATGGACCAACTTCTCGAGGAGGAGATTGAGAAGCACATGCATGGTGGAGGAAATTGTGATGACCTCATGAGCACTCTCCTTGGGCTTCAAAATGATCCAACCCAAGGATTCTCGTTGACCCGGGATCATATCAAAGCTGTTGTCATGGTTGGTAACTTTATCTTATAATCCTTTATTTTGTAGAGCGTAAGGATGTGCAATGCTTTCTCACCATTATTTTAGAATACCATATGTTCATAGAAATTATATAAATTGCGCACTCTGATCTTATAAGACATGCACCCATGGCTGCCTGCACAAGAATGGATAGACCAAACGTCTTTTCATGATCAAGACACAATTTTATGAGGCCATTGAATCTAACCTACCGATTTAGACAGGTCTAGTCTCTAAAATTGGACAAACCTGGCACTGCCCGTGATGATGTGGGCTCCCTAACTTCTATAGGTGGCGGGTGAGGAGAAGGTATTATATCAGTAATATCTAATATATGGAATCCCCTAATATCTAATATGCGTGAGTGACAAACCACCACACCGAATGAGAAGGTATTATATCAGTAAAATTTTGATTAACTTTTGTGTCACCGAGTTTGAACGCAAAGTACAGTTGGAGTGTGATACACATGCGGTGTTTGTAGGATTTTCTTTGACCTTTTTTATCAGAAAGATAGCATTAGGATTATATTCGGTATGCGTTCGTTTTCAACTAAGAATTATTTACTTGCGATATTTTGCCTTGCACATTTTACACAATTGAGTATTGTACGGTGCTTGTTGACAGCCATAAAAAGATGGATGGCTACCAACAGCAACACACTATATATGGGACGCAAGATTGTCCTATTTGATAGTTGTTTATCTTCATGATTAGATAATGTGATCATTGTCCAGCACTGCATATATAGAACTCTACATTACAAATATGCATAGTATAGGATCTATACTCTAATGGTACATTTGGTTAGCCATTAAAAAAATATTTTTTTGATATTTTGATTTTTAAAAAATAAAAATTAAAAAGCAATATTTGGTAACACCATGAAAAGCAAAAGGCAAAAATCAAAAAAATCAAAATAATTACTTTATATGCAAAGCAAAAATTTTTTGCTTTCCAAAAATTACTTTCTGCTTTTTTTGCTTCCTGCTTTCTTCTCCCTCGTCGAGCTTTTCACCTTCCCACCTCCTTCTTCCTCCCTTTCTGAATCCTTCTCCCTCGTCGAGCTCTTCACCTGCTGTCTCCAGACATTGCTTTTTGTTTTATAGCAACGTAGTTACCAAACATATTTTTTTATTTTTACTTAATAACAAAAATCAAAAAAAATAATAAGTATTTTTTAAAAATCAAAAATTTAAAATGAAAAAGTGTAACAAAATGAACCCTAAATTATTAGTGCAATATATTTTACCCTGCTATGGTGGGTTGCGGGATGAGTCACACCCATCTATTTCTGAGATGAGTGGTATAACGTTCACTCTCAAATATGCATCGATCTTTACAGTGCAGCACATGCACCATAAAAGATCTTGATTTACTTTCATGATCGAAATGTTTGAGGAGGATTGATACCACTGGGCGCAATGATAGTACCCAAGAAAAATAGGATGAGGGAATAGAAATTCAGGTCTGTAGTTGGACAGATCCCGTGATTGCCAATGTCTTTTTTTTTTGACCGGTCACTAGGAAAATATAAATCTTTTTTTTTTTTTTTTGGGTACAAACATACAATCTTTACTACAAGTGCACAAAAAGATATGAGAAGCGCCTTGGATGGTAGCTCTGATTAAATGACATCACCCTCATCGGCACTTCCTTCTATTTTGTTGAAAGAGCTTTTGATCCTCAATATATAGGATATGGACTATCTACACCGCACTAGGTAGTCAATAACGATACATAGATAATTTGTGCTGCTCCAACTGCTATAATTTTACCATACAGTACATCTTCAAGCTTC
Source organism: Elaeis guineensis (assembly GCF_000442705.2). Lineage (NCBI taxonomy): Eukaryota > Viridiplantae > Streptophyta > Magnoliopsida > Arecales > Arecaceae > Elaeis > Elaeis guineensis. Next base: position 31,225,974 of record NC_026002.2, read on the forward strand.
TTTGTGTATTTTCCATACCAATATATTTGCATCAGAGAAAACATGTTAAATTGATTTCTCAAAAAAATGTCAAAAATTTATGTTATACTGATTAGATAATCACTTCCATGCCTGGCAGAATATGTTCATTGCTGGATCAGACACCACTACATCCATCTTGGTTTGGGGAATGACTGAGTTGATGAGGAACCCAATGGTTATGAAGAAAGCCCAAGATGAAGTTCGAGGACTCATTGGAAACAAAGGGAAGGTGGAAGAGAGTGACATTCAACGACTTCATTATCTCAAGCTCGTAGTCAAAGAAGTTCTTCGATTGCACCCTCCAGGTCCATTGCTAATCCCTCGAGAATGTATGCAACATTGCAAGATAAATGGATTTGATATTCCGAAAAAGACAAGGGTATATATAAATGCTTGGGCTATCAACAGGGACTCCCGACATTGGCAAGGCGCAGAAGTCTTCATGCCTGAGAGGTTTAAGGACAATGATATCGATTACAAGGGTCAGCACTTTCAGTTCCTACCATTTGGGAGTGGCCGAAGGATATGCCCAGGCATGTCATTGAGTGTGGTTGTCCTAGAGCTTGCCCTTGCCAATCTTCTCTATAGGTTCAATTGGGACTTGCCTGCTGGAATGAGCAAAGAAGATATTGATATGGAAGAGCAATTTGATTTAGTAATGCATAGGAAATCAAATCTTGTTCTAGTGGCGGCTCCAATACCTATGATTGCCTAGGCTTCCTCCATCAGCCAAGCACACTTTATTCACCATCAGGGTTGATTATGATTGCAAATAAGGATTGTTTACATTTACATGACAAGAATATGCATCTTATCTTGGTGATTGGGTTGTATTGCTTCCTTGCAGTATTACTTTCTTCTCTAAGAAAACCTCTGCTCTGTTTTCCCTCTCTTAAATCCCTACCATCTACCCCTTATCTCTGTAACTCTCCCCCACTCTGTTGTACTTTTCGTTATCTTAATGAAGTAAGTGGAGCATTTTTCTTGATTTCTATCTTAGTGAAACTGGTTGGGTTCTCTTCCTTGGGGGAAAAATAGTTAAAGTGAAAAAGAGAGAGGAAAAAAATCTCTATATTAGGAAGAAATTTGATTTCAGTAGAGTCCATTAGGGATATTTCTTTTACTTATTGTTTCTTTTGTAGATGTTTGTGATGTCCCAAAGTTTTTTAATTATTTAGTATTGTGCTGTATAATTTTGTATCCACGCCAACATTTATGTGGAAGATTTAATTTCTTCTTGCTCAAGCTGTACCTTGACTATTTCGTATATATTCTGCAAATGATGAATTATATTCTTGTCATTAGTCATTAACACATGTTATGTAGATTTTTTTTTTTTGTTTTGATGTGAATAAGGAGGTAGAAGGGCACTGCCCCCTGCTTATTTTAAACTTAAGATGAAAGAATGTACAGAGCTAGCTCAAAGAATACAGAGCTGATGACAGAGAATACAGAGCTGAGACACACAGAATACAGCCTATGACAAAGAGAGAGATAGTATTGTGCAAGAGTCCTTGATTTTAACCATGGTGGAAAATTTGACCATGGGAGTTTCAAAAGAACATGTTAAAGGAGATCAAGGAAATCTCCAAGTTATAGTTGTCTCAGGTAAAGTGTCGTCTCAACAATATTATGGAGAAATGAATATATTGAGCACACTGTATCATGATGCGGTTTAAAGTGAGAACAACTGGATTTTTCTTCTTTTAACACACGCACGGAGAGAGAGAGAGAGAGAGCTGTGTTTTATGAAGAAGATTTGTGTGGGAATCTACTATCTAGCATGACTTTGTCAAGTAGTGTGCCAAAGTCTCAAAAGTCAACACATAAGTGCTCTATGATTGGGTCATCAAGACCATTTGTTGCTTCCAATGGCCAAAATTCAGATACGCTGCTTCCTGGGCCAAATTGTAGATTGTTGGCGACTGGGCTATTGCGCCAGTTCTTGGACGATTATTTTTATGCATTCTTGAGTTAATTATTTGTATTTTTATGATGAGTATTTGGCATATAAAATACAGGGTGTACGAAGATAAAAGAGATAGGAGGCTCTGGGAAGGAGACAAAAAGTTACGGATGGAAGATGCATGTGCCCCGTAACTGATAGTTTTTGTGCTATATATAAATCACTAGTATGTAACCCACGCTGCGGGCCTTAATACATAAAATATAGAGCAAAAAAAAAAAAAAAAATCTTCGATCTTCAATTCCTTTAGGATGTTTGTCCAAATTGCATAGATATAAAAAAAATATTAAAAATATAATCACAAAGATTTTATAAAAAAAAAGTAAGAAATATGATGATAGAGTATCTTGAACGTAATTTTTTGCTTGGTGGCATCGTTGGCGGCTCTCTGTATTGAGAATGAAAATAAGTTATATTTTTTTAAACAAAATTTTAAATAATAAAAAAATATTATCATTCTGTACTTAATGTCCTTCGTAAAGGAGTAGTTTTTAAAAAAAATTCATGCTGAACATGTTTTTCAGGAGTAATAAAAATAGACTCATCCGGCACATGAGATGTAGAAGATCCGGCTATAGAACTTCAGCTAAATTGGCTGATTTAGATTGACTCTCTTTAAAAATATTCGTCACCTTGAAAGTATGATGGTTATCATCAAAAGTTTGTGATCCATACATAACTTGGAAGATACAGGTGACACTAACAATCTTTTTAATCACAGTCGGAAGAGTGAATCTATCGGATCTTGCATTTGCCGCAAGATTAAGCACTGAAATACCTATCAATTGTTGTACCAGTTTACCAAATATAATAAAATTTGCCGTTCCAATAGCATCTTCAACAATGGCATTTAATTTGTACCTAACAAATTTAGATAAGTCGATATTATTTTTTATGTTAAAAATATATATTCATTTAAAGAGAAAAATGATAAATGGAAAGATATATTAATAATACCATGATATTGGAGGCTGACCATTCTTATTACATTGATTGCATTAGAATTTGTCACCGTAAAATTTGATAACAGTTCTGCAAATATAACATGCCTTGTACCACCATCCATAAGAAATGTCGATGTCTTTAAGATTTGCCTTGCATGTAAATTTTGAACCCTAAAAAATATTATCTTAAATTTTTGAAAAAGAATATCATAATCTATTAATTACTTTAAATCATACCTAAAAATTTTATGGATCTAATTTCAATAAATCTTCAATTATTTTTCTATTTGCGATAGCTTCAAACTGAGGATTGACAATGATATTTTGTTTCTTGTCCACAAATTCGATCAAAGGAACTGGTGCTTGTATCCTATACATACACTTACGATTATACTTAAATTATCGTGCCTGGTTGCTATATTTTTTTAAAAGTACAATAGCAGTTTGTTCGTATTTTGACCTATTCTCATACTCCATTATTTCTTTTGTTTGCATATCCATATAAAATCTTGATGCCGAGCATGTTGATAGACATATTTTTTCTATAAATATAAATTAAATTAAATTTTTTACAATAACAATATTATTTCTATAATAATAAGTTTCATTAAGAAATAGATATTACCTTTATACGTCCTTACGGTCATGCCAACCAAAATAATGATAATAGGTCCCTCTCTCTCTTTTGCATGAATAATATCTTCATTAATTTTCTTGGCATATTTAGCCCATAGAGTGATCGATAAATTCTTCATACCGGAGAATATAGAAATGATCATGGAATGCTATTTTTATACATTTGAATAATCTAAGGATATGCAAATATTTATAAATGATAATATACATACATACATTTTTTTGTCTAACATAGGTCGGCTCGATAGATCCAACAGTGATGATGTGATCAATAACATCTGCAAAATAAAAATAAAAATATATTCTTTATCTAGAAAGGAAGAAAATTTGCACATACTTGTTAGATAAAGATCATTAAAACTTCTCTCCACCAACTTATCAAAATCGATAAAATTAAATTTTTGGATAGGTATGGAGCCGTCGACATCATCAACTCGCCATATGCTTGTCCATCTATTTATATGGATGATATATTGAAGCATGGTAGCTTGAAAATTTTTTTTGTTCGGTGTCATATTAAATTTCTCGAAAGTATAGATACTCCCCTCAATGATTGAATTCTTGAATTGCTCGATGTTTTCCTTACGAATCGATGCTTGTATAGTATTTTTTTGCATTTCCATTTCTTAAAAAGGTGGGTATAGAATTTTTCTCTCTAGAAAAAATATCCTGAAATTACAATGGCAACTTCATAACCTTTTCATTAATTAATATATAGTCGACGCTTAATAGTTGATTATCAGCATTAAAATTTATCGAATCCCATATTCTTGCGATCCTAACTTTAATCGTCTAGTTTTGCCTCTACAATGACAGATCCGATAGCAGACTATATTTCATTTTTTATTCTGTAAAAAAAAATATAATATATCAAATGCATTTATATATATAAATATCAAAATAATAACAATATCTAAAAATATATTGTCTAAATGCAAAATATATATGAAGGCAAATCTGAAAAGATTTCTTTGTAAACTATATTCTTCGTATAATTTTCAAATCTAGTATGCTCATTCTTTATTAGAATTTTAAGTCCATTATGTGATATAACATATGAAAAAGTAACATAGAGTTGACCATGGCTAAATACTGGAATGGGCAAGTATAATCCAACTTTATTCAATATTTGACTTTGACTTTTATTAGTTGTCATGGCGTAACATAATCTTATGGAAAATTATCTTCTTTTGAAAATAAATGGCCATTTCGACTCTTTAACCTGTATTATGATGTGAGGAACATATACTTTCATGCTAATGTGACTGTTTGTAATAACTTCTACTTCAATAATTTTTTTTATTAGATTAGTTGTTATCAATCTTATACCATTACAGAGTCCTACACTTTGGTTAATATTTTGTAATAACATTATGGGAGCACCTTTTTTTAGTTTTAACTCATGATGTGAAATACCATTAAATTTTAAAGAATTCAAAAATTCAATCATATAAAGAACATCTTCTACTGCAGCATCTGTCAATATTTTATATATTGCATTAGAGCTTAAATATATCTTCTCTTCACTCGAAACCAGAGAAAGCAAATAAGCATTTATTTCATTAACCATTTCATTTGTAGGTGTAACAATAGCCCTTTCTTTTAGACATGCAGTATCAGAAAAATTCTCTTCAAAATTCGAATATACTTCTGAACTGATATTCTAGATGTGATCTTTATCTATTTTTATAAGCAAATTATTTGAAATCTTGATCCATGTTGATTCTTCCTCATCTTGTTCCAACTTGATGGTAGGTACTTTTTCATCTCCAACTTCCAAAATTCATTTACTAAAATCAGCCAATGCTTTATTGGAATCTTCATTAATGCTGTCATTCAATAATCTCATATTCACTGTCAAAACAAAAATTTTAGTATTATGATAGAATAGTGCATCTAATTTAATTAAAAAAATAAACAGGTTATAAACAACAAAAAAGAACACACAAATAATCAAATTCAATCAAACTTTATACATGTATATATGTACGTGTCGGCATGTGTGTATGCACATATCTATGTATATATATATGTATGCATGTGTATGTGTAAATGTACTAATCAAAAAAAAAATTCAATTTATCATTTGTTGCCCTACTTCTTTTTTTTAGATCCATCAAGAATATGCAAATCTTCCAAAATATGATACATAACCATCCAACAAAAAAACCCAAAAAAAAAGAGAAAGAAATCCCCCAAAAAAATATGGCAATTCAACTTTACAAAAACTATGAGTACACCTACATAGAAGATAATTCAAAATTAATTCCAACAAATTTTTTTTCTTTTATGCGTGTAACTTTTGTAATTATAATAAAATTCAAATTACTATTACAAAAGCATATTTCACCTAACTTTTTTATAAAAAAATTAAATAAATAATAAATGACCAAAAGAATACAGAAAAATTAAATTCAATTAAACCCTATATATATATGTGTGTGCATATATATGTACACACACACACACACACACACAAATATATATATATATATATGCATGCGTATACATGTACATATATATACATATCTAACACAAAATCCATACTATTATCTACCATGTTAATCATTTTTTCAAATTCTCTAAACTATTATATATATATATATATATATATATATATATAGAGAGAGAGAGAGAGAGAGAGAGAGAGAGACATGCAACACAAAACCAAGTACCAAAAAAAAGTGGGAAAAAAATTTAAAACACCACAGTTCACTCATAGAAAAACTATGAGGACGTCCGCATAGAAATAAATCCAGCACCGTTCTCACATTAGTTTTTTATGGGGACAGCCATATGCTTCTTCGCTTCTTAGTTCTATGGGACCGAGATGCATACAATTATTATGCACCTTCTTATTTAAATTTTTCTAACTCTAACCCTTTACCCACTTATCCACTGCCGCCTCTCTCTCTTCTCCGACTCTCTCCCGATCCAGTGCTGCCCCTTCCCCATCTCTCTCTCTTCTCCGACTGTCTTTAGGTCACAATAGCTTTTTTTCTTTGGCTATCGCCTCTTCTCTCCAGCCATCTTCGCCACCGTAACCCTCCCTCTCCTCCAGTTTTCTCCCAACCATCTCTTCGATTCTCCACCGGTGAGTGACTTTCTCGAAGATAAGGATCCTCGAGCAAGTCTTCCTTTCTTTTTCCCCTCAGGCCAAATCGATGGCTCAATTCCTCTTCTCCATCATTCTTGCCTCCTCTGGTACATAAGCACCGACGGTCCATCTCTAGGCAAAAATAGGTATTTTCTATCCTTTTTTTTGTCGGCTTCCTCAATATCAATTAATCCCTTTTTTTCTGATTCTTCTTCCATCACCACTCCTTTTACACATTCTTCTTCTTTCTATCCACTACCACTTTTTTCTCCATTTCTCTTCTCCACTACGAGACTCTTCGCTCTCCAAACACTAATCCTAACCTTGATATACCTTTCCATTCCAAGGCCTTACCTTTAACCCTAATCCTTGAGATGGATACTAATCATTTTTTCTTCTGTTTCCGATCATCTTCTCCGATCCAATCATCCTACAGTGGAAACCCTAATCCAAAACTTGATGTGACCCTAACATGACCCTAACCTTGACTGTGACCCAACACTAACACTAATCCTATCCCTAATTGTAGCCTTATCTTTAAACCAAAGCCTAACACAAACTACAGTCCAATACTATGATAGTAACCCAATCGATTAATCCCTCTCTCTCACCTAACCCTAACACAAATCTAATTAATTTTGTTCCCGTCACTTGATGCAACTCTGAACCTAACATGATCCGAAAGTCAACCCTAATCCTAACCTCCTCGCATTTAATTCAAAACATAACCTAATCAACTGAGCTCCTGATCCTGACCCTAAGCTAACCCTAACCTGACCTGACCCAATCACCAAGCCGAACCAACCCACTCCAACGTTAGCTCAATCAACACCCCTCCTTACCCTGACCCAACCCTGATTCTAACCTGACCTGACCCAATCCTAACCATAACCCAATTAACCCACCCCAACCCTTACCCAATCAACCCCCTTCCTGACCATCACATTGGCTTGACCCGACCTAATTCTCCTCACATTCATACAACCCTAAACCCTAACCTGACCTGACCTAATCTGACAAAAACCCTGACCATCACCAAACCGAATCAGCCCACCCTAGCCTTCCCCCCTCCTTACCCTGACCTAACCTTGATCCTGACCTGACCTGACCCAATCCCAACCATAACCCAATTAACCGACTCCAACCCTAGCTCAATCAACTCCCTTCCTGACCATCACATTGCCCTGGCCCCACCTAATTCTCCTCACATCCATACAACCCTAAATCCTGACCTATCCCAACCCAACCTGACACAAATCCTAACCCTAACTCTGATGCTGACGCAATCGGCGTCAGGATCATGTGACCCTAACTCTCACATGATCCTGACCTGACTCGACCTAATTCTCCTCCTCACATCTGACATCAACCGTAACTCGAACCTAATTAATCGTTCTGTAACCCTAACCTATAATCCCGATCTTGACTCCACCCTCACCCTGACCTAACCTGATCTAACTTGACTTGACACAATCCCTAACTCGAACCCGATTCACCCCATTACACATTCACCTAATCCAAGATCCGAAACTTGTGGAACCATTACCCAAATCCAAAACCCATTAACCCAAATCCCTTACTATGATCCGCGACCGGTTTAATAGAGTGGATGGCTGTTCAAAATGAATAGCAACCCTCCAATGGAGTGGATGGCTGCATAGAATATATGCAGCAACCCTCCATGTCCAACAATAGCTCCTCCACCCGAACCTCCAATCTTTACATGCAAGAATCAACAAAAATTACCATGGTGCAAATGATCAGAGATCTCCTCTTAATTGATGCATCCCGGATGATAGCAAACTACGGCAAACCTAGCAGCAATCCCCCAAACATTCCATAAGCTAACTACACATCAAAAAAAAAAAGAAACTATCACATGCTTGCACTGATGAACTTTTCTCAAATGATGTGCTACGGGAGTTGGAAGGCTGCAAAAAACCCAGCAGCAACCCCCCCCAACATCTAATGAGAATATCCCAAACCAAGCAGAAAATAATGTAGGACCACATCAAACAGTAGCCTTCCTTAAATAGAGAACCAACTAGCCCCCTCCCCATCCATGGCCATATTGATATGACCATACTTTTCTCCATCGATTCATGTCCCTCACCGACGGAGAAACAACATGCCCTGCAACAATCGCAAAAATCCACTCAGATCATCATACTCATCTTTTTTTTTTTATCTGCTCCCATACATCTGCGCCATCCAACCGCCGATACATCACTACCCCCAAATAATACCACACTCAATCTTAATAACCCTTTAACCCTGCACTAAATAGGCTGAAAATAGAGACTCCCACCCCATTTCTCCCTCCATTTTTTTTTGTGTGCACCTCCCTTGTTACAGAGAATGGCATGGAAGATATGAAGCTCGAATTGTTCAATCTACTGCCTGCATCCCTCTCACAATAGGAAAACAGATGGAAGAGTAGAGGCAGTCCACTCAGCCATCAGGAACATATCCAACCCATCCAATTTGAGAGTCAGCCTTCTTTTGATGGTGCTTTTTTTTTTCCTTTCCCTTATACCATGAATCCACGCCATCTGTCTTCCATGGATAGGTGACAGTTGTCGCACTGGGGAGGTCCTGGTTTAAATTTTTTTTAATTTTTTCTTTCTCCTATACGATGGATGCACATCATCTGTCTTCTATGGATAGGCGACAGTTGTCGGACTGGGGAGGTCTTGGTCTAAACTTTAATGTATTGTATAAATATTAGAATAGGAATGTCAAAAGATCGAACATGGAAGCAAAGCCAAAGAAGATGAAAGAAATTATTTCCAAGCTATCGATCTCTTAAATGAGGTGTTGTATCAATAATGTGGAACAATATTCGTACTAATAAGGATCTAGTTATCACTAAATATATCCAGTGCAATTGAGCACGGACATTTAAATGTCCTATTACTACCACTACTCCATCACCCACATCTTCCTTCTGTTTGATGAGGATCCCTCCAAAGACTTCTATGTGATCATCCGCCATTCTCACATCCACCTCCTGCCCCTACCACCATCCTTTCTTGTTCGATACTACCTTTTCTAACATGTATGAGATTGTTCTGCTGGATTTTCATTTAGATTTATCTTTTTTTTTGAAAAAAATAATCGAAGTGGACTAGTTGGGTTGATTGGTTCCCCTATGTCTTCCAGTTTTAATCGGGTTTTGATCATTTTTAAATTTTTTTTCTGGAATCAGACCCGATGGGAACAGGGGTAAGATTAAACCAGGTTCGGCCCACGTTTAAAAATATTAATGTTTTATGCATTTCAGGGAGTGAATTAAAAAAAAAATACTTTTCCTTATATTGAAATTTCAGCTTCTGCTTACATTAGTTTTGATTTTTTTTTTAATTTATTAAAGATGGACTGGGATATGCAATGAATTAAAGAGGATTCATGAAACGCTGGGCTTTTCACAAAAGAGGATTCATGAAACAAAGCTCAAATGGTTGGAAGATGGGATGGTTTGGTAATGTAGGTCTTTTTGAGGACAGCTTCCAATGATCTTAGTTAAGCGCACTACACAAGTATGGTTGTGGTAATGTAGGTCTTTTCACCCTGGAAATGTTAGGCGCACTACACAAGTATCGTGTTTCTCACACTAGCTTTCCTGTGAGAAAAATCTTGCACGTGCACAAGAACTTGTGCTACATCATAGAAAGGGGACTAAAACAGGGGCTACAGGGCCTAGAAGTGCAGGGGAGCTGTTCATGGGCCAAGACATGGGAGTCCAATGGATAAGAATCCAATATTGACCGCAATTTCTTGTATTTTCGTATAAAAATAAAATAAAATGCATTAGTCAAGCTGTGTTCCATGGATTAGGATGCACTAGAGCTGGACCTCACAAGCCACCCAAGGGCCACTATAATTATGAAGAATAGAGATTCCCCTCTCAAAAGAAAACAAAGCGGGAAAAGCTATGGAGTTCTTGCTTGCTCTCTTAGCTTACTCGTATCTCTTTTTCATCCTAATAGCTATATTCTTGTATGTCAAGGCTATCTAACTGAGCTTGAGGCTTCCTCCTGGTCCGATAGGGCTCCTATTGATCGGCAATCTTCATCAGGTGGGCAAGCTTCCTCACTGCTCCGTTCGGCTCATCTCGGAGAAGTATGGCCCCTGATGAGCCTAATGCTTGGCTGCAAATCAACCATAATCATATCCTTCTCGAAGATGGCCTTTGAGATCTTGAAGAACCATGATCTCGTCCTTTACTTTAGACCTCCCCTCACCACCTTCGAGAGACACTCCCATGGTGGATTGGATATAGCCTTGTCATCCTATGGCGAATAGTGGAAGCAACTAAGTAAGATTAGCATGTAGAAAGTTTTTAGTGTGAAGAAGGTGCAAGCCTTTCAGTCCATATGGGAGGAAAAAGTGAATACTTTGGTGCAAACTCTCATGAGGCAATCCTCGAGCGAGCTTGCTAAGACTGAAAATAGATTGGACACATATCGATACTAATATGTTCATATACATATTTACTTTATTTCATGAATATAGATGCAGATATAGACATCAGTCAGATGCAAAATTTCATATCCATATTTATTTTTAATGGATAAGGATATATATCGAATATCGAAAATACAGATTAAATTTTGTGATCACAGAACCAATGATATTACTAAGTGGATGATAAATCAAGTTAATAACATGTTAATATAGTCATTTATTTTTCTTAAAAATTCATGAATGTAACATAAAATTGAATAGGATTACAAATAAAAATGTATATTATGGATATGGATTAGATAGATATCTATCCATATCCATTTTTTTTGATAGATATCGATATAGATACGGATATCAGTCGAATGCTCCAATTTTTATTCATATTTGGATGGATTCAGATATGAAAATAGATTTGAATGAATGTCATTCAATCCACTTTCATCCTCTTGCGAATCTTAGTGAGATGTCTTTTTGCTTCTTTAACAACATCACTGCCCGACAAGTCTTCAAGTGGAGGAATTTGAATGATTGGAGAGTGCAAGAGCAGCAAATACCATAGTCTCCTAAGAGAAACATTTTGTTTGCTAGGTGAGTTTGTTTTAGGGGACTTCTTTCCCATGATTGAGTAGTTGGATGTGTGCTCAACGGCATGCGAGTGGGACTTAAAAGGAGCTTCTAGACGAACTTAAGGAGGAGATTGAGAAACGCATGCACGGTGGAGGAAATAGCAAAGACTTTATCAACGTTCTCCTTGGGCTTCAAAAGGATCCAACTTGAGGTTTTCCATTGACTAGGAATCATATCAAAGCTGTTGGCCTGGTTACCAACTTTACCTTCATCCTTTATTTTGTAAAGCGCAAGGAGTACAATGCTTTAATTCCTGCCATTCTTTTAGAAGACTACATGTTCATAGAAATTATATAAATTGCGCGCTATAATCTCACAAGACATGCATGCACGATTGCCTGCACAGGAATGGACATTCAAGCAGCTTTGTCAATAGTTAATACATTGGAAGAAAGTCTAACGTGGCGAGGCTCATTTGGACCATCAAATGTTTAGATGGGAATCAAACCGACTTTCCTTTCTTCAAATGATGGTATGTTTAATCAAATAGATCGAAGAAGTGGTCATTCAAAACATCTCCAACTTGGATGTGGTGTAATTCACATGTAAATGCAATTACATGACCTATAAATCATATCCAAATGGCTTTATTAAATCATGCCAAAGCGAGATAGATGCAATTTTATGAGGCCGTTGAATCTAATCTTCAGTTTTTTGGTACCAATCTAATCTTCAGTTTAATATGATGTAGATCACTTGAAACCTGCTCTCACATTCGCTTTGCGTCCTCCTAGCCAGGGGCCGGGATCCTCTAATTCTTATATGGATTTAGACAGGTCCAGTCTCCAAACTCAGGCTATCGGACCATCGCTCACACAGCCTATGATCACATAACATAGGGCTCCCTGACTTCCATATGAGGCGGTGATTTCCATTCAGCGTCTCCTACATCATCGGCAGCCACGTTGCCGACTTTATAGGGCAGAGAAGCTTTAAAATTGGAGGGGATCCGAATCCCCTGGTATCTAATATATGTCATGTCATGTGGGTGACACATCACGGTACGGAGTGGGATGGTATTGTATCAATAAATTAACTTGCTGCCCACGAGTTTGAAAAAACAGCACAGAAGGTACGATTTGGTGACAATTATCCAATTAGAGTGTGATGCGTGCGGTGTGCGTCCGTTTTTCTTTATCATGCTTTTGGTTTTTTCTTTTTTTTTATCTTCTTTCTGAAAAGGTAGCATCAGAGAGACAGATGGTACAATTTTGCGTGGGAATGCTTCCAACCATAAATTATTTATCAACCTTCCCCGCACATATTTTACATCATATAATATAATATAATATTTATCGATTATCATAAAAAAAAAATAGATGCTATCAATAATAATATAAAATTATTCTGACTATCATCAAATATTGTATTATACTCTGCATCACCGATCATGCATTGCAAAGGCTGAATTATTAGTGTAATATATTTTACTTTGCCACCGTGAGCTGCAAGATGAGTTACAGCCATCTATTTTTTCCGATGAGTAATTGATATATCATATATTCAAATATGCATGGGTGTTTATAGTGCAAAACATGTGCCATAAAAAAAATTTTGATTCACTTTTTTAATCAAAAAGTATGAGGATTGATGTTATACGATGCAATGATGGTACCTCTGAAAATTATGTTGGAGGGACAGAAATTCAAGTTATAGGAATTGATCCTATGCATGACTAATTAAGATCTCAATTTGAGCCAATAAAAATTGAGATACCATTCAAAGTCTGATTAACTTTCTATGGAAGACTTTGAAAAAACAGCATAGAAACACACAAGGTATGATTTGGAAGCAACTAGAGTGTGCCACGTGCAATGTGTGTTAGATTTTCTTTATCATGCTTTTGAATTTTCTTCTTTCCGTAAAGATAAGCATTAGAAAAAATCTGTATGATATAATTCAGCATGTATTTTTTTTCAACTATAAATTATTTATCAAGATACTTTATCATGCATATTTTGTAGTATAGAATATCGTATGGCACTTGTTGACCATCGTAAAAAAATGGATGACTGCCAACAACAGCACACCATGTATAATATGCAAGACTATTTGGATATTTGATAACCATCCATATATCATCAGATTGCATGACCATTGTTAAGCACTATAAAGTGCTTTGCATTACAAACCATGCATTGCATGGGAATATTCTCTAATTTATTGGTGTGATATGTTTTGCTCTATCATAACCGGTTATGAAATGAGTCACATACAGCCATATATTTTCGAGATGAGTTATTGACATATCCTCCATTCAAATATATACCAATATTTATAGTGCAAAACATACGCCATAAAAGACTTTGATTCGCTTTTCTCAATTGAAAAGTGTGAGGAGGATTGATACCATTGGGTGCAATGATCGTACCCATGAAAACTACGATGAGGGGATAGAAATTTAAGTCATAGGAATGGATCCTATGCATGGATTAAGTAAGATCTCGATTCAAGTCAATGAAAACTAGGATACTATTCAAAATCTGATGAACTTTCTATTGATGATTTCAAAAAAACAACACATAAACACACAAGCAAAGGATGATTTGGTAGCAATTAAAGTGTGCCGCATGTAATGTGTATTGGATGTTCTTTATCATGCTTTTGATTTTTCTTTTTTTTTTAAAAAGGTAGCATTGGAAAAAATATGCTTGATAATTAGGCATGCATTCACTTTCAACTTATAGACCGATATAGAAAAATAGATGGCTATCAACAGCAACACACCATATATAGTATGCAAGACTATTTTGATATTTAATAACCTTTTATCTCATCAAATGATGTGGCTAGTTTCAAGCACTATAAAGTGCTCTACATTATAAACTATGCAATGCATAGGATCCATGCTCTAAATTATTAGTGTGATATGTTTTGCTTTTGCCATGGCTGGTTGTGAAATGAGTCACAGCCATATATTTTCAAAATGAGTGATTGACATATCATCCTTTCAAATGTGCACCAATGTTTACCGTGCAAAATATACACCATAAAAGATCTTGATTCACTTTTCCTAACAGAAATGTATGAAGAGAATTGATATTATTGGGTGCAATGATGGTATCCATAAAAACTATGATCAAGACTGGGATAGAAATTCAAGTCGTAGGAATGGATCCTATGCATTGATTAACTAAGATCTCGATTCAAGTCAATGAAAATTAGGATATTATTCAAAATCTTATTAACTTTCTACTCATGATTTTAAAAACACAGCAAATAAACACACAAGCAAGGGATGATTTGGTAGCAAGTAGAGTGTGCCCTGCACAGTGTGTGCCATATTTTCATTATCATGCTTTTGATTTTCCTTTTCTTCCCAAAAGGTAGCATTAGAAAAAACATGCACGGTACAACTCAGCATGCATTCATTTTCAACTATAAATTATTTACTAGGATATTTTATTGTGCATATTTTGCAACATAGAGTATTGTATACTGCTTGTTGACTACCATAGAAAAATTGATGGCTATCAACGGTAACAAACTATATACAGTATGCAAAACTATTCCGGTAAATCATTCATCTTCATGATTAGATGACATGATTGTTGTCAAATACCGCATAGTGCTCTACATTACCAATGATGCATTGCAAAGGATCTATGCTCAAAATTATTGGCGTGATTTGCTTTACTTTGCTATAGTGGGTTGCGAGATGAATCACAACCATCTATTTTTGTGATGAGTGATTGACATATCATCCATTCAAATATGCATCGATGTTTATAGTGCAAAACATATACCGTAAAGGGTTTTGACTCACTTTCTTAACTAAAAAGCTTGGGGAGAATTGATACTACTGGGTGCAATGATGGTACTCATGAAAAATAGGATGAGGGGATAGATATTAAACTTAGTCATACAAATGGATATAGTAATTGTTGGAATGTCTGATCAGGACACCATCTCCACAGGATCTTTTTGATGCCGCACGTCACAGTAGAAGAAAAGAAAAAATAAAATAGAAACAATCAAATACGTAGATCAGTCAAAAAAAGTTCGCCTCCATGGGGCATACAAGCTTCATTATGAGAAAAGAGAAAAATTATAAGAGGAGATCACACCCTCAACCTTCGTACACCCAATCTCTCCCTTACAATAAGCTCTCCTTCACAAAAGCTATCTTTCTAGAAAAATTCCTCTGAATCTCTGAAGCGATCACTGTCTACTGTCTGACAGTCTATCTAAAGCCTCTGCTCCTACTCTCTATCGGCGCCTTACCTCTGCTGCTGCTCTAGATCCTCTGCCGAATAACCAACCACTGTTCACATCTCTGGTTGATCGCTGTCGTAGGCGGTCAAGAATAAAAACCAACTCAAACTATATAGATAGGATGAGTAGGGATCATTTTTATGGGGATCTAGGATGATTATCTTTTTCTTTTAAGAAGAAATAAAAAGAGAATTGATTGTAGAAGGATTAACAAGAAATAGAACAGCAAAAAAATCAAAAGTATAAATTAAATTATGAAAAAAATAATTCAGAGAAATAATCCAAAAATTCTGAATCCACCATGCAAAGAGATTTATTTTTTTCTTTTTTTATATTATAATATTTAATTCTTATAATTATGGTATTAGTATAGTTTATCTCTAAGGGATACGGACTGTATCAGTAGATCACAGCTCGTCTTATTGGAGTATAAACTATCTAAATTTAATTACAAGATATAAGATTTAATCTAGCATACCACGATTTATCTTTTCTAAGCACGTACTGTATCTAGAGATCACGGTGCGTCAAGAGAAGGTATAGGCCATGTAGGCTAGATCAATACCTCAGAAAAAAATAAAAAGATATAAAATAAAAGTAAAATTTTATTACATAAAAATTAAATACAAAAAAAAAATAAAAATTTATTTACAGACTTCATCATATTTCTGGATTGAAGAGATTTAGCCACGCATCAAACTCTCTAACTCCATAATCTCTCAATAATTGATCCTTAAAGCTCTTTGAATTTTTTCTCTATTTTTTCTTACTTTTTCTCTGATTTTTTCTCCTCCTAAAGCTTATTCCCAGACCCCCTATTTATAGATAATTTTTTCATATTTTTTTGATCACAAAAGGAGTCCTAAAATTCTTAAAAAACGTATTAATCTTCTAGGAATATTTCTGACTGTCGGATCTGGATTGGACCACTCAGATCAACCCAAAAATCAGCCTTTTACTCCTTATCAGGGTCGGATTCGATTTTGACCATCCGATCATGCTTCAGATGAGATCTGGGCCATCGATCAGTGCTTCTGATCTCCTATTCAAAGTCAGGAGCGTCATCAGCCGTTGGACCACTTGATGGATGAAATTTTGATCGTTAGATCATGCAAAAATCCCTCTAATAAACCGGTAATGGATGCTGACCGTCGGATCTGGATTGGGATAAATGTCAACCATTGGATCGCGCTCAGAATCTTTCTCCCGCTGTGAGCCGCGCCTGTGGACCGCGTGAAGTTTTTTGTGGACCACGCCCTGACTCTGTGGACCGACCAACTGGTCCACCATGCATCGTAGGCTATTTTTAGATTTTTTTTAAGGTATTTTGGTTCTATTTTTGCTTCAATTTTTATCTGAAAAATTGAAAAAAAATATACATTAATTTTTTTTAATTTTTTTTTATTTTGATGATTAAATTGCTCAATTAAATTAACATCTTATTTTTCATAAATATATTTAATTTCATATATTTTTTTAAATTAGTTATTTTTTAAAAAAATAATAAATCTTGAAATTAGATTTTTAAGAAGATATTAACATCAAAAATTATCAAAAATATCTTCAATAAATATAAAAATATACCACTTATCACACCTTCCAACTTAAACTTTGCTCGTCCTCAAGTAAAGAAAGAATTTAGAATTAAGTACCGTAAAGTTTTAAATTTCATCAAATAATTTTCAAAGGGCCACTAATGTTCAGTAGAGTGTGAGTGAGGTATATCATTGGAGTATTAATACTAATCAATGTGGGAGTTAAATTAAGAATACTAAATATTTTCTAAATTTTTTTTAAATTATTCCTACTTTTATCTCCAAATCATCAATCTCATATGAACAAGTATATTGTTACTTCTGTCCTTCATTTATTATTATTATTTTTTTTTCTTATTTTTTTTTAACGTTGTATCGCTATTGAGTGTCTTAACCCCTTAAGCTTTCTGTTTGACCCATGTAGCGAGTTTTCAGTCAATGACTTTCAAACCAGATGGCTTTAGGGCACTAGATATAGAATATCCCTCGGACCTACTTGCTCGAATCAAATAGGCTACGAGTTAAAACTAGCTTTACAACAAAGCTTCTTTGTCCTTCATACCTTTTGATACGAAACTCAATGCTTGCTTAGGCAAAAAGGCCTGATTACTCAGCATGAAGTGCTTGAATTTTTTTTTTAAATATATAAAGAAACATATAGTTATCCTACACAAGTCCATAAGAAGTAAACTCTTCTTTGGTGCTGGTAGAAAAATTTAAAAATGCTCAAAGAAAACTGTTTAAGTTCTAAACTTAACTTCTTATTGAGTTTTCTTAATACTTATTCCCTCGATATCTCACAAACTCTCTAGTCTGTATATTAATTTTTTTTTTAAAATATATTTGGTTTAACTCAATTCTTAAATGTAATCTGGTGCTTAAATGCTAAATACTAACTTACTTGAGGACTTTTGAATTTTTTTTTTTTAAATATTCTCCCCCTAACTTAATCGACATTGTCTTCAATGGAGTAGGAAAAATGAAGGGTGCATAAAAAGACAAAGAAGAAGAAGAGATGTCACCAAATCCAGAAGCTTTTTTCAAAATTGGTGCTTTCCTATCTTAGCCAATATTGCCTTCAAATCCATACAAAGCAAGCCTTGATTAACCTGAACATAATGCAAAAAAAAGTAAAAGCAAAAATTGAAAACTGGGTTGCCTCCCAGAAAGCGCTAAGTTTTAAGTCTTCAGCCAGACCATACTAATTCTGCCTCACTTATCCCGTATCAAATATTGGATTGACAAATTCAAGTGGATAAAGTGGGTGAGGTGAATCAAGTAGGGCATTAACCTTCTGGACTTGAATTTCTTCAATTGGTTTATTCAGAAAATTCATCTTTACAAGTGATTCGTCAGGTGGTTGCCATTATGGATGAACTCTCTGATCACTAGATGAAAAAATTTTATAAGCTATTTCAAATTTTTGATCTGACCAGAGATTACAGTTAAAATCTTCTTCCCCTGAGTCAATGGTCTCATAGATCTCATCCTGGATCAAGTTTACATCAACGAATTGGTCCTTTTTGTTTTCAAGATTAAAAATATTAAGATCAATGGACATATTTTCAAATGAGAGTTTCATGAGTCTATTGCAATAATTGATTAGGGCATTGGTGGTCGCTAAGAATGGTCTTCCTAAGATTACTGAAATGTGATCTTTTGGATTAATCACTGGTTCAGTCTCAAGGATCACAAAATCTACAGGATAAATAAAATTACTTACCTTAATTAACATATCTTCCACAACTCCTTTGGGGACCCTCACTGATCGATCTGCCAATTGCAATGTAATTTCTATAGGCTTTAATTCTTCTATCCTCAATTTTTCATAGACCGAATACGATAGGATATTCACACTAGCCCCTAAGTCTAATAAGGCCCTGTCAATGATGGTTTCCCCAATAACACAAGAAATTATGGGAGACCCTGGATCTTTTTACTTGACAGACATGTGGCTTGATAGATATGTAGTCGCCAAGAAGGCTTTCTTGGGAACATTGGTGGTCTTCTTCTTTGTGCATAGGTCTTTGAGAAATTTGACATATGTGGGAACTTGTTGGATCATATCTAATAGAGGAATATTCACTTTCACTTGTTTAAACATTTCTAAGATTTGATCCATATGGGTTGAGTATTCGTTGGACCTAAGTCTATTTAGAAAAGGAGCTACAGAATTGGTGGGTGATATCTCGAATTGCTTAATCCCTAATGTGGATTCTTCAAATGGCTTGGTTGGTTTGTTAATCTCTGTTGACTCCTTAGACTTATCTGGATCCTCAAACTCGATTTGATCGATCACATGCTCTTGAGGTGGTTTAGACAATGGTTCATCTTGATCTTCAAGTATACTGACATGATTGTCTACTTATTTTTCAGACCTTAAAGTATGAATTATATTTAATTGGTTGATCTAGACTCCTTGTTGTGGTTCTTGATTGTTTTGGATCCTAGGATTAGCCTCGGATTGACTCGATAGTTTACTTTTTTCTCTTTCACTTATAGCCGTGGCAATTGACCTAATTGCATCTCTAAACGGGTAATAACCTGGGTGTTGAAAGTTAGAAGCTGGCCTGTGGTCTGCATGAAGTTGTTCAGTGTAGTGTTGGTGCTAGCAGATGATTTTGCTAGGATTTTCAGACTTTTTTCTAGCGAGTTAAGCCTTTGATCATAGCTGAAACCTAATGGGGTATTTGATGATAGAGTGGGTCTGGGATTGGATTGAGTGAAAGCAGGTCTAATTGAGTTTGACCCTTGTGACCAAGAAAAATTGAAGTGGTTCCTCCATTCTGGATTGTATGTTAGTGCATAGGGGTCATTTGTGGATCTTTGATAGGCTGCGTTCACTTGTGCTACTTCGTTCTCAACTGGACCTATCAAGAAAGGACATCCTTCCATCGTGTGGTCTATGGCATTACATCCATTGCAAGTTGTTATTGCAACTTGGTTCACTTGGGTGTGTTCCTTGAGTTCTAGAGCCTCTATCCTATGGATCAAAGATGCGAATTTAGCCTCTTCAGCTAGAGAAGGTTGAACTTGATATACACCCCCTCTTGAAGGTGTGTGTCTGTCAGGTTTCCTAGTAATCTTCCATTGTAGGCTC